>NC_003076.8:26020655-26338937 GCF_000001735.4 Arabidopsis thaliana
CCTTTCGACCTTGAGACAGTTTCAACGTCGGATAGTTCTTTACCACCGACCGAACTTTTGAAGCCAGCTCGCTCCATTTCTGAATATTTTTTAAAGATTATTGTTCACTCTATTAGTTTTGCTATCAATAAACATACATTAATCGGATAAGTATTTGTTTTAAATACTATATTATTGTTGTTATTATTAACAATTACCTTCTCGTCAACACAACGGAAGTGCACAGAAAGACAGAACTTGTTGTTCTCCACTTTGGCTCCTGGTGTAGATTTGGTTTTCTCCACTAATTGTTTATAAACCTGAAAATAAAACGAAAAAATTCTAAAATCAGATACATACAGAGATGATAAAAAGAATAAAATAAAAACACAAATTTATTTACCTCATCGATCATGGGAAGAAAGTCGCCGGCTGGTTGGTAAAGAACGGATGGTTTATCCTAAAAACCAAAAGTAACATTTTGTTAAGAGAAAATACAAAACTAAAGAAAATCAGGATTGAAATTCTCTAACCATGTGAATTCAAGAGTCTACCTTATTGTATCTTGAGAAACCTTTAGTTGGGCCTTTAATATCCATCCCATGGCTTCCAGCATAATACAGTTCTGCTAGCTTCACAAAGCTATAAACCTACAAAAATATTCATTAACAGAAGATAATTATTTGAAAATGGTTCATTATCATGTTTTGTTAAGAGAAATGAGAAATAAAATTGTCTAACAAAATGTACCTTGTCGATGCATCTACCAGTAACTATGGAAGTTGGAAAACACTTAGCCATTTTTTTCACTGTTCTTCTCATCTGTGAAACATAAAACATAAATTGATATATACAAAAATAAGAGATTTGCAAATCAAAACAAAAAACAGAAAATTATGGAAATCGATCTTGATTGATTATAAGAACCTTGCTAGTCATGAAAGCTCTGTCTGGATCATCCACGATCGGAGAAAGAGTACCGTCATAATCAAGAAACATGACGATTTGTTTTCCTCTTGCTTCTTCGATGATTCGTTCGAACATGTTAAGTGCTGATGGATGTCGTTTCTGATCAGAATTAGAAGACAGATAAAGTTAAGCATTACTTTAAGAATTAGAAACAGACTTTATGTGAGGAAAAAAGTGTGTAATGGAGCTTACGATCCAAGAATTGTGTTCTTCTTCGGAAGAGAAAGAGGAAAGTGATTTGAGATGGGTAGGAGAAGAAGCTCTCATGGAGTCAACCCAAGAGTTAAGTCTTTGACTTTGATCAGCTCCATTGATTTCAAGGTTTTTGAGGAGTTTTTTCTTGGAAACTGAGATGTAACCAGGAGCAGTCGGTGGTTTTTGAGCGGTAGGAGTAAAGACAGAGGAGTTAGAGACTGTAGAGACCGTTATGATCCCGGTCTTGGCGTCTGATACGACGACGTTTTGGCTCACCATTTTATATAAAACTATAAAAACAGGGGATGAGCAGAACAGAGGAGGAGGTAATTAAAGAGAATGAGACCAAACGAGAAACTAGGAAGGAGGAGGAAGAAGTGAAGTTGCTATGTTTTTTGAAGTGTTCGAAGAGACGAGATAGTTTGGGAGAAATGCGAAGACCAAGAGGTGGCTTTTATAGACGCACAATCTAAAACTAAAGTGCTAAACCATGAGAGAGGGAGAGAGAGTCTTGTTACAAGTTACAAGTGGGAGCCATGGGACCGAGGTTCTTATGTGGGGGACCTACAAGCCGGGCCCAGCTTGAGGTCCGGAGGAGGAGCCGAGGAAGTGGTGTGACTCTTCTCTTTGTGTAAATGGTCCCTTTCTAAGGCCACGTGTCCCCGAGCCAAAGGAAAACACCTTCTCTCCGTGTCTTATTCGTCTACGTCGTATTCGTATATATGTTTTTAATAACCTAACGTCGTCGAACATATTATATAACTAAGTTATTTTTGTTATATTCACTACCAATTAATGTCCACTTCAACGTTATATCAACCGTTTTTGTTTCGTTTGGGGAAATTAATTGTATAGTGATGACTACTATTATTATGTACAGTTGTATAATGATAAATTTGTAGTAATACCAAAAATAAAATAAAAAGATTAAAACCAAAAGCTTTCATGATTGTATAGGAACATGGATAGGAACACGTACTCTAAATTATTCAAACTTTTGATACTGTTTCGTATTAAAAAAAGACTACTTTTATTTAGTTTTTATGATAAATTATTGATATTCGAATACTTAATCTAAATATAAGGTGCCTTGACAATAATCACACCATCTAGGCGACTTCACCGTTTTCATATAAACAATCAAAGTGATCGTATGAACATGACCCCTTGCGATGCATGCAGCCACACGTACAATAGAAAAAATGACATTACATTTAATTAAAATAAATCATCATATTGTAATAAAACCATCACGCTCTCGAACTTTCTTATAGACCTAACTTTTGATCATGAATTGACATAAATTATTAAAAGAAAATTTCAGAAAGAGAAAAATGAATTCAGATTAATAAATACGCATAAGTTTTACCAAAAATTATAAAACGGATTATTCTAATTACTTAAAATTTTGAACACAAAAACAAATTGAAGTATATGGAAACAATCGTTCAATAGTTGGCACTAAACCAAAGTTCAAAAACTAATATATATAATATATTCGAATAACCTAAATGTACCATTATATTTATTGATGTGATTAGATACAAATCAGTGATATACGTTCTTTCTTTAAAAGCTTGAATTAGGAAGACTCGTATCCATACAAATATGCGAGAGATGATCACCCACGTTCCTAAAATAGGTTGACCCTTCGAGAAAGTTTTAGTCGATTCCGGTTTCATCGTTGGTATCAGAACAATTGTAAGTTGTAACGCTTCTTTTCTTTTGCACGTGGATTTTGGTTTTTGGACCGATTTATGTTCATTGAATTTATCTCGCGTCCCCTTTTGGGTTTGGTGCTTATCAAATTATGTTGTCTTTTAGTGATAAGTTTTGCGTGTTTTTATAGGGTATCACATTGTAACAAAATGGTGTCGTTCTAGTGTAATATACATGTGTCATTGCATGCATGTGTGTAAATATATATATGGGTTGCATTCACATGTACAATGGTCGAGGTATTAGATGTTATAAAGAAGCTTTATATAATTTAGTAATTATTTTTACATATAATTAATACAAGTGTAACTCGAAGACGCCCCTTGTCTTTCAAAACCAAAGCACCCTTTTTGTGCTAACCTCAAAACCAGCAGCGGCTGCAAATGCATATTAATCATTTAATTAATACTGATATATGTTTGCAAAGTTTTATATTATCTCCATTCATATTCAAATTAATTTGACAGTGTGACTTTTATGTCATCCCATCTTAATGATGACAAACAAAAAAGGACCATATATTCATATTTTTGTTTTTTCTGTCAACACGGACTATATATAGATATGATTTTCTGCAAACGAAAATAGTAAGCTTGTACTAGTGCTACTTTTGTTAATTTGTATGTGTATTAATTTGAAAGCGAAAAAATAATAGCATTCTTCTGAAAAAAATCTATAATATATCTGTTGTTTGTTAAACTTGTGGACTCTGTATTACTAATATGCATATGTAAACAAATCGAACCTGTGGATCGCGTGGCGTGGGAATATGCTTTTTCTTACTACATCCCTATTATTGGGTATAAAATGAAATTGTTTCAGTCAAATGATATTGATTCTATATATATACATTTTTTGATCTATATACATATATATACTGTTTTCCATTTCAAGTTTTCAACCAAATTTACCGTCTTCGTATTATGGATGAGTCGTCGTCTGACATTGAAATGAACAAATTCGAATGTTTTTCTATTAGCTCTAGAAACGCTCGGAGATATATGTATATATATATATATATATATAAAACTATAGTAAAATTTACTTAGGGGAGGACCGGAGGAGAGGTGTAGGTCGAGAATTCAATTTCCTACCAAGAATCTGTGTTATTCAAGGAAAATTCAGTCTTCTGTTTGATCACGTTTATGGTTAAAAATACCTAGTCAATGGCACGAAGCCAATAGACTACATTATTTGTTTGACTACAATGCCGAATAAGATTCTTGGAGGTGGGAACGGAACGTTTGACTTTCTGACCAACTAAGAACATTTAAGATACTAGCTTCTAAAATTCATCAAAACCAATTTTTTCAGTTGAGTGATGGTCTTTATAACCTTTTTATCTTCCGGATTAAGAAAAAAAACGAATTTTTAGTTTACTTGTTAGGTAGCCTTATTTATCAAATTTGCTTTGAGGGTATTTCTAATACTCTTTTGTAAATGCTTACCAAACTCGGATTCGAAATTCAACATAGCCAACAAACTTAAACATAAAAGCTCATTGTTCAATCAAATTAATAAGCTAATCATATCAGAACTCTTTTTTCAACAAGCTATATTAATATTAGATTACCAAAATCAGAATAAACCAACTCTTTTTATATGAAATAAAGATTCCGCAATATTTGCTTATACGATGTTGACCAAAAGAATGTACATATGAACAAGAACAATCAAACCATCGGGAAAAGAAAAAAATATATAAATAAATATTCTTGATTTCTTAGGATCTTATTCGTTTTGCCATGTGCTTCCAAATTTTCGATTCGATGTATGTTGGAAAAATTACTCGAACCTCATGTGAACGCGATCAATTTAGGAAGTATTTATTAAAACATCAATTAGACTGATGGAGTGATGGTTTTTCCTTCCAGTTTCTGTTAATAGTTTTAACATCACATAAAAAAAAATTATTTTCTCTTTACATTCATAGAAGAAGCTTTCTTTATTTTCTTACAAGGTTTGAAATAGTTCAAAATCTAATGTGAAAAAGAGGGACATTAGTCATTATTCGAATTACTTGCCATATAAGATTTTTTAAAAATAAAATCGAAAGGATATGAGATAGTCGGACATCCAATTGACGATGACGTGAGCAGATATGTAGATTCAGATTCTTTCAATCTTTTGTTTCAGATTAATTATGGAAGTACACTTTACAAATATATAATAAGAAAATTTTGAATAAAGCTGCAAATAAAACTAATTTTTAACATAAGGATCTGACTGGTGCCCAATTTTTTTAAGTCATAAACTGGAAAGCAAACCCGTGTTTTTCGGCTGAATCAACGCCTTTGAACATCTTCTCATATTGTTGTTAGTTTCAATAAGCTTTAATTGTTTTTCATTCAGTATCTGATTTATTTTGGAGAGGCGATGATTCAACATATAACTAATGTCTCAAAAAGTTAGATTTTGAATTAGTTAGCTACATGTGCATGCACATCCACGAAGTTTACGAAACTTCTCTTGATGATCCTTCACTTAACAGTTCACCTCCTTATAAATGGGTTTAGTACGTAGACTAGTCTTCAAAGTTTTTTTTTTTTCAATTTTTTCTTTTTTCAAAAGTTTATATTCGCTTATTTCAATTATTATTACTATGCGTACGTTGTTGTGGAAGTGGAAGTCAATAGAAGTGCCAGGCTAAATAGTCGGCCACGGACCGGACCGAGTCCAAAAAGACTCAAAAAGGTTCATAACGTGTCAGGAGCTTGTCGCTCGCTGCCCAAACCATATGACTCGTCTGAATCTGTCCTTCTTTTTCAACCGACACCACACGTGTGGTCTACTTCGTTACGTGTCTCTATTGAAACACAAAGCCCTCCTAATGGTCGGCAGATTCTTCACGCAGAAGATAAAATTACATACTCCAATTAAGTAAAAAATAAGACATGCATTCATCGTACGTGCACGCACCAAATCCACATGTAGGTCTCCCCGATTTATCCCATCAATAGGCTAGGTCTTTCTTGATAGGTTTTCTGAGTTAAAATAAAAACAAAAAAAAAACAAATTTTCGATTTATCAAAAGCAATTTTCTTACTGGTGTTCTTTTATTGTAGAGTCAAGCTTCAATTGCTGTCATCAGTTCATTACCAAAAGAGCGTAAATGATTATGGTACATGTTGATGCGATAAGTGGCCAAAAAATATATTTTGTAATGTATAGTAAAAGAGGATATGTTGTGACGAAACTCATGGTCGTCCAATGGTTCAAAATTTCGTTTTAAAATTGAAATATCAAAATTTGGTAATTTCTTATATATTGTAAATTAAATCAAGATTGCAACCGTCAATCTTAAAAAAAAAACATTTTACAACAGAAAAATAGCTGGAACTAATATTACATTTCATGATTTTTCGAGTACCAAACATATATACATGTTGAATGAAAAGCTTAAAATTAGTGGCAATAATAGAAGGTCAATATCAGTTGGAGACATTCAACGTGTATAAATTGACATGAGGGTTTTGGAATATTAGCCAACTTATTGCTATTTCATTTTCTATATAAATAAAAGAGAGAGGAAAATATTAAAAGTTGATGTGATTTTTGGGGGAGTGAAAAGAAAGTAGAAGAAATGCGCTGGAAAGAGTTGTGATGAAGTGAGAAATGAGAGTGTGATTACATGTAAAGAAGCTTATTCTACGTCGTTGGTCTAAGTGTGTTTCTCATCACTTTCCTATCTTCCTTTTTCTGTCGAAGCATTATGGAGCTAACACCTTTCAATCTTTTATTTCCATTGTAAACCATAAACTTGGTTTTTGGGAAACTATGAAACTTTATATAATTAAAAAAATATAGTGATTGTGATTTTCTTCAGTTTCATAAAAGGACTAATATAACTAGCGCTATCACCTTAGTTTGATTCGAAATTTGCAAATTTTCCAAAAATAATTTATTATGATTGACAAACAAGAACGCAAAACAGATGACAATACACAGAATATCGAATCTTAGCATACGTATGAGTGTAAAAAACCATACATCGCAAAAAAATAAAAATAAACTTGTCAACAAATTTTATTTTTTTGTGAAACGTCAACAAATTTAAGAATAAATTAAAAAATATTCTTGGACCAGAACAGTTCCATTTCACGTAGAATAAGACGAGGAAAAAAATACGATGGGATATAAGGAATTGTATTCTTCATTTATTTATACTTTATATCTCTTTGAGCTTTATTTTTACTTTCGATGCGTATTTATTATATATATCCAAATTTATTCTGAATACTATGATAATTGAACTGTGTGAAGTTGAAAAAAAAAAAAAAAAAAAGAGTAAATTGACAGGTAAACGGAAACAACTGCCAAAGCCTAACGGTATCGCTGCCTTAAAACGTACTTTCGGTCGTGGAAAATGGGCCCACCTCATCATCCCCACGGCTTTCCTACGCTTTCTGACTCAGTTCCTTCTTGGCCCACAGGCCCATAACCATATTAAATTAATTACTTTATTTTTTATGACAAATCCTAATTACTTTAAATCAAAACAGTGATGGACTTTTATAAAATTAGTGGGATATTGAACAAGAAGACAAATTAACTTTAAATACCTAGTTTAACTATGATTTTTTTTCCTGTGCAAATGTTATTTTTCCCTTTTGTTAAATCATGAGTTATACTTAACAAAAAAAATTGCAAGAAAATGAATTGCCACTTATTGTCGGTACTGATAAAAGAGAGGGTAAAAAAAGTATATTGAAAAAGGCATGATTCTTTTGTCATTATATGAGTTGCTTTTTCTTGCTTCATATCATTGCTTTATAAGTTATAAACCTTGTGTTCGAGAAAAAATATTTATAATATCATTCGGTGGGATTTAAGCAATTGGCTATCGTATTACCTTTAGAATATGAACATAATATATGAACTTCTACACATCAATCTTTAATTAACCACAACCAAAAAGAAAAGAAAAAAATTTAATCCAAAGAGACATAAAAAACCTTGGTAAAATTTTATAATCATTAATGTAGTATTAGTTACCACTTATCCCTTTATCGATTTTAGATATAATAAGTGATGATAAAAAATTGACAATCCAACGCAATATGATCAAGTCGATTCATCCCCTCATTAACAATCAAATTATTTATATAAGGCTTATCCTGTAAATTTTAAGTACTGGCAAATGTTTCCACAATGTTATTTACTATTTCTGTTGTTATTGTAATTTATCTTTTTCATATCCCTATATCCCGAAAAGGAAAATTGTAGTATATGCTTTTTGTTATCGACTTATCTTGATGAGTCATCTCTAAGCTCCATATCTTTCTTTCTTTCTTTTTTTTATCAACGAGCTCCCATATCTTCAAAGAACCTTATTACATTATTAATATCTCAGAAGGAAGATTTAACCATAGTAGTTTGAAAAATTGGGGTTGGATATAATTAAGGAGCCTAGTATCTTTAACTAGTAAAAGAAAATAAAGAATATCGGTGCTGTTTTAATAATTTTAAAACGAATCTGAAGACGGCGAGATATCACAAATAAGTGGAAATTTTGAAATAAGAGACAATCTAGCATTAACACGCCCAAATCCGCATGGTTTGCAAAAATTCTTTAAAAAGCTAGCATCTAATTTTCTCTACGAAATCAGAATATTCCAAGGAAATCATGAAAGTAAATTAACCCACTAAAAATATATATGTGGGATCTCACACGTGCAAGTTATTTTTTTGGATTAAGGGAAGAACATTATAAAAATTCAAAGGTCATTGCATATTAAGTATGCATTACAAGTGGGTGTCTTTAAAACAATATCAGATTCTGATTTGATGGAATCCTCAACGGTTCACAAATCACCTCTTCGGAGATTTTTTTTTTCTTTTTTTTTTAAAAAACAAAGAAAAGGATTAAAGAAACGAAAGCATTCGAATACATTTAATCAAATGTGATGTGCTTTGGGACTCTTGGGATCTGGCCGTCCAATTTGGTGGATGCACAGTTGCACATCCAACTTGGTTTCAATTGGAATATGAATATAAATGATAATGATGCCACAAACAAAATTTTATGCTCCGAGTTTCGAAATGAGGAACTCGTTTGGAAAAAAAAACTAATGGTTCAAGTTTGACAAAGAATTAATATCTTAAGAGCATATTGGAATTTCAAATTTATTGCATATGCTTTGACACACAAAAAAAAGAAAAAAGAAAAAAAAGAGAGGCATATGCTACGTTTATAACTATTTTCTTTTAAAAGATTAATTAATAATCTCGTAAGTTCAAAACAAAACTCAACTTCTGATCTGGGTTATATAAGCCCAAACCCAAGCCCAATTGAAAAATTCTAATCCCGATAACGAACATGGGATGATGCAGCAGTTGACAAAAAAAAAACATATCTGTTGGAAAAAATCAAACAAGTCATTAGTTCCAACGGATATAGGCTACAGCACCGGAATATCCACAATTCCACATAAACTATTGACTATTAATAGCTGCATTATTATTGTAATCTCTCAAGACAAAAAATTAGTATATCTTAAAATCTTATTTTATTAATCTTCGCCTAAGCGAACAAGCATAGGACTACAATAAATTTCAAAGTTTTCAACATTCTTCGATTTCATAAAATTTGGCTCTACTAACTAAAAAGAGTCATTTCAGACAAAGAGGTCACGCGGTAGCTCCGCGATCCTCCTCCGTCTCCTCCTCCTCAACACCGTCGCAATCGCTCTACCAGTAAGTCACTTCCTTGCAAAATGCAAATACACCTACAAACCGTATACTACAAATAAATTGCGACATCTTTAATGATAAGAATGTTATTTAATTAGTTGGACAATGATGAAGACAAGTGCGTGTTCACGGTTTACATACGAACCGGTACGGCATGGAAAGCCGGTACAGACTCCGTCATGAGCCTCCGTCTTTACGACAGTTACGGTCAAGACGCGGTTATCTCCGATTTGGTGTCATGGGGAGGTTTAATGGGTCCATTTCATGACTATTTCGAGAGGGGCAATCTCGACATTTTCAGTGGTTTAGGTTCTTGCCTCTCAGGTCCGGTTTGTGCAATGAATTTGACATCCGATGGCTCTGGTGATCATCACGGTTGGTATTGTAATTACGTGGAAGTGACCATGAGTGAGAGCCGTCGGAGAAGTTGTTCACAGGAGAAGTTTGAAGTGGAGCAATGGCTGGCTCGTGATGCTTCACCGTATGAGCTGTAGGCGATTAGAAATCATTGCTCGGACTTGGTCAAGAATCGGCGAGTCGTTATTCCCATGATGTAGTGGGAGATTATTTATGTGTCAAATGTCATGTTTACGTGTGTGATTGAGAATTTGTGGTTTTTTTTTCTCGAATAATGAAAATGAAAACAACTGTGTTATCATTGTATTACACTGCTTCATATTCGAGTGATCAATGTATAATATTATAAAAGAACATGGAGAGAGTTAAGATCAAAACATCTATGGAGTGTTTTGAGAATGAAATAGTGAAACATCTATGAAATGTTATTATTCTTAACAAATGATATGGGCCTTAACGGGCCCAACTAATTATTTTTTGTAGGGGTATATTGGTCGAGGTCCAGTGTATTTTAAAACCCACTAAGCCAAGATTTTGGAGTAGCAAGCTCCGAATGCAAAGACCGGCATAGGTGGCCGTAGCCACTTGCCCAAAGGTACTCTACTACTCCGACGTATATATTTCTCGACATCGGAAAATTTTGATATTTTTTTTCATGGACAAATTTTGGTTTTTGAAAATGCTAAAATACAGTATTCCCACAATCTCATTCCTATACAAACAATTTAATCATTCAAAACCCAAAAATAAAAATTAAAGAATTCACACGATTTGTCATTTTTGCCAGCCCAAAAAAGAAAATCAAACAAGGAATATTCCGGCTGTTTTCTTTTCTCAATCCATATATCCCTCACGGTTGTTTACTGGTTTTTATTCACCGGAAAAATTCTCAAGAGTCTTGTCCACTACGTTTCATGAGTTGTTGTTGAGCCTCTGATAATCCTCTGATAACTTGCTCATCCTCCGGCGACTCCTTTTTCAATATCTCGTAGTCACCCACCGCTAATTCCCACTTTTCGATCTGCATCCGCAATTAATTAATAATTACAAACAAGTCCCAAATTTTCTCAAAATTTTATATCGACCCCACTAGTTTTTATTGTTACCTTGGCGTTACAATCGGCTCTTCTGAGGCGAGCCTTACCATATCCCGGCCGGACGGAGAGAGCCGCCGTGCAATCCTCTATAGATTTATCAAATTGACCCAATTTTGACCGACAAGCCGCGCGGTTACAGAGCAAAACAGAGTTTCGTGGATCGTGATCTAATCCCTCACCATAAGCGGCGCACGCCTCTTGGAACCGTCCAGATTTAAACAGCTCGTTTCCTTTAAACCGAGCTTCAGTCACCGCTTGTGCCCGTCGTGAAATCATAATCACCTCTCGGTTATTCCCGTCCAGCTTCCCGGCGCGTTGGATCGCCTCCACCGCCTCGTCGAATCTGATAAAATCAAATTAAACCGGAATTTTCAAATTAAAAACCAGTTCATAACTCTATACCGAGTTTCAAACAATAAAACCAATACAGACCGAAATTTCAGTATAACTCTAGTTTTTACCATGTTATATAAACAAGAAAACCAAAAAATGTAACATGAACCCGGTAAATCAAATTTGAGATACCAGGTTTTGGGATGTGAAACCGGAATTATCAAATTGAATACCGGTTACTGTAATAAACCAAGAATTGTAAAGAAGAACAGAACAAAACAAACCTGCCAGACGCTAAGTGAACCTGAGCACGGACGACCAAGAAACCAGCATAACCGACCGGTCCGTAGTACCTAGTACTAGCATCAATATCGAAAACCGGACATCTAGACAAAGCATCATCAGCTTCTTGATGTCTATGTGTCTTCAACAAAGCTTCTGCTTGCAATGCATAGACCTGAGGGGCTGCATCAGCTCCTGAAGAGATTGTGTTTGTTGTCTCCGTAATCAAACCATTCCAATCTCGTAATCTCTTAGCTTCTGTGCATTTGTTGAGATGTGTCTGTACCGTTTTCGCCTTTGCAATGTCTTCACGATCAGCTTCGGGACCCGAATGTTTGAAATGATATATCGATTTCTCCACTTCTCCTAACCTATCGAAATTTGTGAGATTCTTAATAACGTTTTTTAAGAAAAAGTAATAATTGTGAGGTTTTGAGATTACCTGAGGTACAAGTTACCCAACCTATGATGTG
Source organism: Arabidopsis thaliana (assembly GCF_000001735.4). NCBI lineage: Eukaryota > Viridiplantae > Streptophyta > Magnoliopsida > Brassicales > Brassicaceae > Arabidopsis > Arabidopsis thaliana. The sequence goes on from NC_003076.8 coordinate 26,032,753, forward strand.
CTCTGTGGTAATGAGGCTCAATTCTGATTGCTTCTCTGCATTCAAAAACCGCGTCAAGGATTCTCCCTAGGGCGGTCAAAGCCGCGCTCTTGTTGCTACGGTAAGCAGCTTTGTTTGGATCAATTGCAATGGCTGCATCATACAATGCTAAAGCCTCTGCGAAATTCCCATTCTTGTAATCTTCATTCCCCATGATCTTCAAAGTTTCCGGATCCATTCTTGTTGAGATTGCTCTACACAAAGATCCTGATTGATCTTGACTCTTTGTTGTCGTCGCCGTTGCAGCCCCCATTGTCGTCCTCTTCACGCCATATCCATTGTTATTACCGTAATTTACACCCGCAGTTACAGGTCCAGTCTGATTCAAATTGCCAAGATTACCATATAACATTATATTGCTAGAAGATGCACGAACCAATCCATTGGTTCCTTTTGCTTTCTGATGATCCGTGATCATGCTTTCAAGCTCACCCGATAAACCAATGGCTTCTCTTGGCACTTTCCTCTGTCCTCCTCCTCCTCGATATGGATCAACACTATTACTATTGTTGTTATAACTACTTCGTTGGTGATTCTCGTAAGTCCCTAATTGATGGTTATTAGGGTACTGATTTGACGAGGGTTTTGATGGAACTACGGATCTCTGGTTGTGATTTTGGTTGTTCTGGATCTTGTTATTCTGGATTGGCTCAGCGGAAACTTTCTGATCATCACGCGGCTTCTTTAACTCGGTGCCCGGAGATTTAGTGAATTGAATGTTGCTTGTTGCGGTCGCAGCCGTAGATGTGCTTTTCTGGCTACCGTTATCGACAGCGGTAGATTTCTTGGACCACAAGCCACGTCTACCAAACATTACACTCAATAAACCACAACCTGATCTTCTCTCCGCCGCAGCCACCGCCGTGTTCTCCTCCATCTCAAGAACCGGCCTGAGAATTGTAAAACCCTATCTCCCCCGAAGAACAAATCAAAATTCAGAGATAGAATAAGAATCAAAGAATAGATTATGAAAACCAGAGATCAATGGTGATGAGAAGAGAGAGAGATCTCATGTTTTAAAAAGAAGAATAGAGGAGAAAGATGTGATTAGGCTTTTCTCGGCCGGACGGTAAAGAGGAACGAAGATTCTTCCGTTTCGTGTTTTGTATTGGTGTCATTAATTTTATATATTGTGTCATTATGATTTTTGGTTTTTACTACGGAAATGAAAAATAAGCGACTAATAGTTTAGGTGAAAAAAAGGAAAGACGAAAAACGATTGGAAATTATATGTTTATGTAATTTTGTTATTGTTATTCGATGTCAAAATGAGTTGGTGGTGAGTTTGAAAGTTGGTGCCAATGCATTACTGGTTAGTTAATCACCTCTATTTCTCTGTTCTCTTTGTCAGCTCTTACTTTTTCTTGTTTTTGGTTATTTGATTTTAATTTTTCTAAAAATTATTATAGTTGTTGCGTGCTGACTCGGTCGTGTAAGAGAGAAGAATGAATATTTAGAAAGAAAGTGGGCGATTTGTCCTTAAATTAATCCGTGTTTTTCTCCAATTGACTCTATATTTAGATGATTTTATGGAGAGCACGTAGTTCCCTTTTTATGTAACAAAACGTGTTTGATGATCTTTTCTAGAAAGTTATATCAATAAAAGGAGTAGAGAGAGACACGTATTAAAAGTTTTAAACATTGATTCTTATTGCAATGAGTATCCAGAGAGAGAGAGAGAGCTTTTACATAATATATATGACCGGTCCAAGTCATGTTGAAGCTAGACACTCTCTGTTCTCACTAACGGATCGGAGAGCAAATGCTTAGACTTCATTTTCAAAATGGCACTAGCTGGGTTAAGTCCTTTAGGACAAGTGGCCGTACAGTTCTTGATTGCTCTGCATCTATATACTTTGGTTTCACTCTCAGTTATTGCCTGTAGCCTCTCTTCTCTGTATTCATCGCGGCTGCGTCAAACCAAAATAAAAATGAACAGTGAAAACCAAGTTTTTGAGAGACTGGCTTTTAATCTTCACCTTTTTTTTACCTATCGCTGATCCAACGGTACGCTTGTAGTAAAGCCGCAGGTCCTGGAAACTCCTCGGGGTTCCACCAATAAGAAGGACATGATGTGGTACAACACGCGCACAATATGCATTCGTATAGCCCGTCTAGTTTCTTCCTGTCTTTTGGTGATTGCCGGTGTTCGCGTCCGTCTTTTGGAGGCTTCCTCGTCTTTAACCATGGCTCCATTGATCTTTTATTCCAAATACAGCACATCACAATAGTTAGTTCCACATGAATATGATTCAAACACTTTGTGATTTCACAAAGTTAAGCTATGCTGCAAGTATTCACTTAAATCAAGTTTTATGTTTCTTTTCCTCAATTTTGCATGAAACCATCATATATACTTGTTCGACATCCATAATGTTGAAAGTGTGAGAAACTTTATATGGGATTAAAGAAGGTAGCTAGCTTCACTTACTTGTATTGTTGGTAAAAATTAGTGAGGTCGACGACTAGGTCTTTGATGACGTACATGTGAGGCAATGGAGTAATTATGGTGGGCTTTGACGTGTTTGGGTTTATGGGTTTAAGACATGCGACAGTGTTAGTACCGTCAATGTTCATTGAACAAGATCCACATATCCCTTCTCTACATGATCTTCTGTAACTCAAACTGGCATCATCCTCTGCTTTTATCTTCTGCAGCACGTCCAAAACCTAACGGAACACATGAACATGTTAGTCAACCAGATTAAGACCAATCCTATGGAATATAATCAACAATTTTTAGTTAGTTACCATGGGACCACAAGAGGAAAGATCAACGAAGAAAGATTGAAGAAATGGTTTAGAGTTAGGCTTGTCAGGATTCCATCTATAAATCTTGAACTCCTTCTTAACTTCTTTGTGTTGGCCTGTTGAAAATCAGCGGATATAATTTGAAAAAACTGCTTCTTTAAAGAAGTAGTTAATTCAAATTTTATTTTAGCTTTATTCATACCTTCTTTCTCTTTCGTTATGTCTTGGGATTTTAGAGTATCTTTGGATAAGTCTTGAGCCGCTTTATGTCCATTTAAGATTGGAAAATCTCCACCACCGCTTAGGCTACTGCTCAAACGCACTTTCTCCGCCGCTGGATTACAGATTCTCCGCCCCAACAACCGCAAGACAGACGACATTCTCTGTTCGCTTGATCAAAAGCTGGTGAAGTGTTTGGAATTCGTTTCCGTCAAAATCCTTGGTGAGAAAGTATCTGCAGGAGAGAGACATGTGCATGGAAATGACACGTGGACAGCCTAGAGCCTGTAGTCAATGGCACGTGTGCGACTACGTGTTACAATGCAAATCTAGAGTTCATTCATTAAGGCCCATATTAAGCCCATTTAATAAAACTCCCACTAGTTTTCTTAATTTAGGCTTTGAGGACCGGGTCCTGTATCGGGTCGGGTCCAAACGTGGTCCCTCTTTAACTCTTAAAACCTGTTTCTTGAGGAATTTGACAAATAGGTCGTTTTGTTGTGAATTTGTTTGAAAAACAGAAGCATTATCAAATGCATTGGATCGTGAGCTTCTTATAAACAAACCCAGACAAATCTTGCAACAGAAAAGTCAACGATCCAATAATCTGAAAGAGAGGTGACACGTGGCATGTCTCTTTGTCTGGAGCAGGACCACCTTTGACCAATAACACACATCCTTCTTCGTTGAAAAATACTCTTTTTGTTGAATGCTCTGCTTGTTTGAATTTCATCGTACAATGTCATGAAAACTTCCAATGTTTTATTGATATTGGTGTTATTCCACGCTTGTAATTATTTTAGTTACACTATTCATGTTATATAGCAGAATATTTTTTACTACTTTCGGAATCAAATCTAAAGAGATCGGTTTGCATTATTTTTGGGGAATTTCATCAAAATATCTCTTTAGTTTTTGTAAAAAAACATTAATTGGATTCAGTTTTTCTCTACTACCAATTTGGATTTTGGTCTGTTTTCTATGTATCATAAAATAACTTGTGCAAGACAATTTCAGAAAACGTAAGTTAAAAATAAATTAAATAATGAGTCAAGTCTCACCTGATTGATTTGAGCTATTTATCATAAACAGTAACATACTAATATTAATTTAATCATATGAAAAAATTAATTAAATTTTCCCGAAACTCTTTGCCATTTCTTTTTATCAATACTCAAAACACCTTTCTCAGCTAGCTAGCTAGTATACGCAACTCGCATAAACTAAATCATATCAAGAATAAAAAAGATTATTAAAATAGATATTGTATGATCTTAATGTACTTAATATTCTGTAAAATTAGATATTATGATATCAAGTGTGGGTTCTCAGCGAGTGATTGGATGTCAAAGAATAAAACCAGTGAGGAAACCAACAAAACCTAACGGACAAAACAAATATATTCTTATAAGTGGAAGGAACATTTTTTTTTTGATTTTTTTTTTTTTTAATTATTGCTTAACTTTGGGTAACAGCTTAGGCATTCTATTGTAAAGGGAAATAAAAACAGTTACTCAAATACGTAATTAGAAATTTATTAGATGAAATTACATAGCCACAATGATATTTTCAGTTATATTTTTTTTATTACAACGTCTCGATTTTTATTTTTTAAACATATTAACCATCTTAATAATCAATTCGCTTTTCAGATTGATTATCAATTTCTTGTACTGATTCAGTTTGACTTATTACATTGAGCACTTTATCCATAATAATTATATCATGAAAAAACTTATTATATTTCAATAATACAGTTATGATTAACCCTGTTAGAAACTTGAGATAAATAAAAATTTAGATATGTTTAGAGCACCCTCAACGCTTAACTCTATGAAAGTTCCTTAAAAACATACAAATAATAATATTTTAATCTTATTAGGGCCTTTGTATAATTTGACCAATAATAAAAGCACACGTGTATAATTTTTTTTGAGACTGTCCCTTAAATAAGAGATTTTAGGGCTTCTCTCTCTTCTTACATTTACCTTTTAATTATTTTTCATTTTTTTATCATTAAAAATTTTGTTAAGGAACCACCATTGGTGGTGCTCTTAGTACCGGCGGTCAATATCAACTGTCTTTATATTAATTAAAAAAAAATCAGGGGACCCAGAAAAAAGTAACATGTAACAGTGTCAAGGGTTATGTTAAGTGTATTTAAATTATGATATTAATGGAGGGAAGGTCTAATCAAATCTAAGAGGCTTTTATCATGTCACGATATCTTTTACGAAAACTGTCCTACATCCACCGATTTTTGTATGTACATGTATCTATTGCTTTCGTATATCGGTATCGTTTTCATTCTCGTCATAAGTAGTTATCATCATTCTAGCTTCCAAATGTTGTTGTTGTTTACTGTTATTTTTTTTATAAGATAGAGATACTCAATAATATGAATTTTTTTTAATACTTAGTATATAAGTAGGGTAATTAGTTTACGCAATCTAATAAACGAGATATAATTAGGTGAGTGATTTGATGGCTCTATCGCTAGAAATTTATGGTCGATTCAGATGTAACCTAACATTATATGTTAAAATTATATATACTGATATACATAAACTGTAGTGTTTGTGATGTTTCCTCTAATCTCACATTATCTTTATCATGAATAATTCAATATCAAAAACTCATTCTATAACGTAAATGTACATTCACGTGATCGTGTTCAAATAGCAGTAATAAACTTGAACTAATTTTTCCTCAATCTTTATGGCTAACAACGGACTGCTATAAATTGATTTTATAAAAAAAAAAAAAAAAGAAGAAAAGAAATTACATTGCATTAGACATCTTATTATATATGTACAGCTTCTTAGGTGGGATGTTAGAAACTTAGACTATATCATCTATATTGTTTTTTTTTCCTACCATCTATATTGTTTTATTATGTTCACAACAATCGACAAAATTCCAAAGGAAACGTTGATAGTTATATACTTATATGCGTATAAACTCTTATTTAGAAAAGCATTTATAAATAAAGTTTTTTATATATATATATCAAATATGCTAAAGGTACGTGAAGATGTTAGATCTCGGGATTTCACTTCAAGATATGGTCTTTAAAAAGACAAATATAGGTAAGTAGACAACAGCTATGAAATAGTACGACAATGACCTCAACAAGTACACAGTCACCTCTAATTTATCCATAAATGAAAATTCTTAAAATTAAATCCGTCATAAAACTTCGATTTGGAACCATGGACAGCAATACTCTATGAATTCAAGGTTTAATTATAAAGCATTGATCGAATGGATACAATATACAAAACTGGTTAATATATTCAGAAACTAAGAAGTACACACAAAAGGCTTCTTTGGAATTTCTTTGTTTTTAAGAGGAAAAGTTTGATGGATTTGCACCTCTGAGGCTCTGACTATTGTTCGTAGGTGCATGGTGGAATAATCCGTCCAGATTATTCATCAATCTTGTTTAAAATATGTCACAATACAATAATAATATACAGGACCTACCATACAAACAACAATTAAATTATGATTTAAATGACTTGATAATTATCAATTGATTTTGAAAATTATATGTAAACGACCTCTTTCTCGAAAAATAAAACCGCCTAATTTTCAATGGAATTTTTATCTGGCCAAAATAAGATAAAATAATATTAATTGAATATTTTAAAAATTATTAAAGTCATATCATCGTTAAAAAATCACAGGTCCCAAATATTTGTGTGGCATGTTGTCCTCCGGATGTCCAAGCTATTTTTTTTTTCTTTTCAAAATGTTTATTTTGCAAATAGGAAAAGTAATTATAAATGACAACAATATGCATCTGCTGTAATTATTTAGAGGTATGTAAAAATGTCACATTCTTATTCCAATTTATATTTTCCTGATCATCAGAATAAGAATAGACCTCGAAACTTTTTGCCCTTGTTGAAAAAAAAACTATACATTACAGCAAATGCATTATAGAAAATAGTTTATATATTATAGATAGAAGAAAACAACAACAATACGTTTTTTTTACATGGCAAAAAAAAACAAATCAGTAGAAAATAGGTATACGTTACACACATTATTCCATGTAATTGGGTCTCACCGATCACTGATTGACTCGGTCAAAGGCTATGGACAACTTCTGTTACATGTCTCTGTTAAACATACCAAAATGTTGCTATTTCACATGTAATTACGCATCTTCGTATATATAGTAACACATATAGGTGTCGACCGTTGAATATTAGCCTCTCATTAAAATTCTACTTTAGGAACACACAGCTACAAATACTCTTACATCTAACTATTCAAAATAAATAAATAAAATCCGAAAAAATGGTTTATATGATTTTAAAAAGTAAACTATAAGGTGTGAGGAGCAAATAAGGAGTGATGGTTACCCTTTAACTGCGTATAGAAGAAAGTTATAAAAAAAAAACATTTGTACGTTAGATTTGTAAAACCAGATTAAAATGAATAAATTACTCAGACCCTCCAATAGTCAAATATTTTTCCTAATAGTCAATATTTGATAATCCCGTCTACAATTTCTCTTATTCCATTCACATATGGAAACAACACTTCGAAGCACTCATTAAAAGATAGCAATGATAATGAAACTGATTATGTTTTAAATAGGATAAAAAATTTCGTTGCTTTTTAAATTTGTATATACTACAAAGTATTAATCTTTTGGAAAATTGGTTGTGTAGCCTAACGGCGAATCAATTATTTCTAAAGAACATTTTTTTATATTTATCTTTAAAAACATTAACACGATTGCCATTTGAACAACCCATCTATGAAAATAATTAGTTATTCACAACTAAGTTTAAATTAAATTTATAAAGAAAAACAGATTTGTAAAATCTTAATATAAATTACTATAAATGTTAAACTTTTTCCCCCAATTCTAAGCGCAATAATAAGAAAGTGTAAATTTAAAATGCAAAGATTTTTTTTTAACTATTGCAATTGTAATTATGTGCTGCCTATAATAAACTACATAGTTTTGTTGTTGTATATACATAAAATTTACCCTAATTAAAATGGGTTAATATGTGTATCTACTACGAACAGCTACTCTTCTGAACGATCAAAATCTTAATTCTATCACCCTCTCTCCCTCGCTCGAATTTTTTATACCAAAATGTAATCAACCCTAGTTTCACGTTTCAAAGTTTCAAGTTTCAAGTAAAGAAAAAGGGGGAACAAAAGGTAAATAGTGAAAAAGTTTTTTTTTTTTTTTTGTGCACAGGTGAAAAAGTTATTATATAAAAGATTAAAACATATTTTTCTTTATATAAAAAAGCTGTTCACTTTTTATTGGATTTCCTCTCCCACACAACCATCAATTCCTTTCACACTCTCTTCCTCTTTTGAGTTTCTCTACAACCAAAAAAAAAAAACTCATCATAACCTCCTCCATCTCCATTCTTCTCTCTCTCTCTGAACTTCTACCTCTTCCTCTCTGTGTCTCTGCCATGGAATCCGGCAATAGTAGTAGCATGCAATCCTCAAGCGGCGGTGGTGGTGGAGGAGATCAAGAAGAGTACGACTCACGCGCCGATCAATCAATTTCTGCTTTATTTAACCACAACAACAACAACAACAACCCAACCACCGTCTCCCCCAACATCGCTGTTCCAACACAGCTTGACGCTCTCATAGCTAACTACTTCAACACTTCTTGGTCAGCGGATAATCCTCTATGGTCTACAACGGCTACGCAGCCCACCGATGGCTCTAGACCAGTACCACCGCCGATTTCGTCAGAACAAGTCTTCTTCACAAACCCACTTCAACAAAATCTGAGAACAGTTCCTAACACAAACACAACTAGTCCCATTTGTTCCGTCCCAACCGACAAGAAAAACGGTCTTGCGACAACACGGAATCCAAAGAAGAGATCTCGAGTCTCGAGACGAGCGCCTACGACTGTTTTGACCACCGACACATCCAACTTCAGAGCCATGGTTCAAGAATTCACGGGTAATCCTTCAACTCCTTTCACCGGATTATCTTCATCTTTTCCAAGATCACGATTTGATCTCTTCGGTTCTTCTTCTTCTTCATCCTCACGACCCATGAAACCCTTTCCTCACAAACTCATCTCTCCATCGACGTTGAATCATCATTACCTTCCTCCTTCTTCAGAGTACCATCATCATCATCAGCATCAGAATCTTCTCCTTAATATGAACACGCCAAATATCTCAAACCCTTTTCTCAACAACTCTTTAACGGATCAACCGAAACCCTCGAGCTTGAGAACGAGTAATGGTTTTGGACACGTGGACGTTGGAACAAACTTTGAGGGGCTTCACAACATTATCGTCTCTTCTTCATCGTCGATGACACAGCCAACCCTAAATACTATCCATGGACCAGAAAAGAGTACTGAAGCCGAAAATGATAATAATATGCTAAGATCCATCAATGGTAATGATCAACCCATGGTCCAAAGATCCGATGGTTACACACAACCTGGTGCTTCTGGATCCGAGAATAATCTATCGGCCGTGAGAAGTGAAGGTATGGTGGAATTATCTTGGATCTCTTCTTCTGATTAGATGCATCTAACATTTTTACATTATGGTCGTATTTATTATATTACTTACCATAAAAAACGGATTAGAAATTCTAAGCGAAAATATATGATGAATGGAAACATTAATTAGTGTATGGAAAGATTTTGGAATCATTTGTGTTATAAAGGTTCTATGGTCTAATTAACGATGACTTTCTTCTACATATTCGAACAATGTTTTTTTTTTTTTTCCTTTTCTTTTAATGTTATATCGGTTTTATTCCTTGTTGGACTGGATGTGTATATATGTGATTTTGAACATCGGCTCACAGGGGCACATGAGATTTGGAACTTCGAGATATAATTTGAAATTTCACTAAGGTAAGAATACGATTTTCAAAAATCTCAAGAAGCATGTGCCTATAGAGCAGAAGTAGTGTCACAAGGGACCCAAAAAAGATAACATGCTTCTACTTTTGGCAAAGAAAAATGTTGAAAGTCTATTGTTACTAGGGTTACGTTACTTACGTATGAACCCTAAAAAAGAACCTTTGCACTATTGCTAAAACATGAACCTGTGCAAAGTGTAAATTATATATGTAATAAGTTTAATTTGCCTAGGATATATTGAAAACACGTAGAGAGGGAGTGATTGGTGGCGAGATCTAGGGAATCGTTAGCCGCCGCTTATCCTAAATTCATCTTATTTTATTTGAAACTCACATGACACTTCCCCATATATTCATCTTTTTTTCTTTCTTTTTTTTATCTTTAAAATTTTGTAATATAGGCTTATTTTTGTTTAATTATGTCATTATAATTTGATAGCGTCATTTCTCCAGAGACATCCGATTGAAAAAAACATGCGTCACTCAATACGTCACAACGTCATGTCTCGTAATTTCTTTAATCATAATCCATCAAACCGAAACTTCGATGGTTACATCTCTAGGACGATTTCACGTTAGTTAGCAAAATTGCTTCAATCACACAGAAACAAATCCAAATTTGATCATGATATCAGCTTCTCTCTATTTTGTTTGTTTTTTAAAAATGTTATTCAAATAATAATTGTGTTAATATGATCTCTATATTTCGTATTGCCGTAGACCATCATCATGTATGAAATCAATACCCATTTTCCCGCCATTTTGTTTTGCCAGTTCTTTTGATCAGTGAAAGGAATATGTCAGTTAGATTTGCCCTTTCTCCACTAAGACGTGAAACGTTAGCGTTTCGGGGAAAGTAGACAGCTATATTTCAAATCTTTGTGACAAAAAATATTTCATCTTTTCTTGTTTTTCTTTTTACAAAATCCTTTTGATTGATATAAGTATGTAGCTTCTATTCTTTTTGTAGCTTGAGGTAGTAAATTAATGATTTTGTTTTCGCTTCATTGTTTCATAATATCTCTGCCACTTTCCATTTATTTATTTACCCAAATGCTTTTAAAAAGAATAATAAAGTAAGCAACTCAGAAAAAGGAAAAACCCTTTTTGATGTATCTATCAATTTATGAATTATTAACACAAATTTGATGATTGATGAAAACATGAATTTTTGTGAAAATAAAACTATCATTCTTCATATCTCCTTGTGGAGATTGGAAATCCAAATGATTAGGCAAAGGATTTTTAGAAGATTTAGGGGGCAAACAATTATATTCCAGCTACAGAGATAGAGAGAGAGAGAGCAAAACAAAAGCTGTTTTGTTGTTTTGCAATGATGTTTCCACGTTGATATGCATATATACACATGTATGTCGTATGAGTTTGAATCATATCAAAAATCTGTCTTTATTCAAGAAATTTACTATGAACATTCCACTTTTACGTCATATAAATGAAAACGAATTCTCTATATATTTGTAGGGATTTACATATTCTTATTTTGAATCGGACTTCAGATTATTTTTCAAAGACTAGTATATCTATTATTTATACAAGATCGCACTAGTCGAGACAAAAGGAGTGGTAGTAGAGTATATAATGCGTTTGCCATAGGCAAGACAGGACAGGCCTTTTTAGCAGTAGCTATGCCCCCACTGTTTTTACTTTCCTAATTTTGTAAATTTGAAAAGGTAAAAACCTTTTTATTCATTACCATCGATCACACTATTATAGATATCCCCTACTAATAATCGACTTTACGTAAAATTTGGACCCTAACAACGTTTTAAATAAAGAGATTAGGTTTGTAAATTTCGAGTTTTGGGATTTAAGGGGGCCATTATTGTCGAATTCAAGTAATATTGGACAATCATGTCCATAAAAAGTAGGGGAAATGTCAACTCCGATGCTATATCGGATGATTAGACAACGACAAATATTTTAAAGCAGAGTTATTCATAATATTAGTCATTGGTTAAGAAAATAATAACAATAATTTTTTTTTGATTTTAATGCTTTCAATAAAATAAACATGTATAAATCTTTGTATATCGGCAACTTGGATTTTGCGAAGATGAAGTAATAGAAGAGTGAGAAATAATTTGTGAAGTAGGATTACGGGCACAAGTCACTTATATAGGCAACTTGGATTTGGTTCTTTCTACGGCTACTTTTCTTTAACGTCTATATTTTTTTACCGTTGTAAAATTTGAGTCTAAAATAAGTTATCGTTCGTCAATGAGTTGACATCTACGCTAATAAAACAATAGGCCAAATGGGCCTAGAGACCCAAACAGCTATTTTTCTAACGTCTATATTTGTTTTACCGTTGTAGAGTTCGAGTCTCACAGATAAATTACCGTTTGTGAATGAGTTGACACCAACGTTTGAAAAATTAACTACACAACAGCAAAAAGCGTTTATAATAGATAAAAAAAGGCTGTTTGTTGATTAGGAACATCACAGCCCAATATAGAAGAAATACAGAATAAGCCCATTGAATCAAATTAAGGCCTAAAATCAATATTCTTCTTGGTCAAAAGTCAAAACGTTATAATGAAAGATAAAATTTAAAATCGAATTAGCGTCAAAAGAAAGTTAATCTTTCTCTTACAATATTTAATCACGAACAGAAATGTAAAAAAATCGAGTGGGAAAATGAAAATTGAGATCGATAAAAAAAGAAATTGGAAAAATAAAAAAATGAAGTAAGAAAAAGGAGAAATTAATGGCAGACGGCGTTAGGACAAAGAAAAAGAGAACGCCTTTCTAGGGTTTGGTTTATGAACGCTCCGCCGTAAGAATTGTCCTCCGCCGCCGCGTTTTCCCGTCGATTCAGAACAGAAGGATTATTGCTTTTGCCAATCTGTATCAATATCCGTTTGATTATCCTTGTAATTTCGTGTAAAAACCATTCAAGGTTTCAGCTTCTTCCCTCGTTCTTTAGGGTTTAGATTTGATTTGGGGTTGGGATGAGTAGTCCGTTCAGTGAAGAGATACTGATTGATAACCTCGCTAAGCTCAACAGCACTCAACAATCCATCCAAAGTATCCTTTTTATTATTATTCGAATTCATTGCCTCAATTGAATACATCTCTGTGTTTTGGATTAGCTCATTCACATTGGTGTGTCTTCATTTGATTGAACCTCTTACTGTATGCTTAAATGTGTTTGCTTTTGTATATTGCAATCCTGATTGTTTGGTCCTTGACCATTTGTTTTGTTGGGATAAGCTTTGTCACAGTGGTGTATAGTCCATCGTAGTGAAGCTGAGCTGGTTGTTACGACATGGGAGAAACAGTTTCACAGTACACAGATAGGTCAGAAAGTGCCTCTCTTGTACCTTGCTAATGACATTCTTCAGAACAGCAAGCGTCAGGGTAATGAGTTTGTGCAAGAGTTCTGGAAAGTTCTCCCTGGTGCTCTCAAAGATATTGTTTCCTTGGGAGATGACTATGGAAAAGGCGTGGTTTCGCGATTGGTAATCATTACAGCAGAATTTGCCTTTTTTGGCGCAAGTACTTTTCGTGTTTGTGTTTATGGTTTTCATTCTTTTAATGAAATGGATCTTATGTTTCATTTTGGTATAGTCTTTGGATGCTTATGATGACTCACTTGATCTCATATTCAATAGCCGTTTTGTAATATTCTTGGATGTGTGATTCTCTTATTTGTTGAAAGTGTTTAGTTTTTGAGTCTTTTTAGTTGATTAAGAATAAATTGCTTCCGCTTGTTCATTGCTTTTCTGTTTTCTTGATTACTAGGTTAATATATGGGAAGAGAGAAGAGTCTTTGGATCCCGTTCAAAGAGTCTTAAAGATGTAATGCTCTCAGAAGAAGCTCCACCACCACTTGATGTCAGTAAAAAGCGATTTCGGGGATCTAAATCTGCAAAACGAGATTCAAAATCTACCAAAACGGTAACAATTTTTCCCTGTTTCTCTAATTAAACCGTAGTTATTTGTTCAGGGGTTTTGCCTGAGTCTGAATTTTTTGGTTCATTATCTCCTCACTTGTTTTTTTTAATACCAGAAATTATCAAGTGGAGGTGTGTCCGAGAAGATAGTATCTGCATTCAATTTGGTTCGTGCAGAGAACTCAAATGAAGAGACAGAGATGAACAAATGCAAGTCTGCCGTTAGACGTATCAGAAAGATGGAGAAAGATGTTGAAGATGCTTGCTCCACTGGTATAAATTTAGCTAATATCTTTCTCTCTTAGTTGGGGATTATCAAACACATTCTGGCTCTCAATCTTTGATTGTCTTCAGCAAAAGACCCGAGGAAAGAATCATTGGCAAAAGAATTGGAAGAGGAAGAAAACATTCTGAGACAATCTGTTGAGAAACTTAAATCTGTTGAAGAAAGTAGGACATCTCTCGTAAATCATCTTAGGGAAGCGCTACGGGAACAGGTAAAGGTCTTGCAATCTTGCAAGTTCAATAATTTGCTCAGACATTTCAATTACTTACTGAGTTTTGTGTATCAGGAATCTGAATTGGAGAATCTTCAATCTCAGATACAGGTAAAAATCTGAATTGGTTTAATAATCCCTTTACGCCTGGGAACTATTTTGCAATCTTGAGTACAAGAAAACTGTATTTCTGCATCAAAATTGATTGTGTGTCTGTCTTTGTTCTTATTCATCAGGTAGCACAAGAACAAACCGAAGAAGCCCAAAACATGCAGAAACGGCTCAATAACGAAACACCGGTTAACAATAACAACGGAACATCTGGTCAATCAGCGAAAATCACTCCTGCCTCAATCGCTGCAATGGCGGAAATGCTAACCTCATCAACAAACTCATCAATGATTATGCATTCTGTCCTCTCTTCATTTGCAGCCGAAGCTACACAAACTTCTGGTCTAACCAAATCAAACACCTCAGACACAAATGCATTTGTTGTTCCTCCAAATCCTCAGCAGTATCACATAATACCAAATCCAGCCGCATCACAACAGTTTCCTTATGGATTTGGTAACATTCCATTAATGCCACCTGGAGCACTGCCGCCACCGCCGCCTGGAACGTTGCCGCCGCATATGATGAATAATAACAACCAACCAAATGCAGCTCAGCAACAAGCGCAACAAGGTCAGAGTTTTCATCCACCGGGTATGATGTATTTTGGACCTCCACACCATTCTTAAGGTTAGTAAAAACAAACCAAAAAATCCAATTAGTTCTAGTATTAGATAGTTTCTGACCCACTTTATTTTATTTCATGTAACGCATATTGTAGAAAGTAGAAACGAGATCTTTTGTCTTACAAATCTTGTACCTTGAGCTGTTTAGTCAATTTTTCTTCTTTGTAACATAGTTAGACTTCTATTGTGTATCTGCGTTACATTTATATCTAGTATGCGTTTGTTTCAAATGGATCTTTTATATATTGTACAAAATATATATACATCAGTCATGCTTTTTTTCTCACATATTTCAAGTCAAGTTTACAAAAAATTTCAATCACAAAACATTTTGAATGTCTACTATACAACAACAAATGGAATGGAACTTTAGAAGCCAGAGGAGTTTTGAGTGACCACTCTGTTTCTACCACCAACTCGGAATCTAGACCTAATTGAGCCGTTGGAGTCGATAACTCGGTCCCAATCAATTGATCCTTCGCCATCTTCTTCATCATCCTCCGGCACTCTTTCTCTCATCAGCTGAAGAATCTTCTTTGCTTTCTCTCTAGCTCTCTCTGTTCCTCTCTCTTCCACTTCCTTCAACACTTCCACTGCTCTCGCCTCCTTCGCTAGTCCTTTGAATCGAAGACTCTCGTGGCTCAATGCGAACAACGCCGCTACGCAATTCTCACGAGCCGATGACGATGACCGGGCCTCTGTCGGCTCCTCCGTCCACTCCTCCCTTAACTTCCCTACAAGAATCGCAACCGCATTCGCATCAAGCATCGCCGATCTTCCTTCACTACAACACGCTAAATTACAGATCACCAACAATGCCCTGCTCGCCGATTCACCGGACCTAACCATCGAGAAAAGCGCTGGTACCGCTCCAAGCCTAACGAGCTTTGATCGATTCGTCTGATTCAACGTCAAATGGTAAAGCGCGAGAGCCGAATCATGCCGCGTCCGATCACTCTCAGCTGCACGTAACGCGTGAAGCAATGGCTGAAGCGCTCCTAAAACTCCAATAGGCATTTTATTATCATCTTCAAGAGAAAGACTAAAGATTGTTCCAGCTGCGTGTTCTTGAGCTTCTCTAGACCCCGACTTCAGAACATCGATCAAAATCGGAACAAATCCTAACCGAACAATCGTCAATTTGTTCTTCTTATCCAAAGACAGATTCACAAGCGACGCTAACGCGTTCGTCTGCACTAAACTGTATCTCGAAACAATCATATTCTTCAACAAAGAAAGAATCCGAGGAGAACAAAGCGAAACCCTAGCTTCATCATTAGTACGAGTCATCTTCCTCATCATAATCAAACCTTGCTCTTGATCAAAAATCTCACTGCTCTTAAGCTTGTTGTAAATCACTTCGTCCTCTTCTGTGGCGGTGGAAGTAGAATTAGAGAAGAAAGTGTGGTGCGTTAGGGTTTCGATTTCGGAGGAAGAAGATGATGGAGATGGAGAGAAGCAAGCGGGTCTAGTTGTTAAAGGAAGAGGAGTGAATGGACTGTGAGCAACGATTACAGATTCATCAGAAGAGGTCGTGGAGTTGTTGAAATCTCTCCTTCCCATGAGTTCAGAATCAGCGTGGTGAATTATCATCGGAGCTCGGTGAGCTACAGCTCTGAGAAGCTCTTGCTCGGAGACACGAATCTCGACGTCCGGTGGAGGCATCTGTTGCCGTAAAATTCTCTCGACGGTGGAGTAATCAGGTGGCTGAGGACGTGAGACGCCGACGGTGTCGCACCAAGTATCGATTGTTGATTTCATGTTTAGGTTAGGGATGATGTTGGAGAAATCGGGTAGAGATTCTTCGTCGTCGTTGAGTTTGGGGATAAAGTTGAGGTCGCGACAGACTTGAACACAGACACGTTCGAAGGTTTGACCGGAAGAGACAACAACAGGGTCAGACATTACTGATTTTGAAATCGGACAGAGAAATTCGACCGGAGGTTGTTGTTCTTGTTGCTGTTGTCGTGAAGATGAAGAGGTTGAAGAAGACGATCTGTGGCTGAAAGGATTCCATCTGAGCCGTCCGTTTTTACCCATCTGCGACAAATCAACGGTCAGGAATTGGTGGTGAGTTTGATTTCTGAAAAGGGTTTTGGGTTTTATGGAGAGGAATTAGGGATTTGAATTCATCTTTCGTGATTTTCTGAGAAGAAGAAGAAAGATGAGAAGAGAGGAGAGTCGTCTTCTTCCTCCTGAACTGAAGGACTTTGTGGCCTACTGACTTTTTTTTTTTGGCTTTTGTTTATTTTCGAAGTGACTATTAATTTTTTTTTTAAAAACTTGAACATATTAGTAGTAATCGAAAATGTTGACTGTGAAATTAATATAGGTGGACCCAGATGTGAATTGGCTTTCATAGTTCATGCATTCTGAAAAGTTTTATTGCTTTCTTTTTCAGGTCAATTTTGTTCATATACTTTTCTTAAAAACATATCTTTTAACTTACGTACTTATAAACTTGGAATGTAATTTATCATTTTGGAATGTAATCTAATTTGTTTTAAAAGGATGACAATACAGTGATACACTGAAATATGTGGCATCAATAAGTTTAATTTTTGCTGAATAATAAAATGATTAGATTTTTCACTAAACATGATGGACATCCATGCCATTCTTAGCTTTAGGGGAAAAAAACTTTTCTCAGTTTTAGCTGTAAGCTTTACATTGAACCTCTGACCACTTTTTATCTTGTCCTCTGATGATGCATTGTTGGGTTGCAAGTTGCATCACAGATGATATGACATTTCCCCTACAAATCTTTGTACCAAAAACCAAAGTATAAGGGTAGTCTAGTAGACAATCTGGCTTTACGGTTTTATCTTGTTTCGAATTAAGTTTTACCTGTTTTATACAAACCAAAATCGAATAAAAACTCATTTTTAGTTCGATTTGGTTTTGGTTCGGCCTTTTGGATCTTTTACTATAAATGTAACATGGTTAGGCACTGTTTTTTTTGTTTATAACCAAGTTTCTGCTTAGCCACTGTTTTGTTTTTGTTTTTGCACACCCTACCAAAGTAGTACCTTGATTAATCCTTTTACTAAAGATGTAACATGGTTAGGCAACACATTTACTTTGTTGGATACATTTAAAACAGTTTCTAACCAAGAACACAACTATTCAGGTTTTACTCCCTTTTTCATAAAACTCTTAGTCAACAGAAAATCTTTCATGAAAATCGGTATATGGTGCATGATCGCCATGACTGTAGATAACCTACCTGTAGAGTACCAAGCCGGTGGGTTTTTCTTCAGCACCACGGAAACAGTCTCTTTCGCAAAAGTCTCTGTGGGTATCGGCTTTATGTTTTGCGACAGAAACGCTCTCTCACGGATAGCGTCCTCGAACGGTTTGTATAGTTTCAATTCAGGTAAATTGTTGAAACTCGATATCCCTGAGTTAGCTATGTTTGATTGAATACCTCCTGGTACAATGTTGATTACATCAATCCCAAATGGCTTAAGCTCCAACCTAGACAAACACAAAACAAGATAGTGTTTACTGTTTAGATGATATTAATCAAGCTGATGAAAAGAGACTGCTGAAATCGAAAAACCTTAAAGTGTCGGTAAGAGCATGAAGAGCAGCTTTTGATGCAGTATAAACCCCAGCCCATGGTCCTGGTGCCATTATGCTAATACTTCCTATGTTCACAATCTTTCCCTTTTTCTTAGACGCCATGTGAGGTACAACAGCTTGAGTCATCCTCATGGAACCTGCAAAGTTTCTTTACAAAGTTCAGTTCTTGAAGAGACTTCTCACAACCCAAATCAACAGAGCAAAATAAAACATGAAAGAGTTGAGTCAAGAATTTTAACAAACACATGGTGTGCATATAAGAAGTAACTCGAAAATTTTCATTCACCGAGCACATTGGTGTTGAAGGTGTAATCCATGGCTGAAATTGGAATCTCCGCCAAAGGTCCGATACACTGAACTCCGGCGTTATTAACCAAAACATCAATCTGACCAAATTTGTCGATAACTTTCGACACAACTTTACTCACGCTCTGCTCAGACTGAACATCGAGCTCTTGCACAAAGAACTTGGAATCTTTCTCCAATTCAGTCATCGTCTTCTGCGATCGACTCGTCGCCACCACACGACAACCATTAGCCGAGAACTCACGCGCCAACGCGTGACCGATTCCTCCCTGAGAACATCCTGTGATGAGAACCACTGGCGTCTCGTCGCTGCTGCTTCCCATTTTATATAATTTTGAATGAAAAGATTTAAAAGAGAAATCCAGAATATAAGGGTCGAATTGCAAAAATTACGCCGAAGTTTCTCAACACAGTATTAAGATGATGAAGTTTTAAAATTTTAGAATTCTTCCCCAGAAGTTTGTCCACGTATGCAACAAAGTCCCTGAGATTTGTTTTTTTTTTTTATCTTTTTTTACTCAACAGTGATTCGCCGGAGAAGACCAAGTCATTGATTCAACGGTTGATAAAATAAACAGATTAATTTACATATATTTACATAAAACTTCCCAAAAAGCAAAAAAAAAAAACAGAAATTAAGAAACGAAATTAGCTATGAACAAAATGGAATCAAGCAGAGAAGAAGCCATGAGAGATGGCTAAAGCAAACTCAGATTTAGCTTCAAAATTCTTCTTCAAACTCTCAATCTTCATCTTGTCAAAAGCTATAGTCATCTTCGCCGGAATTATCTTCCACCAATCAAATTCCACCGGCGATGATCTCGAACCCACCGTCGTATGCTTCATCCTCCTCTCGTACTCCTCCGCCACCAAAATCGCTATGTCCGCCATTTAATCGGTTATCTCCGGTTTATCTACCTCTGATGTTCGGTTATCTTTGGTTCTATGTTAGATGTTATTCAACGCAACTGGTATATATAGTGTGGCTTTGACGTGTGGTATTGGTTTTTGGATAAGGTTGGGTCAATAGTTTTCTATAAATTAAATATCTTCTTTAATAATATAAAATTTGGTTAATGGTTTTTTAAAATCGTGCCTAATCTGTTGGTACAGGTGGTTTTCGTGAGAAGGTGGGCTGGGTCGGTTTGTTAAAAAATATGGATTTTGTGTGGAAAGTGGTCTCCAAGGTCCGTGTCATTGACGTATAAATCTGATCACTATTCATTATTTTAAAATTACTTACAGGTTTGTCAAATGAAATTTCCTAGTATTTAAACAGATTGGTATATTTACAATTATTAATCAATTAGACAAATCCATGGGTTCAGTATTTTCTAATTCTAAATATTATAATATTTCAGATATTATCAAACAATTTATATTTTCAAGATTTTTTAACTTCTAAATGTATTATAATATTTCAGATATTATCAAACATTTTTTTCTTCAGATTTGTCAAAAAATGTTGTGTAAGTTTGTGGTCCGAGCCTAAGTTGCTTCAAGCCCAAAAATGAAGGCCAAGGCCAATTACATACTATTGTATCCAGTTTCATGATATGGGCCTTGATATGAGGAAGAGAAAAAACGAAAATTCTATACCCATAGTTACTTTTCCATTTTTCTCATGATATGGGCCTGGTACGTCGCGTTCATGAACATAACGAGTTTATTGTAAATTTCATGATAATAATTAATCTTTACATTCATTCGACGATTGATCATTGATCATATACATATCATCATTATTTCAAATTTAAGCATTCTGGAAAAACTGTATTTGATCGATGGTTTTGATCACATCTTTTTATTTTGTTTATTTGAAATCTTATTTTCGAAAATATAACTTTGTTTTCTAATACTGAAATAACCAAGTAGTCTGTGATATTATTTTCTAAATCGGGGTTAAACATAGTAGTGCGACATTGACAATGTCTGACAGAAATAGAAATAATTCCAATGTAAATACAAAAAAACAAGAAAAGATAAAGATAAATCGAAAAGGAAACTAAACGTAGAGAAGAAAATGAAGTAATCTTAAATCGTGATAGTTTCCAATTCCTTTGGTGTACTTTCACTTCTTTCTCTTTTTGGTTCCTGCAAAACTTTTCTCTTTGTTGTCTTTGGTGTACACTTATCTCATACATGAAAATTTAATAGCTGACAGAAACAAGAAAACATTTCGAAATTAATATTCTAAAAAGTAGAAGTGTACTATAAATTTATTTATTCTCTTTTTCCAGCCCACCTTTTCTAGTCAATTTTCTCATATTTTCTGCTTTCTTTAGAAAAAGAGAAAACGATCTTTCAGAATTATCCGAACATATACTCTTGTGTAATGATCGTGTATTAGTAAATGTTTTAAGTACGATATGTCTAAAAACGATCCAAAATGCTTAGTCGATTTCTTCTTTTATTTGGACAGGTCAAAGGCTGAGGCGATTAAGGAGTCTTTTATTTGTTTTGTCGACTATTAGGAGTCGAATTTTCGATTGGAAAACAAGTATATATATAGTACTTGATATCATTTCGTTTTTAAAAAACAAATATTTATCTGAATTATTCACTGTTAAATCCAACTTATTAAAGCATGACACCTTTACACCTAAGTGGATATGTGGGATCTACTTCCTATCAAGTCCTTTCCGAGAGCCGTAGGGGCATGGATCCCTTGACTTATTTAATAATTAATCTGTTTTTGATATACTAATTACTATTCTAATTTGGTGGGATGATCTTTCTTTTCTTTATGGAGAATCTCTTCTCGAATAATTCTTAAAGCACTCGAATTCTTTAACAAAGAATCAGATCTGAAAATATGTTAATATGATTTGGTGGTATTTTTTGCCATACAAATATCACAATATATATTTTGACGTGATATATTAATAAGCTTTAAGAAACAAATATTTCTAAGAATATTAAAATGCCTGATTAAGTAACATAGTCGTATGACGCAAACAATGACCCAAAACGTCTCTCAATCACCAATCACATATGTCCATATATATATGATATATGTATGATGTATCATAGTCATAATATTATACTATCGTATAATCAGATATGGTCTACTGATGGGGGCCAAAGGTTGCTTTGCTTCTAAGTTCTAATAACGTCCCTAAACAATTTTTTAATGGAAATTTGCTTTGATTTTCATATTATAATATTTTGTTAATTATCCTATCAGTAAAGTTTGCATCTCCTTTAATCACATGCACGTGGCATTGCATGAGTCCAGTTCTATCAACATGTACTCACTTGATCGTTGATTTGTGTGATACAAACTCATATCTTCTGGCAGAAAAGGAAAAAAAAAATTACACATTCAAATGAAGGTATTTAATATCAGTGCTAAAAAGTTAAATGTATATCGACCAATTAATATAGGTAAGTGATAAGCCATTAATTTCTTATATTTTGAAAAAGTAGAAACTATTAGTTTCAAAACTCTACGCAAGAAAGACTAGCTTAGCGAATATATAGTCACAGTGGAACTTATGTGGTTTTGCAAGTTTTTTAAATCCATTAATCGTTACAGTGTAATAAGATTACATATTATATTTAACCACTTAAAAATATATATGTACGATTGGTTAATACTAATCTAAATTTGTTTTTAAATCAATATTCTCTGCTTATTTCGCATCATACGACCAATCCGTGTATAGTATTTCCATTCTGCTTGGTTACAAATAATACTACAAAATTGGTTTGCGTATAAATATTTATTTGTAAGAGGATAGAAATCATCGTTTATGCCAATGATATCAACAACAAAGGAGTGAAAATCCAAACACGAGGTAACCACTCGTGGTGGCAAACCACTTTATAAGATAGCACTCGAGAATAATTCTACAAATAGGCAAAAGCTAACTGTTTATTTTCAAAAAACTAAAATGCTAAATGTTTATGCGTGACGTCTCTTTTTCTGCCTGCTCGTTTTTACAAATCTATATGATGATCCAATTCGAATTAATATTGCAATATTTTAATATGTGGATAGAGTGTGAAATGGAATTTCACCAATGTCTATCATTCGTAATGGATCATACGGAAAAGCCATCACCATATGGAAAACTTTATACACACATCATTAACACGATCCAAGTTTCAAAAGAAAAGAAGGATTAATAATATTATTCACTTATTAAACTTATCCTGTTGTAGTTAGTTTCCTCCTAGTAGACAATCCAATATTAGATCATGCATCTCTATAAAAATATTTTTGTTTAAATACTTTTCATCTTTATTGTACCTAATTTGTGGAACTTATCTCCTCTCACTCTGTATATGCATGTCCACGAAACATCTCACGTCATCTGCTGATGACCGTAACTCTTGAGCTATATACATTCTTGTGATAATTTAATGCTGTATGAAAGAAATATACATGTTTATACAATTTAATAAGTGAAACAAAACTTATAAACAAATAAAAATTAAATATTATAGCTTCGTTCAAGCAAACACACACGCACACACATTTTATATACACGTCTGAATTGATTAGTTCTAAGCTAGGTAGATCCAATTTATGTGTAATGATGGGTTTAGGGTTTAAATCGATATGTAGGAATCAACGAAGACATGTACTACTTTTCATTATGTCGAATGTCAATAACCAGACAATTCTTATTTAATGGTAAATCATAATCAAATATGTATATGTCTCCTATGGAGCCTGAAGAGCCAAGCTGTTTTGATACATTAACTGGCTGCACACATATTAAATAGGTGATTCCTTCACCTAATAAACTCTACTAACATTAGCCTGTTTAGACTAATTCCAAAGACTAATCAGTTTGTTTAAAATTATGCTCGTATTATATAGCTACGATTTATATTATAAACAAGAAGAATATATGCAACTTTCTTGCAATATAAATTAATGTTATCATCTTTACACTAAAATACTAACTATATTCCACTAATTAATACAAATCCGGTTAGCTATGAACAAAATGATCAATATCTTATTGAATTTTAGAATAAATAAACGTTGCTTGTTTGAACTGTTCATTCAGGTCGGTCGCTACTCGCTAATTTGCTTAACCAATATTATTATATCAGCATGTAATAATATATTATAGCTAGTTGTTAAAAAAAAGAATTATATATAGTTTTGTTTTCTTATACTAAATTCTACACTTTTTTTTGTCAACTAGTCTGATTTTTTTTAATGAGACAGCTATGATATTTGGATAAACATCAGTATTTTTTTTTAGGTTCTCTGCATTTATATGTTTTAAAAACAGGTTGATGAGATAGAAAAAAATGAAATATTGATTACAGATTAGATTAGTAAGATTACTTAATTATTTATTTAGAAATAGCCGTTACTACGTCACCAGAATCGAAGCAGACTCCGGAGTTCTCTAATACTCCATTTGGCTACGCCGCGAGTAGTAAACACGCGCAATATTTATCCTCTTTAGACGCTAAATTCCTTCGCTTGGAAGTATGCCGGCGTTTAGTGTTTACATTAGGCGCGTGTATTTACGCTTGCCGTCGAAACGAATTTTATGTTATCGCCGACGAATGCGCAGGTTAGAAGCAGACATGCGCAAGATAGAAAATATAAAATTATAAGGAAAAGAAATTATAAATTGGAGAGAATTTAGAAGAGAATAAAAAAATGGATCTACCTGGTTCGCACATCAGCGTGCTAGGTAGTGGAGACATGACAATTGAATTTTTTAAAAACGAATAACTAAATATTCATAATCAAATTATTATCTTAAAAAAAATATTAAGATTCGATTGGTATCAGTGGATCATACATATTAAGTCGCTGCTAATCAAATTTCCTTTTCACTAATTTATTTCCTGCTTTTTTCCTTAGCACCATCAAACAAAAAGTTTATGTGAAAAAACGTATTTTTTCCCACAAACAGATAATTAGTCCGGTGTGTTTTGTATATAGAAAGTGGAAGAAAAAAATAGTATAGAAAAATGTAATAATTGGTTTTGACTCACTGTAGCTGAGTTATGCGTGAAGACAAAAATCACCGAGAAACCACAGAAACAAATAGAAAAAATAGTTAAATATATAAAACAAATATAAAATAACTGCGTCAAAGGTCTCATTTAAGTTGTCGTGATTCTTCTTCCTTCGTCTACTTGAAGATGATGAAACCTGAGTTTCTGAGACAGAAGGAAGAGCTTTTAACATCCCTTCTGTTTATGGTCGGATTCCAACTCCGGACTTCTTGGCTTTAACCCTTTACGTCCGATCTTGTCGCTGAAATCTTTCTTTCTCCTTTTACATGGTTTTCACGACGACAAAAGTTTGCCTTTTTCTAGTTGCTGCCTTGACTTCAGATAGCATCACAAGGTTCGGCTTCAGATAACATCACAAGGTTTGATTGACTTTGCTCTGTTCTAATCTAATCTTGTTAATATCTTAAAAGCCTAAAACTTTTCTCTTATTGATTGTTTTGGTTAATTTTGTTTCCCCTTTTTTTTGTTGTATTTACTCGATTGATTACTTCAATATGATTTTCTGGTTTGCTTGGAATTTAAGCTGGAAGGAACTGATTCGAATATTTCTTGCATAAGAAGATGTTTCAATCTACCTATCTATTGACTTCATGATTGGCTTTTGCTTTTATTGTTGATATCTCTTACTATCTTGATTTCACCTTTCGTTACCATTTGCGTACAAAAATTTAACAAAGCAATGAATGGGAATTTCTTATTTTTTGTATAGTCGTTTTAACTGCTAAACTATGTTAAGTTGGTCCACACAATTAGGTGCTGAAAATAAAGTGACATCCTAATAAGTGGAAACTTGACTTATGGAGCTTTTCGTCTGCTTAACATTAATTTTTATCATCTTATCTATTTGACACCTTCCAAACACTATTGGGGAAATGGCTTCTTCTCTTTTTTCCGGTGTAGGTTTAAGGTTTTAGATTTGAAGGCGGATGGTGAGGAGTTTGTGTTGATGAAATGGGTGATTTGAAGTTAAATCCTTTAAGTTCTTTTAGCCTTAAGTTCTTTTAGCCTGTCATTACAATATATGTTTCAGTTGTGATCTTTTGGTGCTCTCCAAGGTCTTAGGGAATCTCCGTGTCCCCTCTGGTTTCTTTCTTTGTATAAAGTCTCTGGAATTTAAAGATGATTTTGTCCTGTTTTCTTCGAAGAATTTGGCGAAGAAACATCAAAAGTTCACTATTTGCTTTACGTGTTATGCTTGTTTGACTTTGTGTGATCTAACTTTTGGTTGAAAACTAATGCTCATCTTTTGTTCTTTGGAATGTCTTGATCTGCTTGATTTTGAATGCTTTGTCACATTGTTTAAACAATTTGTTCTTTGTTTTCAGTTGAGGAAAACATGAATTCGACATCGACACATTTTGTGCCACCGAGAAGAGTTGGTATATACGAACCTGTCCATCAATTCGGTATGTGGGGGGAGAGTTTCAAAAGCAATATTAGCAATGGGACTATGAACACACCAAACCACATAATAATACCGAATAATCAGAAACTAGACAACAACGTGGTACTTTTTTACTTCATTGCTCTTCAACCTCCTGATGATAAATTTGTTTGGTCTGTTTTCAGAAATTTAAACTAGCTTTCATTTCTTGACAATCTTTTTTTTTTTTTTATAGTCAGAGGATACTTCCCATGGAACAGCAGGAACTCCTCACATGTTCGATCAAGAAGCTTCAACGTCTAGACATCCCGATAAGGTTAGCTATTCAAATACTTCTCTATCAGTTTCTTAATCATAAATTTCTACGCATCATATAGACTAAATCGTTATATCGTTACAGATACAAAGACGGCTTGCTCAAAACCGCGAGGCTGCTAGGAAAAGTCGCTTGCGCAAGAAGGTATGACTTCATTTTCTTCCCCTTGGTAAACTGTTTCTGTTTGCCTAATGAGTTGAGAGATTTGATTGTTTTTTTTTTTTGCAGGCTTATGTTCAGCAACTGGAAACAAGCAGGTTGAAGCTAATTCAATTAGAGCAAGAACTCGATCGTGCTAGACAACAGGTTAATGAAATGAAATCTAAATATATATTCGCTTTCTTTCGAGTTCCAAAATATAATGCAATTTCTGATTGAATATGAATGTTTTCAGGGATTCTATGTAGGAAACGGAATAGATACTAATTCTCTCGGTTTTTCGGAAACCATGAATCCAGGTTTTGAATCAAGAACAATGAGTCTTTTGGAAAAAATATAGAATTCAAGATTTTGATTGGTGGAAGCTTATTTGATTTGCAGGGATTGCTGCATTTGAAATGGAATATGGACATTGGGTTGAAGAACAGAACAGACAGATATGTGAACTAAGAACAGTTTTACACGGACACATTAACGATATCGAGCTTCGTTCGCTAGTCGAAAACGCCATGAAACATTACTTTGAGCTTTTCCGGATGAAATCGTCTGCTGCCAAAGCCGATGTCTTCTTCGTCATGTCAGGGATGTGGAGAACTTCAGCAGAACGATTCTTCTTATGGATTGGCGGATTTCGACCCTCCGATCTTCTCAAGGTATAAAACAAATAACAATCTAGCGTAATGTTTAATGAATAGAAGGAAACAAGCAAGATTACAATGTTTCAAATGTTTTTTTTTGTAGGTTCTTTTGCCACATTTTGATGTCTTGACGGATCAACAACTTCTAGATGTATGCAATCTAAAACAATCGTGTCAGCAAGCAGAAGACGCGTTGACTCAAGGTATGGAGAAGCTGCAACACACCCTTGCGGACTGCGTTGCAGCGGGACAACTCGGTGAAGGAAGTTACATTCCTCAGGTGAATTCTGCTATGGATAGATTAGAAGCTTTGGTCAGTTTCGTAAATCAGGTAAAATATATATATTCAAACTCATTTGAAAATACTATAGTATCAGTTTCTTGATTTTGTTTGTTCATTCTTAGGCTGATCACTTGAGACATGAAACATTGCAACAAATGTATCGGATATTGACAACGCGACAAGCGGCTCGAGGATTATTAGCTCTTGGTGAGTATTTTCAACGGCTTAGAGCCTTGAGCTCAAGTTGGGCAACTCGACATCGTGAACCAACGTAGGTTTGAGTTATTTTGTAACAACCAAATGAAGAAAATGGAAAGACCTCAAAAAATGAAGAATGAGTGCATCTGAAAACAGAGGACTACTCTGAATAAATAGAGGGGTTGCTGCTGATATTTATTTTTACTCTGCGGCGGAATTAGAAAATTTGAAAAACATCATGTATTGATAAGTTGTAAATATCAGAAAAAGGTGGGGGTGCAAAAATTTGTACTTTTTAGCTTTTGAAAGAGGCAAGTTTTTCGAATGTTTGTTTGATTTGTAAACAATTTCAGAATTATATAAACTTGGTTCCAAATCCCCTGTAATAATGTCGAGCTATCTGCAATTTGAAAACTATAGGGGCTTTACTTAATTTTACGTTTTGTGTGACACCTATTTGATTTTTTTTGATACGTTTGGACCAGTTTCGTAATTAGAGGTAAATAAAGGGGCAAATAGTAAGATATAAGAAAAGCCTTATCTCATAGAGTTTCTTCTCTTCATTATCCTCAAAATCGCTCGAGAGTGAGAACTCTGCTCTTCTTCTTCTTCCTCCGCCATAGCTACAATGCTTAGTCTCTCAATCGCTACGCCGGGGACGGCGGCGATTTTTCGTAGAGGAACTGCTTCGGCGACTTCAACTTCGTCTTCATTCCATGGTGTCAGAATCCAGCACCAGGTTTCTGCTCGCGTCCCCGCGGCGGCGACGATATCGTCGTCGTCTCCTAAACCGTCGGTGGTGATGATGTCGAAAAGAGAGGCGGAATTGAAAGAGATAAGATCGAAGACGACGGAGCAGTTACAAGAGGAGGTTGTTGACCTTAAAGGTGAGCTCTTTATGCTTCGTCTCCAGAAATCGGCAAGGAATGAGTTCAAATCTAGCGACTTTCGTCGTATGAAGAAACAAGTAAGCTTTTTTCTTACTCTTTAATGCAGAATTATTCCAAATTGTGAAATCTACTTTGTGTTATCTGGTCGATTTTGGCAGTCTTTGAAAGGGTTTAACAAAATTGGGATATGTGGTTTATTGATGGAAACATTGAAATCATCACCATGGAAAATAGGATTATTTAATATGAAGTTGTAGAAGATGTTAGCGAACTCTATAAGCAATGTTTTGTGTTGTTTGTTCTACACATTATAGTTGATTCTAAACTCTAACAATGGCAACATTGTAAGTTACTGTTTTGTGATATCTAATACTGTTTTTGGTAGGTGGTGGAATGGAATTAGAGATTTAATATTGAGTTCAATCCATCCCCTTTTATAGATTCTTGCACACAAGCTTCGAATATGTTCTTAGGATACTACGGTTTCAGTTAGACATGAATGTTGAGCTTTGCGATATCGTTTGTTTAGTCTTTTAAGTGTGCCAATGCACCAAACTAGCTTTAGATGAGAATTTACTTGCTTTGGTTTTACTGATTGCTGGGATTTCAATCAGACATGAATCTTGAGCTCTAAGTGACTAATCCACCCAACTTAGCTGGAGATGACACTAAATTCAAGTAGAGATTTCTTGGTTTTTTTGGCTTACGTCCGTCTCTTTTCTGGTACTGAAGATGTGATCTTTTGGTTGTGGGTGATTTAGGTTGCTCGGATGTTGACGGTTAAAAGAGAGAGGGAGATCAAAGAAGGGATAAAGAAAAGGTTGTCGAGGAAACTTGACAGACAATGGAAGAAAAGCATAGTACCAAGACCACCTCCGTCTCTGAAGAAACTTCAAGAAGAAGAAGCTGCAGAAGAAGCAGCTGAAGCTGCTAAATCTGCTTGAAAAAACCCGCTATTGATTTATGGTCTCTTCCTTGTTGTTTCCTCGAGATGTTGTTAATCTCTGTTATTTGTTGCTGAACCATCTTGTATTTGTTTTTCTTTTGGTGTAAACACTTTCCTTATCAAGTAGTTTACATGAATCCCTTAAAGATTGAAATCGTTCCTTCATGTTTCATCAGAATTATCATCCAATCTGACAAAGAAACTAGTAATCATTCGAAGTTCGAAAAACATCAAATAAGAATAAAGATAAATAAATAAAAGGAAAAATCCAAAACATTGGCGGGAAAATTAGGAATTTATTGAGGAATCAATGGTGGGCTTAGAAATAGAATGGTGCGTTAAAGTTTCTGTCTTTGTGTGCGTAGATGAGGTATTCGGTGGTAGATTCCGGCTGGGTTTGGATTTTTTTTCCGGCGAGTCTATGAGGTAAAGTGATATTTCTTACAGATTTTAAGGATTCAACTAATACGATTATGTTTCCGATGATGTTTCTTGTTTGGGCATGAAACCCTAGATTTCAGCGATTCACTTTCAAAATAAAATCCGTTTATGCAATCGAATGTAGTAGAAAAATCTCATCTTGGTAAATCTCATTGAGACTTCATTGTTAGTTTTTTTTGTTAGTCAACCAACAATGGGTTTGGTTTTTGTTTTACTATTTTTGTCCTTTTCTTATTAGTATATTGAAGATCTGGCCAATAATTTTTCTGACTCAGTGGTGTTGAAATCTTCTTTCAGAAGTGGGGACTAGTGATAAAATAATCTCAAATTAGTAGTTTCTTCTCTTTGTTTTTTCTTTTCTTAAAAGTTTGAATACGACTGATATAAACATAGTTCAATAAGAAGTCATGTTTCGTTTACTAGTAGTTTGCTATCGAGGCTGCTATATATGAGTTCTTGACAGGTATGTAGTCATTTCTGGAAGCCAACAAACCTGTGAGATACTGAGATGGTTGTTAATTTAATGTTTTTGATTTGAGATCGATGCTCTTGTTAACTAGCAGTAGTAGATTTTCACATGTTGATTTCTCATTACCATTGTAGTTGGATAACAAAACTGTTGATATAGCAATGATCGGACCACGATGATTCACCTAATACCTTATATTACAATTAAGTCAAAAGATCTATCTGCCCACAACTATTTTAAATGACTAATGGTCAAAACTGTGTTTTTTTTTTAGTGCAAAGTTTATCTGAAGTTGAGTTTGACAGCTGCATTGTGCTGTTCACATACATCAGTTTACACTTATCCTGCATTTTAAACTGACCAAAAGTCGTCAACTTTTCAGCGTAGATTTGTGAGCTATGCGGTGTTATGTTAAGTACAAGAGACTTGAGACAAAAATTGCATATCTAAAGGTGATTTATGAGATTTGCATATGAATAGCTTTGTATGTTTTATTTGTAACTATTTTTCTGAAGACCTGTCTTACCAACTCCAGTCATGTGCTTTGCACAGCTTTCTATGATGCTTTTGACACGATTATTTTATTATGTAAGTGTCTTACGTATAGTGTTCATGCAAAGATCTTTGGTACTTCTGGATCACAACATGTGACTTGCTTTTCATGCAAAAAGCTTCCTCCATGTTTGTCTTGGTCTTCTGCTTTCGTGAAAAGTCCATACTCTTTAGCCTGTTTTACTTCAACTACTATTTCCTTAAAAGCAACAAATGTTATTTATGCAGGTATTTTGGATTTTCTTTTTGTCTTCTTCTTGATGCCTGTGAAGGTAAAGATGAACAAGACCGACTCTCTTAACTTCCAGAGGTTTGTTGATGCTTCTGCCCAATCTTTTTTGTTCATTTACTATCCACTAGTTTCAGGCTTTGATTCATTTCATGAAGCAATTGTGATTCTAACATGATTTCAAGCTTTTAAAATTCTCCTCTTGATTAAGGAAAGCAGAACTTTTAGACTTTTTGTATCTTGTCACCTTAAATGGTCCTTTTCTTTTAACTTTGTTTTCTAGCTTACACTAACTGTCCCCTTTTTCTAGATGGTGATGCATATACATATGTACAATCTCTTAAGCTTGATAAAACATATAGATAGTTATTCTCTATGAGCATTTCGACTGACTAGTGCTATCATTATAAAAATGCAGTTTGCTTGGCTTAGACCAATATGTTTAAGGTGGATTGTCCAAGTCCTTTAGAAAGCCTTCAGTAAGAACGGTAATAGGCCTTTTTTTGCTTGTGTTCACTTCTTATATCAAAGTCAGACCAATGTGTTGATATAAGCACTACTTGCATGATTGCATCATTCTCATTTGGATTGAATCTGAAGATTATTTTGGTTGGTTCTTACCTCCTTGTGCCTTTTCAGCTTCTTGGATCTTCTATGGAGATGTCCTTGTTCGGCTTTATGGATTGGTTTTAAGAAATCTCAGGTTAGATAATGCAAAGGTACAACAATTCAATACATGTTTTTCAGTAGCATCATTCTTTCCTAGTTCCTACCATTGGAGTGAAGTCAATACAGATTGTTTGATTATTAAGTTAAAAAGTGCCTTCAAACACCTTAATCTTGTAAATACAATTGTCTTTACTTGCATGTGGAATATATCAATCTCATCAATTCTGGCTTGCCTATATCAATAGGTGCTATGTGACACAGTCCAATTGGCTAATTTTAGTTGTGACCACCAAGCGTAGAGCCATTAATGATTACCACTGGTTCGATAGATACAATGTTATACATTGTTCAGGTGTTGCTGCTTCTAAATTTTGTTCTAATAATCTTCATTATTGTCTGTCTTAGGACTTGTTGCAGGACTCATACATTTTTCATATGATAGTAGCAGAACAAATTTGATCAAAGGCACTTTCTGAATTCTGATTTAGTACAGGATCGCCCTCTGGTCTTCGAGCAACTCAGGTAATTGTATGTGATTGATTATTCACATCTTTCTTGAATTTAGTGAAAACATTAGTCTGATGCATTTCTCTTCATTCGGATTTTGCATCATAGGTAACTATATATTTTACGAAATGGTAGATACTACTGATGCATCTAAATTGATTCTGTGTGGAGCTCTAATTAAGATAGCAATGTCATTGTCTCCCTCTCTATCTTTCACTGTCTTGCAGCTGTAAATTGGTGTCATCAATGAACGAATTTAGCCACCTAAACTTAGATGTAGTGGTTGATGCCTAAGAAAACAACGATTAAGGCCCACACAATATGGTTCATATAATACTAGAGAATGACTTTACTTTATAAAATTGCAATAGGTTCTTATTCTTCCTGTTTTCTCTGTCCCATGTTCGTCAAGTTCCTTGTATATATGTGTTTTTATTGCATGTAGTTTGACTTAAGTGTGTTGCTAAAAGATTTTGAACTTTCAGCTCTTGTCTGTATTTATTGATATTGATAACAAAGAAAGTCAGTCTCCAATAGTTAAATGTTGAAATAATCAACCATTATTAGAGTACTGTATGAACGAAACTTCCAAACAGAATCTCCTGCTTTCCAATAAGGTTGCTTCCATGTGAACAGTTGAAAAAGACGGTTAACTTGTTGACTGAAGCTACTCATGAACTTGTTTAAGATTATATGTGTGCATGTGTCTCATTTTGTGTTTTTTCACTGGTTGCAATATCTTTCAGGATCCTTACTGATGCTGATGAAATTTTCAACACAAGCATCTTGGAATTCTCTTAAATTTTGTAAGTACCAACAGTTTAGTATGTATCGCTGTCATCCACAAAGTTTGATAGTGACCTCCTGGATTTCAAGAATTTAGCAATTAGGTAGAAGTATCTGAGTAATATAGTCCTGAGCTCGATGCATGCTCTTCACATCTACAGAGAATAGGGAAGAGGTAAAAGTTTGTTTTTCAAACGTGGCTTTGAAAGTCAGGGTTTAGATGTGTTGGTTAGGAACTTAGGAGAAGAAGCAAAACAATTTGTTTAGCTGACATTCACAACCATTTTTTTATATTAGAGGAAAAGTACGGTTTAAGTGACATAGCGTATCTTGAAAATAATTAGTTTAGAATGAACCTAGTGCCTTCCTTATTTCTTTAATATATATACTGTACCTGCTTCCTCCAGTGAGATTGTGGTCCACTCTGAGAAACCCTAGATGAACAAGCAACTCAAATCTCACTATCTTCCCGGAAAATCATCGTAGTCAACTACATGATAATACTATTGTTTTTCGCCAATCGTTCAATGAAAAATAGCATTTGTTATATACAGGACAAGTTACAGTTGATACACTTTGGAAACCTGTACTTACGAATGCTATTATCTAAACATTGAGCATTTGAAAAGCCTCTAGGGCACTTATCTAGTTCGTTGATATAGGCTATTACAGATTTGATATTTCTTTTTCCAAGTTCTATGTATCTTAGAATTTGTTTCTTGAGGACCAATTGTCTTTCATTTGGAAAAAATGCAGGAAACCTTATGATCTACTTTATGGAAAAGACACAGAAGAAAAGGACAAGAAATGCCATCTGGTCCAATGCAGAGGCAGTGGGGAGAAAGTCTTGTAGGTTTCAAAGATGGTGGATATTTAGATCATTTTCTGCACCAACCTCTCCCCTAACAAGCTCCTTTCAATTTTCAACAAAATGTCAACATCAAGCCTGTCACCAGTATATATATAGTAACTTCTCTTCTCATAATACA
Organism: Arabidopsis thaliana; assembly: GCF_000001735.4. Lineage (NCBI taxonomy): Eukaryota > Viridiplantae > Streptophyta > Magnoliopsida > Brassicales > Brassicaceae > Arabidopsis > Arabidopsis thaliana. The sequence continues at coordinate 26,067,151 of NC_003076.8, forward strand.
AATACTCTACATTGTTACTTTGTCCTTCATATTTGTCTGTCACCTGTTGCTATCTATGCATTCTCTATAATTTCTTATAGATTAAATCGTATAATTATGAATGAATGATTGATCTGTATTAGGATAGGATTATATATAGGTCATATATTTGATCAGAAAATGGATACAAAACGCAACTAGATTAGTTCTCACGTATCCTGATAATAATGCTCTCTGTTGCAGGTTTCTTAATATATCATCTTTTTCTCACCAGAAAAAGCATTTTTGAGTAGGAAATGGGAATTTCTGTAAGTATTACCTAAATTTGCTATATCAGGACATGCTCAAGATCAAAAGAAATGTGTTGCACAATACTTGAGACTTATAGTTTCCATATCAGACCAATTAGTCTGCTTCTTTCTGGTGCTTTCTAGTATCTCAAAACTCTTAGGGCTCATGGCTAGATACAATTTAAATACAAATATAATATTCTTTTATATAGAGAATACCAAATACATATAGAGTCAAGAAATGAATGACACAAGGAGATGATCTCTCTGGCCATCCTTGTGGTGACATCTGTTGTTTGGTGCGATTAAAAATCATTTCTCTGCTATGTTTTGTCAGCGAATGATTAAAAAATGATTTGAATAGTTTATAGCTTTCTTGTCAAAGTCCTATGCTGGCCTTCTTCTCCCCCACCTAAACCTTTCTGTAGAAACTTTGGAATCTTTTCTCTAGCAGGCAATGCGACTGTACTGATCATATTATTATGTTTGCAGGTCTCTAGCGACATGAATCCGTGAACCACAGGATTTAGTACTATCTTGAATTGTGTCCGAGAAGAAGATTGTATAGGACTGTAAGTGGTTATACCGTACGTATATGAGAGAATAAAGAAGAGAAAAGCATAGAAAAATGGAATTTGAAGGGTGAAAGCGACATGGGTTGTTTTGGTATGCGAATAAGAAAGAGGCACGTGGTGAATGGACATTGAAGAGAGAGAGGGAAGCTCGACTTAATATAAATATAGAAATAAGAAGCAGTTAGTGGTTGTGAAGAAAGGAGGCAAGCGACCAAATATTTGAAGAAGTAATAGTAAAGAGAAGAGGTAAAAAACAAGAAGAGAGACCGTTGTTAGATACAGAAGTTGATCAAACATGGGAAGATCTCCTAGCTCAGATGAAACTGGTCTGAAGAAAGGTCCATGGTTGCCTGAAGAAGATGATAAACTGATCAATTATATTCACAAACATGGCCATAGCAGCTGGAGTGCCCTTCCCAAGCTCGCTGGTACTATCTTGAAGACGTTGATGAAACCTAGTTTTGTTTGTGATATGAGTCTAAAGTCTTAGTCTTATGAATATATCTCTGTTTCTCTATATATGCAGGTCTTAACAGGTGTGGGAAGAGTTGCAGGCTACGATGGACAAACTATTTGAGACCAGACATTAAGCGAGGAAAATTCTCTGCGGAGGAAGAAGAGACCATCCTGAACCTTCATGCGGTTCTAGGCAACAAGTAAGAACCCTTCTGATTCTTGATATTATCTGGGATTTTTTTTGCTTTGTAACTTATCCTAAATGTTACTGGTGATGATTTATATAAGGTGGTCAATGATTGCAAGCCACTTACCTGGACGAACTGACAATGAGATCAAGAATTTCTGGAATACTCATTTGAAGAAAAAGCTGATTCAGATGGGTTTTGACCCCATGACCCATCAGCCAAGAACCGATGATATCTTCTCAAGTTTATCTCAGCTCATGTCTCTGTCTAACCTAAGAGGACTTGTTGATCTGCAGCAACAGTTTCCAATGGAAGACCAAGCGCTACTTAATCTCCAAACTGAGATGGCTAAGCTCCAATTGTTCCAATACCTTCTTCAACCTTCTCCTGCTCCCATGAGTATCAACAACATTAACCCTAACATTCTCAATCTCCTCATCAAAGAAAACTCCGTTACCAGTAATATCGACCTCGGTTTCCTCTCCTCTCATCTTCAAGACTTCAACAACAACAACCTCCCTTCCCTCAAAACCCTAGACGATAATCACTTCAGTCAAAACACTTCTCCAATATGGCTCCATGAACCACCGAGCTTGAACCAAACTATGTTGCCTACGCATGATCCTTGTGCTCAGAGTGTAGATGGTTTCGGCAGCAACCAAGCCTCCTCAAGCCATGATCAAGAAGTAGCAGTCACAGACTCTGTAGATTGGCCTGATCATCATCTATTTGATGATTCCATGTTTCCAGACATTTCTTATCAATCTTAAGGTATGTATGTATGTATATGTTTCACAAGAAGTTGACTGGATTTGTTTGGTGTCGCTCTGCATGTGGTTCTATATCTATATACGATGATTCATGATGTGTGATAATGTCTTAGAATGTAGTACATGTGTTCTTATGTATTTCTCATACATGTTATTTGTGTTCTTATAGAACATTTTATATGTTTGAATGTATCTTCATTACCTTAGTATGTAGAGAGACCAATCAACGATTGTTCAGATAATCATTTCTAGATTGTGTGTGATCGATTGTTATGTCACGTGTCTCTTCTAGAAAATCGTAATTATTTTGGTTATATTTTTTTTTTTATACACGTGAATGATCTTTTGATAAGTTTTAGAGAGTTTTTAGTATTCATCTCGACAATATTTACAAAGGTTGGATCGTAGGGTTGGCTGATTTTATAGCTATAAACTAATTGGATTCTCAGTTTTTTCTTCACACTTTTTGCCTCTTAAATTTCCACCATAAACTTTGATAATTTTTTAAATTACAACATGTACTTTCGGATTCATCCTTAAACATACATTTCCAATTGAACCGGTCATTAAACCGGGATTAACCACAAATCCGCGTTTACTGTACCACGATTGCGATTTACCCGATTAATCACCTATATCCGTTAAGAAAAGGGTTGGTTGATTTTATAGCCATAAACTAATTGCATTCTCTGCTTTTCCCCCTATACTTTTTGCTCCTGAAATTTCCACCATAAACTTCGATAATTCTTAAAATTGCAACATGTACTTTCAGATTCATCCTTAAAAATATGTTTCCAATTGAACCGGTCATTAAACGGATATTAACCACAAATCCGCGTTTACTGTACCGCGATTGTGATTTACCCAACTAATCACCCACACCGTTAAGAAAACAATGTTGTTTTGTAAGCCTACAATGGAGCTTCAAGAAACACCACATGGAGCCGATACAATCACACTCACACAAAGAAGCAATCTATGTGATCAATGAGAGTAGTTCTAGTTCTTTATTAATTTAGATTGTCATTGAAACAATCTTCAACCTCTTTTGTCTATTTTGGATGACGTATTTTCGGAAGTTGATTCTCTTTAAGATGATATTATTTAGGTTGACTGATTGATTTGAAGTTTAATCTATCCTTATGATTAGGAGTTTTATCTAGTTCGATTTGTCATTTTCCTTACCAATTAACACAACACATAAGGATACATAACATAACAAAACGATGCGTTTTCTTAACGGGTGTGGGATTAGTCGGGTAAATCACAATAGCGGTATAATAAACGCGGATTTGTGGTTAATCTCGGTTTAATGACCGGTTCAATTGGAAACATATTTTTAAGGATGAACTTACAATATTAAGAATTATCAAAGTTTATGGTAGAAATTTAAGAGACAAAAAAAGTGGGAGGAAAAGCTGAAAATACAATTAGTTTATGGCTATAAAATCAGCCAAGAACTTAAAATTTTTTTGTTTTAACACAAATTTCTCTTCGACAAGTTCTCATGATTTTTTTCGAAGAATACAGAGAGCTATGAGAACGTTATGTTTTACACTGGGTTCAGAAAAGCCCATCCAAGGCCTGTTATCATAATTGGCTAACAATAAAAAGATATTCCAAAAATGGCGCGTGATTCATTCGCGGATGCATATAATGCGAAACAAAAACTTCATTCATGTTTGAAAGTTTGAAACCAAAACACCGTTTCTTCTGCTTTAGAGTGTAGATCACAAGATTCAATCAAAACAATTACCTTAAAACATTATTTTTAGAGAAAAACAAAAAATTTATTAAAAAATTTATTTATAAAAAATCTTAAAACCTTTAAATTTATATATAATATATGAAAAACATGTTCAACTTATAGTTATAACATTAAAACATACGAACCAAAACGACCGGATACTATATCCGATTTGTTTTCAATATATTTAAATTTAACACTTAAAATTACCATAAAACATGTTGACTTATGACACCACAAAACTTGTGAAATGTTGAATTTTCTAACTAGTTTACATCAAAAATAAAAATTTAACACTTAAAAAAAAAAGATATCATTTTTAAAAAACATCAAGTGCTAAAAAATTAATTATGTGTAAACCATATTAAACCTAAAACACCTATTAATCTATTATGGTTTGAATGTTATATATCTAACTAGTTTACACAAAAATTAAAATTTTAACATATAAAAGAAAAAGAAAAAATGATAAAACCTTTTAAATAAAACCAAGTGCTAAAACTTTAATTATGTGTAAACCAAATTAAACCTACAACACCTCTTAGGGGTTTGGATGATGTGTCTAATTAGTTTACACAAAAATTAAAAATTTAACCTTTAAAAAAATAAAAATAAAAACCTTTTTAAAAAAACAAGTGCTAAAACTTTAATTATGTATAAACCAAATTAAACCTAAAACACTTCTTAGGGGTTTGGATGATGTATCTAATTAGTTTACACCAAAATTAAAATTTTAACACTTGAACAAAAAGACAAAACATTATAAAAAAAACCAAGTGCTAAAAATTTAATTATGTGTAAACCATATTAAATTTAGAACACCTCTTAGGAGTTTGGACCATGGTTAAATGGCGGGATCCAAAATTCAGATTTCACAACATCATATTAATTTAATATTTATAAAACTTTAAAAAAAAAAAAAAAATCAAAAACAAAAGAGTTAAAAACTTTTTAACAAAAGAAAATAAAAAGTAAATGTTAAATATAAAGATGTGAAAACATGTTGGATTTGTGGAATCGCTAATGACCATGGTTAAATGGCGGGATCCAAAATTCGTTTAGATTTCACAACTTCATATTAACTTAGTATTTATAATACGTTTTAAGAAAAAAGAGATAAAATAGAAAGAGTTGAAAACTTTATAAAAAAAAATAAAAAAAATGCTAAATATACATGAAGATGTGAAAAACATGTTGGATTTGTGGAATCGCTAATGAATGACCTAAATGCCGGGATCCAAAATCTGGTTAGATTTCACAACGTCATATTAATTATTAATTTAGTATTTATAATACGTTAAAAAAAAAAAGTTGAAAATCTTATAAGAAAAAAAATAATCTAAATATACATGAAGATGAAATGTGAAAAACATGTTGGATTTGTGGAATCGCTAATGACCACGGTTAAATGGCGGGATCCAAAATCCGGTTAGAATTCACAACGTCATATTAATTTAGTATTTATAGAACCTTTAAAAAAAAGAAAAAAAATAGAAAGAGACGAAAACCATTTTCAACAAAAGTTTATAAAAAAAAATGCTAAACATACATGAAGATGTGAAAACATGTTGGATTTGTGGAATCGCTAATGACCACAGTTAAATGGCGGGATCCAAAATCCGGTTAGATTTCACAACGTCATATTAATTTAGAATTTATGATACCTTTAAATTAAGAAAATAAAATAAAAATAAATGCTAAATATACATGAAGATGTGAAAAACATGTTGGATTTATGGAATCGCTAATAACCACGGTTAAATGGCGGGATCCAAAATCCGGTTAGATTTCACAACGTCATATTAATTTAGTATTTATATAAAATACCTTTAAAAAAAGAAAAAAAAAAAGTTTAAAACCTTTTAACAAAAGAAAATAAAAAATAAATGCTAAATATACATGAAAATGTGAAAAACATGTTGGATTATTGGAATCGCTAATGACCACGGTTAAATGGCAGAATCCAAAATCCGGTTAGATTTCACAACATCATATTAATTTAGTATTTATATAGTACCTTTAAAAAAAAAAGGAAAAAAAATGTTGAAAACCTTTTAACAAAAGAAAAAATAAATAAATGCTAAATATACATGAAGATGTGAAAAACATGTTGGATTATTGGAATCGCTAATGACCACGGTTAAATGACGAGATTCAAAATCCGGTTAGATTTCACAACGTCATATTAATTTAGTATTTATAATACCTTTAAAAATAGAAAAAAAGAAAGAAAAAAGTTGAAAACCTTTTAACAAAATAAAATAAAAAATAAATGCTAAATATATATGAAAATGTAAAAAACATGTTGGATTATTGGAATCGCTAATGACCACGGTTAAATGGCGGGATCCAAAATCCGGTTAGATTTCACAACGTTATATTAATTTAGTATTGTTATATAACTTTTTAAAAAATCAAAACTATTACTATGTTATATGATTTTAAAAAAAACCTTTGATATTTATTACTATAAAAAAAAAAAAAAAAACTATTACTATGTTATATGATTTAAAAAAAAAAAAGTAAGAAAGGAAATTATACCCGAAGGTTGTGAAACCCTAATAACTCGCGATTCCTTGATCTCCACCGCTGGATTCGTTCTCTGTTTTCCTCTGATTCGCGTCCTCCTCCTTAGTCGGAGCTTTCTCTCCCAAAGTAATTGCGCAAGCGAATCTCATACCTCCAATCCAAGCCGATATGCAACATGAGGCTACAAGAGATGGCTTGCCGAGAACGCCTCGTAAGACGTAATCGGACGGATCGTTGAGAACAAACGTGGTTTAGTCGCCGTTAACCGCCGCCTTGGCTTCACCGACTCATCGGAGAGAAGTGAGATCAACTCTTATGGATCATCATGTTGCAGAGGAGATCATCATCATCATCGACTTTTCACTTCTTCAATAATGGATCATCGGAATTCACACAGAGTCTCTGTATAAAGAGATTCTCTCAAGAAGAAAATTAAAGAAGAAGAAGAAGATGCGTGAATCAGAGAGTTTTTGATTTTTTTTTTTCTCTCAAGGAAGAATTAGAAGAGGCTGCGTGTGAGAATCTGTATTTATAAGCGAAGTGTTAATTAGGTCTTGATCTATAATGATAACCGTTTGTTCAATGTAGCCGTTGGAGTCGGTTAATGACTTTGACATAAGCAGATATTTGTATTGAATATTGTTCTTAATTTCCTTTTCTTTGAATGGGCTTTTTTTCCTTTTTTCTTCGGATGGGTTTTGGTTCCTTTTTTTTTGATGAATTGTAAAAAAGTTACGCAGAGAGAAGAAGCAAAACAGGAATAGACTTTTGGTGATTACTAATGCAGTGCAAGGGAGACTCTGTCTACTTGGTGGTTATGTCTCTTGCTGAAGAGCCGGTCTTGTTTAGAGCTTTTGGTTCTGTTGATCTGTGTTTATGTAATCACACACGTCTACTGTTTGGATAACCCGAGATAGAGTAAAAACTAAGAAGACAACAGATAGAGATGATGATCCTGAATCAATATATCCTCAAGCAAACTGTTAGCATATATGGAGATGATGTTGCAAAACCAGTTTATGTAGCACAAGCAAGCAGCAGATTCTGAAAATTTCATTGATACAAGTTACAAAGGACATTATTATGTTCTGTCACAAAGTTTCAAACATTTGGATCGAAAACGTTACAACATAAATACACAAGTGAACATTATAATGGCGCGTGATTCATTCGCCGATACATATAAACTGCGAAACCAAAACTTCATTCATGTTTGAAACCAAAACTAGTTGTTTCTTCTTCTACTTTACAGTGTGTGATTCTTCTATCTTTTGAATCAAAAGTATTTTTTGTTTCTATCTTCCACCAGATAATTCAATAGCATCTTGATTATTAATGGAATCTTCACCCCAATCAAATCTCCTCTGCAACCTCTGAAACTCTTCTTGTCTCGTCACTTCAAGATTCTGCCACTCTTCCCATCTCTCTGCAAGCCCTTCTCCTTCTAGCATTCTTACTACTTCCGACATCGCTGGTCGTTCTTCCGGTGCTGCTTGTGTGCATAGCAGAGCTACTTGTATCATCATTTCAACTTCTTCCTTTATATAATCCTCATCAAGCTTCTTATCTACTATGTCTTCTAATCTCTTCTCTCTTTCCAGTTTCTTCACCTGAAACCTAAGATTGTTATTTAACTATATGAGAAGCTTGAAAAGAAGCAAAAAAGATCAACATTACTTACATGGTCTAGCAATAAGACATCATCTTCTTCCTCTAACCGCGAGAAATCAATTGCTCTTTGTCCAGTTACAAGCTCCAGAAGCATAATTCCGTACCCGAAAACATCGGTTTTCTCTGACGATTTCCCTGTGGATATACATTCTGGTGCAATATGACCCATTGTTCCTCGGACCTGAGTGGTTACATTAGTCCTTCTAACATCTACCAACTTGGCTAAACCAAAATCACCAACCACTGCTTCAAAGTCTTCATCTAGTAACACATTTGCAGCTTTCACATCTCTGTGTATGATCTTCGGGTTGCAATGTTCATGAAGATATTCGAGTCCTCGTGCTGCACCTAACGCAATCTGTTTCCTCCTGAACCAATCCAGAACTGGATCCCCGGGTTTAATCTCTGCATAGTATATAGATCACAAAATCTTAAACTCCTGAAATCAAAAGTTTATAGCTTATGTTCCTTTTTTTACCTCTTAAGCAATATGCAACACTTAGATTCTGCATGAAAGGATACACCAAAAGTCGTTCAGTTTGTGTTGTACAAAAGCCGATAAGGCGAAGCAGATTCCTATGAACAGCTACACTTATCATCTCAACTTCTCTCTGGAAAGCTTCATCTCCTCCTGGACGTTCAAAATCAGTCAATCTTTTTACAGCGACTTTGGTGCCATCCGAAAGCAATCCTTTGTAAACTTTCCCAAAGCCTCCTTGTCCGAGAACATTCTTTTCACTGAACTCATCTGTAGCCAACTGAAGCTCTCTCCATGCAAATCTTCTCAACTGTCCAAAAGCAATCCTTCTGTCCACTTCACCTGAAATCAAACCTTTTTTAAAGTTCGTTCCTATGTAACCATAAAGAAGAAAGATTGATTATTGTCACAGACCTGCAACATCCACAAATACGTCTCGTTTATATCCTTTATGTTTATCCTTGCAGAAGAAAAAGAAGAAGAATCCTAGTAGAATAACCGCTATTCCGCTAACAACTCCAGCGATGATTCCAGTTTTTCTACTGCTTGAATCACCTATCAGAGCCAAATAAAAAACAACTCTCAATACTTAGCATCTCTGCATATGGAAGTGGGCAATAGCAAATCATTGTCATTTTACCTGAAGGACTGGACTCGGTTACACAAGGTTGCGGGAAAGTGCCACCACAGCTCAAGTTGTTTGCTGTGAAACTATAAATTTGAAAGACTAAACTCAGATTAGTGGTAAAGATAAATCAAGACTATAAGTATTTGTGTTTGAAACCGAAAGAGCTCTAACGTACTTGTATTTTGGGATTTTGAATAAACTCTGAGGAATCTCACCACTGAGATTATTTGAGTCGAGCAGACTGCAAAAGTAGTTCAAGCAACAGCATCTAAGACACTTGAGAGTGTTTTTTCGAACAAATGGAGAAAAGAACTAGCACTTACATATTTATCAGTTTTGATAGACCTGTAAGTGAATCCGGGATAGAACCATTAAGGTTATTCCTACTCAAGGTCCTGCTTGGCCAAACAGAGAAACAATGATATGATCTTCATTCTTTGTCCTAGAGATCTCAAACAAGTTCAAAGACACTTGTGGGGGAGAAGAATATACTTACAAGAACTGTAGATTCTTGAGATTACCGAGAGTGGATGGAATGCGATCAGTTAAGTGATTATCCTCCAAATCTAAGCTGGTCAAGCTAGACAGATTTCCAATGGATTCTGGTATTCCACCCATTATTCCATTTCCCTTCAATGTACTACAAGCGAAAAAATAACACAACAGAAAATTTCATATAACAAAACACATGTAACAGAACTTTCCACAAGTTCACAGTTCCAAAGTAGGCACTTACAGAGTCTTGAGAGTTGTCAAGATTCCTATTCCTGAAGACAGTGTTCCCGAGGAGAAGTTCATGTAAGACAAGGTTCTGCAAATCACAACCATATATAGTTAAAACCATAACTAAACTGAAGTTTTGACCAATTTAGACCAAGTAACATGAAACTTACACAGAAGTAACATGTTTCTTGTCATCACAAATAACTTGAGACCAAGTACAAGGATCGACTTGATTCTGGTTCCAATCACTAAGCTGTTCAGGAGATGCACGTAACGAGCTCCTCAACGCAAATAATGCATCCCCTAATAACGAAATTGCAAGAGTTTAACAAAAAAATCTTTACTTTGACAAACTTAGAAACCACCAAAGAGAGTTATGAAGGTGAATGAAATTACCTTGAGCATCTGGTGACACAGATGACCATAAACTACTAAAAACTAAGGCAGTGATAATAAGCAGAGCCATTTTTCTAAGAGCTACCAAAATTGAAAACGTTGGATTCTCTAAGAAATTGTGACATCTACAAGAAACCTTTGAAACAAAAGTTAAAACATATTTTTAAGTTTGTAGATTAGATAGAGTGGATTTACTATAGGAATCCGAGACTTTCTAAATTCAAAATTCTACAATAGTAATAAAAAAACGAACTTTTTTCAGTTACCCAAAAGATAAAAATCCAAATAACTCAGAGAATTCTTCAGTTTTCACGGAAAAACAGAGATATTGACCCCAAATCTCAAGAAAATTTGAGAAACTCAGATTTGGGAACAGCAAAAAGAAAAAGAAAGTGCCCAACAAAAAAAAAAATCGATGCGGAGAAGAAAATCCAAAAAGGGAAAGAGAATAATTCCAGCAAGAAAGATTCACTCGACGAATAAAACCAACAATACTTAGGCTTGGATGGTTCCACTTCGGCTAGTTGAAAACTCTTTAGGAAGAGAAAGTAAAACTGTAAAACTCTGTCTTTTACAAAGAAAAACCAAACTTTTGATTTTCTTTCTTCGTTTACATTTGTTGGAGCTGTTGTTAGATGGAAAAGTCTTTCGAAACAAATCGCAATTATGACAGTCGTTGTGTCCAGTCAGAGTTGAGACTAAAAAAGCCGACATTCGTCGTAAAACTGCTTTTCGTGCGTGATTAAAATAATAATTAATCATGATGATGCTTTGACTGTCATTAACAAAGAAATTAAGAAAATAGAATAAAAACAATAAGGCCTTTTCGACAACTGGAAGAGGCCCAAAAGCCCAAGAAAATCTATATGATAATCGTTACTTGTTGATTACGAATAGGTTTGGTTTATGTCCAAACTTTTTAACATTATTCGTCATCAAGAACTTTCTTATTAGAAGGAAAAAAACTTTAATTCGAAACAAGTGAAAATTACAAAACCCAAAACAATGATGATAATACAGCTACGTAACCACAGTGAGTTTCTCCATACAGTGTTATCGCTCTCTTGACTTCAAAGAGTATTGTCCATACAAAACTTACACATTGTCATTACGTCTGTTTATTGAACGAGTATCTGTTTGGGTGTTGAGGGTTCCTCTGCTTTATTTTTCCGTTGTTCACTAGGGGATTGCTTGCTACTAGTACTGCTCTCAAACAGCTTGCTGCTCTTTGCGATTGTAAGGATAAGCTCGAGTTGCTTTCGCTGTTGTTCCTGCATAGCAAAGCAAGCAACCAGCTTTCATGAGCTCAAACGACACTAGTATGGACTTCTTCAATTCAGCCATGGCAAAATCTTAGAAGATACCCTTTTACACACTCAAATAACTAATACCAAAACAAATCGGATCATTGGTTAATAGATAAATACCTGCATAGCAAGCAGCACCTTTTGAATTTCGCCAAGCTCCTTCTCTAGAATCTCTTGCTGTGCAACTAATACCCTCGTAGCCTCAGAATTCTTTTGAGCTAAAGCTGCAGTCTTTTGGACAAAACAAACCAAACTCTTCAGATACATACAGCCACAAAGACAGCTATATTGACCAGTCATAAACTCAAAAACTGATATTTTCTGCAAGATTATCCTAAATCTCCAAAATATTGATTCAAACACTAGAACATTTGTTACTTCCTCAGACATTCAACAACTCTAGATCAATTCCCAAATCATCACTTGTTCCACTTTCATGCAATTTCACTCACATAGTGACATAGAGAATGGGACGTTTTCAATGGAATCATTTGATGAAGCAAAGCTCGAGAAAGAGAACAATACCTCAGAAATGGGTTCCTTTAGAGCTTTTCGTGTGACCCGAAACCGAATTCCCAGCTTCTCCAGATGCCTAGAAAGAACTCTAACAATAGAAGTCGAACTTTTTAAATCCTTTTCAAGTTTCTCCAACCTTCGAATTAGATTAGTCCCCTCACTTTCTCTCGCGCCTTTGCAAATCCTCATCCATTGTCGTCGTCTAAGCCAAGAACCAGTGGCGACTGAGCCAACCAATCCAACGAAACCTAAAGACAAAACCTTTTTCCCAATTTCACCAACCACCACGTAATTCACCGCGAGAACCACTGAAATCACGGCGGATGATAAAATACAAAGCGCTTCCGCGAAAGAAACAAAGCTGCCCAAATCGAAACCATCGGAACTGGCGTCTTCTAGTAAGTTAGAAGAAGAGCTATCCTCGAATGATCCGATAGAAGACGCATGAGCTCTATAATTTCGATCGATCTCGAAATTCGACTGGGTAGAGATGACGTGGCGGAGGAAGATAGGCTGGGGGAATGATATAGAATCCCGGCGAGAAGCTCGTGCGGCGGAGACGGCGAAGCAGAGGTTGCTCCTCCTGCTGATGCGAACAGGAGTCGAGCCGGAGAAGAGAGCGTATCGAGAAGGAAGCGATAAGGACATTATCGTCTTTTCGGGTCTGTGACAAGTGACTGGTTAAATCTCAGGTCATTGCAAGAAATGGCTACGACCTTGACGTCCATCATCAGAAGAGAACCTCTTACAGGCGCATGGTAGCAAAGCCTCGACAATAAAAGTTTAAAATGCGCGGAACATCTTTGGAGTTGATTTGCTAAGCGAATAAAAAGAGTCAACACTTTCATTTAACAGATTTCAGCTATAACCCAATAGTCCCAATTATATAAGCAACACTTGATCCAATCATTATATGCATCATATCAAAACGATATGAAACTTATAATACCAGTCTAGGTTCGAAAATGTTTACGCGCAAAGTTCTAAAAGGCGAAAGAGCCAAAGTCATAAAGAAAGCTCAATGAAGGATGGGTATAGCCAATACACGCATCCACACTGGTAGCGAATCCCTTCTATGCTTAACCATGATGACGGTTTTATTGGTACGGCATGTAACGCATAGGCCTTCTAAACCTAGGAGCTTTTCTGCAAAAAAAAAACACCAAAAAGTGTGAGAAGTGGATAAAGCTGTGTGACCACAATCAACATATATGTCTTGATGTTAAAACCAACTTACCCGTATCCATATGGGGAATACATATAAGGAGACATGAAAGGTCTGCGGAACCGGTAACCCATGTATGGATTGAATCGTCTACCACGGAACTGTTTCAATCCAGGAACGTTTGTTCTCTTCTGCAAGACCTGAAATTATTTTAAGCCAGATGAGAAAACGATGGAATCATAAGGGGTTTTTTCATGGTAAAAAGTGTTTTGTTTGATGGTATAGTAAGATGTGTACCTTTAATTGACGACCATGTAGCTCTGATTCATTCAGTTGTAGAGCCTCTTGAACAGCTTCCACTTCGACGAATTCTACATATGCAAATCCCTTTGGCTGCCCGAATTTGTCTGTCAGAATGGTCACCCGATGGACAGTGCCGCATGTTTGGAAATGCTGCTGAACTTCTTCAGGTGTGCAAGCGTAATCAACCTGCACAGTCAAATATGCAGTTATAGTATATAACAAACTAGCATAAACCCATGGAGTCCTTCACCGAGCACACAAAGAGTAATCCATCAAATTAATTAGTTCAGCTAAACAAGAAAACGTAGCAAAGACATTCCTCTTTTACTATCCTTCATTACACACACACCAACATAAATATATGTGCAAGGTAAAGCAGAACAATAGGAAAGCAAAGTGGAATTTAGTATACTTGAGCAGCCTTTGAGTTGAAAAGATCCCTTACGCTGTGTACCGAGCATAAACTTTATGCCAAGCTTAATTTTATGTTACCATCAAACAGCTGCTTCTCACCAACGCAGCTAATGAGCCTTGACTACAAAGCATCCAGCATCTTGATGCAGCACTTCAAACGCTATCTCCTCGAGGATGGATTGAGAAATACTCCACTCAAACATTGTCCCCTCTCCAGATATCTCTTTTTCCCTCATAATCATAACATTTTTCCTTCTCTATATTGCTCTAAAGCGTATTCATTTCCTTTTCTTTATTCTTTTTTCATAGCTTTATTCAATGCTTTTTTGCCTCTTTTTTTTAGCTTTTTTCATCATGTTCCACAACAAAACAGAACAGATCTTTTTCAACTCCATAAAAGGAAAATGTAAAGACCCCACAAAACCTAATTGATATAACCCAGAGCAATTAAGAACTTCAGGAACAAAATCCTGCGATTGTAGTGAGAAAAATCATAAGAAAAGTAAAACTCAACGCCAGAAAACAAAAACTATAGCATCCTCAAATTTGCACAGAAAAGTTACTAAACATATGAAATTTTCAATTATATCTGAAGGCTAAGGTTCCACCAGTAATATGAAGACTCAATCTACTTTCCAAAACCCTCAATATCACTAACAACAGAAACCCCTCACTAGTTTTCATTTGAAGATAAAGTCTTCACGCTAAGCACCAACTTTTTACCATTCAACAATTTCATCTAATAAGAGTTCTCACTGAATAGACAAGAATCCATAGCAACAAAGATGTGACATTACACCAAAAGTCAGAGTAAACTAGTGATATATTCAAGCACTAAATGTAGAGAATGCAATCATGGATCAGGAAGAGAACATAATCAGATAATAGATTTCTACGATAATAATTCTAACACCCTAGATAAAAGGTTTTGTATCAAGAGAGCTAAAAAAGGCACAATTCATAGTCTAATCCAATGAACATTAAGATCAATACGAGTTAAAAACTATGAAAATAAAGCAGAAGCTAGCTAAGATGGCTTAAAGAAAGAAAACGACGCAGAAACATAAATATTCTTACATTGCCAACAAAAACTGATCGAGCATCAACCTCCTCCTTGCCTGCTTGATTCGCTGCAATACTAGCAGGATCTGGAATAACAAAATTGAACCAAAAACTTTAGTCAAGAAGCAAAAAAAAACTCCATATACATAACATAATTCACAGTGGAATTCTAAGATGGATTCAAACACCACCAAGTAGCTACCAATTATCAAAAACCTAGCGAATTGCGGGAAGCACGATGATAATCATATCAAAGAAGCGAGTTATAGCAAAACCAAATCAAAGAGACGAAAACCTTGAGCTCCCATTTCCTTCTCGACCTTAGCCTGCATCTCACGCAGAGCAGCAGCTTCGTCCTCCATCTCTTTCAATCGTTTCTTCATTTCATCCAACTCCTAGAATTACAACAGCAATAACACAACAATCAAACACATATACACGCGATAACAAATCAATCGAGCTCAGTCACATAAAGATGAGCAAAACAGTAAGAGAGAAAGAGATAATAGTAGACCTTAACCGCATCATCATCAGCAGCAGCCATATCCAAATCGGGGTTGAGAGCCTCCATATCTCCATCCATCTCTCCGACGTCTGGAATTTCACCACCGTAAACCTCGTGCTCCTCTTCCTCCATCGTCTCTCTCGCTCTCTCTCCGTCGCGACGTTTGCTTTGTTTTCTTCTGAAAACGCTTAGGTCACTTTTTGTCAATTCGGATAGCGACACGTAATCAACCAAATAACGGCCCTTTATTATAACTTAATGGGCCTAATAAGGCCCAATTTTAAAAGACTTTTTAACATTCGAAATTACCCTATTTGATGACATCATCACCCAAAAACATGCGCCTGACAGAAAGATAATTGTCGAATCCGTCAAATCTCACCGAGCCGGCAGAATCCAACGGTTAATATTTAGACACGTCATCATTAATTAAAAATATTGACTAATAGTTGACAACGACGACAATACGACCGTATCAGATCTCTCTCTGCGTTTAAAACTTCAAAAAAGCTCACTTTTCGGTAAAAGCTTAAAACAGAGGATTTAGCAAGAGAGGATTTAGCGAGAGAGAGACGTTGAAGAAGATGACTAGTGGAGGAGGATACGGAGATCCGTCGCAGAAGATTGATTATGTGTTCAAAGTGGTGTTGATCGGCGATTCCGCGGTTGGGAAATCACAGATACTGGCTCGTTATGCTAGAGACGAATTCAGTTTGGATTCTAAGGCCACCATCGGCGTTGAGTTTCAGACTCGGACGCTTGTTATCGATCACAAGAGTGTTAAGGCTCAGATCTGGGATACCGCCGGCCAAGAACGGTAATCTCCGACCTCTCCCGGAACTTTTAGCTACTTCAATTGCTTGAACTTAGATCTCGTAAGATTTTACTGTTTCTCTAGATCTGGAAGATGATAGGTCTGCTTAGGATTTCGAATTCTAGTAAAGCTTACTGATCTGTATACGAAATTGGGAGGATCTGAAGTAAAATGGTAGAATCATTGAGAATTTGGGATTGGGATTTCAAAATTATGTATAGACTAGAATTATGTATATTACTATTCCAATGTTATTAAGCTTCTATAATTTTATGATTGGTACAAATTTGGACACTTTTGTTATACATTTCCCAGTGATGCTTCATCAACTTTATACATTCACTGATCTTTAATGAGTAAGCTAACCACCACATTTCATGCTTATCATATGCTTACATTGTATATCTTTCTATATGTGTGGTATTGGTTGAAACAGATACAGAGCAGTAACAAGTGCATATTACCGAGGAGCGGTTGGGGCGATGTTGGTGTATGACATAACCAGACGCCAAACCTTTGACCATATCCCAAGATGGTTAGAAGAACTACGTGCTCATGCAGATAAGAACATTGTGATAATCCTTATTGGGAACAAGTCAGATCTTGTGGATCAACGAGCTATACCGACAGAAGATGCGAAAGAATTTGCGGAGAAAGAAGGTTTGTTCTTCTTGGAGACATCTGCATTTAACGCAACCAATGTTGAGAGCGCTTTCTCCACGGTTTTGACTGAGATCTTCAACATTGTGAACAAGAAAAGTCTGGCTGCGAGTGAAGATCAAGAGAATGGTAATCCCGGGTCGCTTGCTGGTAAGAAGATTGATATTGTTCCAGGTCCTGGTCAAGTGATACCAAACAAGAGTAACATGTGTTGTAACTCTTAGATAAACCAATTCAATTCTTGAATGTTACTTGATAACAACAATATATAGATGTTTTAAAGACTCTGATTGGGATATTTCTCCTATCTAGAGCTGTGTGATTCATTTGTTGCTTAATGAGCAGTTTTTGTGGGGTTTTGGGGTGTTGAATCCAAGTATAACAAACCGATCTTAATTTGATCTTAAAAATTGGATATTAATTTGATCAACATGTTTTTATTCTCTCTACATTTGTAAGATTATTGTTACATTTTTGTTAATTACAAATATATACCAGCAATAACAACTTTTCTATTTCTCTTGTTACGTCAATGTGAAAAAGTAAAAATTAAAAACTGAAGCATCCGATTTTAATAATTGGTATCACAGTTCTGATAAATTCTCACTCGGCCGTTTTACCACTCGATTGCTTTATTCTCTCTAATTTCAGGTAATCTTCGAATCCTGCTTGATTCTTCAATCTTGTATGATTTGATCAGAAAGTTCAGGATTACTGATCTGATATGATGTGAGAAATCTGCGTACCATCGGCAATGGATTGTTTTACGTGATTAGAATTGATTTTGTCGTGATTGTTACTTCTCTTTTTAGCTTTTTATGGGGATGACAAGTTTTGCATTGCCTCCTTTGGTTAGTAAACTCAAATCATATGTTTCTTATGCAGCAAGTTGTCGATTTGAATGAAGAAATGAAATTAATTGATTAGGTTTTAGATAATTTTGCTGGAGAGTGTAGAGAAAGAGAGAGATCCAATGGCTGGTGCAGCAGCATTTGTTGAAGCTGATAATGCAGAGGAAATAATGGCAAGGATCGAAACCAAATCGCAGAAGATTGAAAGCTTACTCAAACAGTAATAACCCTAAAGTTCCTTTTTTCTTCCAACTTTCTCAGATGACCTAGGCTATAATTGTTACTTCGTTTTATTCAGCTACAAACATGTCGAAGCTCTTAAAACGGCTCTTGATGGTTCGCCACCTAAAACTCTCGACGAACGTTGCAAGGTCCTACTGTTTCCTCTACCATGCACATAAGTAGTTTGTTCATGATCAAAAAGATTGTGTAATTTATGATAAATATCTGTGAAATTGCAGTCAGCTAATTGGATAGTTGTGCACAGAGCTATCATGGCGATAAAGGATATCGAAGGAATGTTAAATTCTCTTACTGCCGAGTATTACGACATTCTCATGAAGTAAGTCTCTTGCCTTTTGCTCTGCTAGCTTTTAATTAGCGTGATGTGGAAGCAGTGTTTTGTTTGCTTAAATGGTGTGGATCAGGTACTTGTACAGAGGTCTTTCGACTGGTGACGAACCCACATGCGAACAGTGTTTGATGATTCACGAGAAACTAACAGAGAGAGCTGGTCTCGGTTGCATTCTCCGTTGTCTGAGTGATACTACCAATACCGTTTAAACCATTAAGCTGATCTTTTCATGTTACTTTTATTCTTGTTTTCTATGAATGTTTCTCCCAAATCTCAAGTTACTTCAATAGATTATAGAAAGTGGAATAAACCGGAGAACCTAAGATCCTTTCACAAAGAGATAGTCATAAAAGAACCTACGGTTACCTGGTTTTAAATTATATCTCATAACCAGGAAACTTAGAATCTACCGGCGACACAAGATCGAACCAGAGGCATACTGGTCCAGCTAGTCCCCGGAATAGCGAATAATCATGTTCTGTTTCTTGGCTTGTCATATTCACGAGCTCTATCGCATCACGGCACAAGTAACTCGCAAACGCTTTTGCTCTCTCTTCATATACAACATCTCCGGTTAAGCGATAAAGGGATAAGAAAGCGTAGGCATTACCAGCAACTCCATCAGCTAAACCTACCTTCTTCACCAAGCCACTCTTCCACACTACTTCTCCTGCTTCAATGGCTGCTTCGCGGAAATCCCTTTCCTTGGGAAACACCTGAGATGCTTTAGCCAAAGTAATGGCCATGCCGGTTGCTCCATGAGCCCATTGGACTAGCTTATCCCTCGGATTCCCTTCGCTGCACGGGTAGTTTCCGCTGTTCGGAAACCTATTACTCATCATATACCTCAATGTCCCTTGAACATCTTTAACATCCTCTTCCGATAGTGGAAAATGCAGCAATACATACAAGATTCCAGCTAATCCATTCGCAGCACCCCAAAATCGCGTTCCGTGAAACCTAAAAGCCACAAAAGTAAGATCAATTCCTACTAAAGATAAACAGGATTCTCTTTTAACAAACTATAGCTATTTTGTGAAACCTGTATAACAGAGGACAAGCTTCATGATCTGCAGCTCCAACTCGCCCACCGGCTAAGATGGCTGCAACAATGGGTGATAAGAGATGGTCAGGAACAGTTCCTTGGCCGAGATATCGGTTTAGGAACAGAGCAGCCCAAAGGAAACCCGCTCTTCCATAGAGAAGGTCATATGACATCCCAAATCCTCCTTCCTCTGGTCCTGCTGGTAACTCTCTCTCTTCTGCAAGCTGCTTGTAAGAATAACAAATCTTAAAGGCTCGTCACTTCACTAATCTTGCTTAAGGGTTAATATATGACACGTTGGATCAAAATACTGAATCTATAGCTTTTATCTGAAAGTGTTGTAAGCAAAAGAAATGGTGTATGAAGTCAAAAAGATTGGAACCTCAAGAAAAAGACCGAGGAAGAAGTCACGCTTTGATTGGTCCCCTCTGTAATTGGCTACAATTGCACCAAGCGTACAAACTCCTCCTCTTCCACATAAAAATGTCACGTGCCTATTCATGAGCATAACAAGTCCAATAATTTGTTAGAAAATGACAAGTCCATTCTAATGGGTGTGTAGATATTGTTATTATTCCAGAACCTGAAAATTCGTTCATACATACATAATTTTCTATAAACTATAATTGGTTAAACAGTGACATCTTTGTAATGACTCAATCTCACACATGTGTTTTCTATCAGACAGATTTTAATTAAGAATATTCTTTAAAATGGTTAGATTCCATTTTTTTTTTTTATGGAAGATGATATTTGATGTTTACTTGGCTAAGCAACTTAGTGACGAAGATATTTTCACCTGGTTGTGGCACGCGCAACGTTGGCACACGTGTCGATTATCTCTGCGCAAGTTAGCAGATCTTGATGGTTCCGCGTTACCTCGTACGACTTCAAGCAGGTGAACGCTGTGCCGAGTAGTCCTGTGTACACAGTCGGATCCAGCACTGGACCCGAACCAGAGGCAAGAGCTTCGACACCACCTTTCCACGTGGCCTCCACAACCTATACATACATCGACCAAAAAACATATATGAGCGAACGTACGGACTAGGCTTACATTAGCCGTCTGGGGCGTCGCATAGTTATCGTAACGCACCTGGTTCTTGAGTAACGTCGCTGCTCTGAGGAAAGATTCCGTAGGGAGAGAAATAGTCGGAGCCGACGGTTCGGAAAGCAAATGATCAATTTCGCCATTCTTTACTGTCTCTCCGGCGCCGTTACCATCGTCGCCGCATCTCCCCTGTTCCGTCACGAAATCCACCGACGACGACATAGCTCTCGCCTTTGTGTCTCTGTCTTACTCTTGATCTTGATTGATATCTTGAAGAAAGAATCAAATACGGGAGTTATATTTAT
Organism: Arabidopsis thaliana; assembly: GCF_000001735.4. Lineage (NCBI taxonomy): Eukaryota > Viridiplantae > Streptophyta > Magnoliopsida > Brassicales > Brassicaceae > Arabidopsis > Arabidopsis thaliana. The sequence goes on from NC_003076.8 coordinate 26,088,153, forward strand.
TTGTAGTTTTTATAACAGCCGCTATTTATATAGTTTCTGTTTTTTTATTTATCTTTATTTATTTTAGTTCTATTAGACCAAATAAAATTACTGTAATGGATTTTTCTTCTTTTAAAAGAAATTTGTGAATCACCTTTTAGTTTAGTTTTGGTATAAAATATTTTAGTAATTTATTTGGATTAATTCAGTAGTTAATAAATATGTTAGGTACTTGAGTATGATTTTTAGCAGTTCCACACGTGTTTTCGTAATTTTGTGCATTTGGGTATAGGACCTACCAGTCTTTAAAATAATGACTTAAGCATCTTGGAAAATAAATGTGATGCTTCTATTAAAGTATCAAGAAACAAAGGAAAAGCTGAAAGTGGGGTTTAGGGTATTGGATTCTGGTTGCAGGACATGACCGTAATACACGTGAACCGGTAGACAGAGCCTAAACGTGTCAGCATCTTGTCGGCTCTATCATTTTTACGAATCGATTTGCCGTTAGATCTGGCTTAGGGGATATGGCATGGACTACGAACGCTCGATGTTATATACCTTTATAAATAAGGAATAAAAAAGTGCAGAGATTTGAGAATCTCATACTATATCAGACGATTAAAAAACTAATCGAATATGTAATGTTTTAGTTGATAAACGGATCAATTAGTTATATTTTTAAAATAGGTGAGTGTGAACGCGTCGAAATGTGTTTCTTGTCAATTTACGAATTATACATTTGGTTAGATAGTCACTTATTGAACATGAATCAGTGTATTAGCTGCTGACCTGTAAACACGTTTGGAAAACGTGAATCATGTGATATTCTTTCACGCGTGTTAATTAAACACCTAAACCCCGTATGTTGTAAAACGCATGTAGTCTCTATAGATCGGACGGCCCATATTTAATTCATCAAATTATATTTGTAGGTGTAACCAGGCCCAGTTACTGACCATCAATATCAGGCTTTGTAAAGTGCAGCCCAGTTCCTAGAGGCCTAACTTTGTTGAAATTCATTTTATTCAATTAAAAATAGTGGAGTTTTTTTTTTAAGACAACTAATTAATAATTAATTATGAAAACCCAAAAAAAACAAACAGAAAATTCAAAATTTCATGCGAAAATGCGCAGCATGATATCAAAAACTTCGTGCTTGCGCAAGAATTAAGCATTTTCATTAAACAAAAATTAAAAAAAAATGTGTTCCTTGACTTTCTGAAACAACCAATTACCTTACAACTTAAAATCATATTTATCAGAGTACTAATGGATTAAATTTGACGCAAACAAATATTAATTTTAGATTTGATGGTTGAAATTATTTAATATTAATCAGACTAATTCTTCTCAAAGTCTCTCAATTCTCAACTCTCACCAAATAACGAAGATAAATATTTACGTTTTCTTTTTAAAAAAGCATTAGAGCGTGGAAAAAGCTGCTTCTTCTTCTTCGTCAATGAACCGAACCGAGATCGAACCAAGGAAACGAAACTGAAGAACGAAAAAAAGGAACAACAAACTAGAGAGCGACCTTCCTCTTACCGGCGCGTTACTCTCACGCGCTAACGTACATATAGACGAGTCGAGCGATCTCGCAGCGGCGTTTATCGATACCCTAAGCTCGTGGTTGTTTCAGATTTTTGTTAATTGAATTCTCTGCATCGAGATAGAGGGAGATGTGGGTTTTCTATCTGATCTCGTTGCCTCTAACCCTAGGATTAGTTGTTTTCACGCTCCGATACTTCGCCGGACCGGAGATTCCTCGGTACGTTCTTATCACCGTTGGATACACCTGGTTCTGCTCTGTCTCCGTTATCATCCTCGCTCCTGCCGACATTTGGACGGTAAGTTTTACTTTCCATGTTTTCAGCCAATACGGACTTGTGCGATTCTGATCGAATTGGCCTTTACGAGCTTACGATTTTGAATTTAGGAGTCGTCTTACTTGATTTGGAATTGAATCGTCGGTTATAATTAAAGGGTTCTTTCTGATGCCTGGAAGTTTCATAGGATCATACGTTGAATTGAGATTTAGCTGAAGAATGTGGTGTTTGAATACGGCTTATACGCATTTGTTAGACCTATATTGAAATTAGTATTTAGTGGTGAAAGAGTTTGAAATACTCACTGAAGGTTTTTAAGCATGAAGCTTAGTTGATTTGGTAGTCAAACAAATTGTGTTTATGGATAGATAGCTTTGGTCTCTCATGGTTGTGAGCTGTTGAGGAATGTTTTTGGGAAAGTTTCAATGGTAGCTAGATTTTGGTTGCCATGTATGATTTGGATGTAAACCAAACTAGAATAACTAGGAGATGTCTCATATGAAATTGTTTTGCTTCATTTGTCTTCTTATGTTCTGCAGACACTATCTCTGCAACCTGATCATCCTGAGAATGGCGCCATTTCCTTCTTATGGAGTTGGTCATACTGGAGTACGTTTCTACTCACCTGGTATGAACTGGTCAAGCTTTTCAGTGCTTTTTACCTGACACGTCTTCCCCCATATTTTCAGAATATTGTGTCTGTCTTTTGATCAAATCCAATATTAGGTGGTGAAACCAGATTACTTTTGAAAATATTACCTAGTTAACATGACAGGACGTGTCCAGTGTAGGTCAAATAAGTTCATCTACATGGTTGTTATCTTTAAGGCGTAAATTTTGTTTTGTTTGGCAGTATTTAAAATGCACTCACACAATCCATCTACATTGTTTTTGTAGCTTATAGATGTACATTACCTCATATATTAAACTATGTTACCTCTAAACAGGGCTGTGGTGCCCCTTATTCAGGGTTTCGAAGATGCTGGAGACTTTACCGTGTCTGAGCGATTGAAGACTAGCGTGCATGTCAACTTAGTTTTCTATCTAGTACTGGGATTCATTGGTCTTCTCGGTCTTATCCTTCTCATCATGATGCACAGAAACTGGTAAGTTGTCCCTTATGATCGGATATGCTTATATATTGGCTTTGCATGTCATACCTTGTTATTAGCTCTTCTATTAAAAAATGCATGATCCAACTGCTAAGTATTGCAATTGCTCATCTGACTTGCTGGGTTTAGAAAATCTGCTGCCAAATCTTTCTCAATTTTTTCTCGGGTGGAAGTTACATTCGTTCCTGGACTATTTGACTGAGACATTCTTGTACGCTAACAGGACAGGAAGCATTTTGGGTTATGCTATGGCATGCTCAAATACTTTTGGGCTGGTCACTGGTGCATTTCTCCTTGGCTTTGGCTTGAGCGAAATACCTAAGACCCTCTGGAAGAATGCAGACTGGACCACACGCCAAAAAGTTCTCTCGCACAAAATTGCTAAAATTGCTGTGAAACTTGATAATGCCCATCAAGAACTTTCAAATGCGATTGTAGTAAGTATTATCTGGAATTAACAAGATTTCATTCTCATCCGATTAGATATGCCCTCTCTGCTTCAAACTTGATTTAGAACCTTAGACCATGACATAATCAGTGGTGCTATTTAAGATATAGGGAGATATTCCATTTAGCAGGCTTGAATTCAAATTAACTTCACTTCACGTGATTAAGTACCTTAGAGTTTTAGCAATTTAAATAACTTCACGTTGTGCTCCCTCCAGAAACGTTTCATGTATTGTTTTCTTATCAGACTGTTTATCACTTCATAACCATTGCCTTGCTAGGTTGCTCAAGCGACTTCAACTCAAATGTCCAAGCGTGATCCTATGAGACCATACATGAATGTTATAGATGCTATGCTGGCTAAAATGGTAACTTCTATATCCCACTACCCCCTTAGGTTGTGGACATACATTGAAACTTCTCCAGTTTTAATGATGATGCTCTATACAGTTCAGGGAAGACCCATCATTTAAGCCACAAGGTGGTCAATTGGGCGAAAATGATATGGACTATGACACAGATGAGAAATCTATGGCGACGTTAAGGCGGCACCTTCGAAATGCTAAGGATGAATATTATAGATATAAAAGGTATAGAAAGGTTTCTATTGGCACTGTCTTAACTTCTATGTTACTTTGTTAGGAAACTCGTTCCATTGATAGATTAAGTTACTGTATTATATAGAAATATTTAGTAATGTGTCACTATGGCTGTTTGCAGTGAATATCTAACTTATGTTACGGAGGCCCTTGTTCTTGAAGATACAATGAAGAATTATGAACGTCGTGATGCAACTGGATGGTCAGATTTTCAGTCATTTCATCTCTCATACAGTATACGATTATCTCTTTCGTTATTAACTTAAACAAGTTTATGATACCTTTCACCTGAAGAATCTTTGTTGCACCGTATTTCAGGAAATACATTTCGAGCTTCAGAGCCACTCGAACTGGGAAAATGGGGAATCTTCTCGATTCATTAGGTAAACTCTTTATATACTTTTGTACTCATTCTCTCTTCCGACCTGCTGTACGGGATTACTGAAGTGGAAAGTTTCATGACTATACCCACTTTGAAAGAAAAATAAAAGAACGAACGAGAACATCCCTGAATATTTTTGTACATTGCTACCATTGGCAGAATTTATGTGGAGGTGTATATTGAAGAAACAAATTCAGATGGTGTTGGCAGTAGTTATGGGGATTATGTCTGCTGCAATTCTTTTAGCAGAGGCAACTCTCCTTCTTAGTAAACTGGACTTGTCCCTCTTCTCAATACTTATAAGCTCTGTGAAATCCGATGAACTGCTAGTGCAGGTATGTGTACTTTTACATTTTATTCAGTTCTCACTTCAATGGAGTGGCGTGATATCTTGTTATCTTAGAGTAGCAAATTGTTTCGCCTTACCAGTAAATTCCTCTTCAATCCTGATCATTTTGCTTTCAGGCATTTGCTTTTGTACCTTTGGTGTATATGTGTGTCTGTACATATTATTCACTTTTCAAAATTGGGATGCTGATGATTTATTCCTTGACTCCTCGACAAACAAGTTCTGTGAATCTGCTAATGATTTGCTCGTAAGTGAATATCTATCCATCATTTTTCTTAAATAAAAAATTTACATGCTTATAGCTGGTTTATATGTATCTCTTTAGGATGATTGCTCGATATGCGCCACCAATATCTTACAATTTTATTAATCTCATTCAACTTCATTCTGAGACTATATTTGAGAAGGTATTTCTTTTTATCTCTCCCTTTGCGCATTTTGTTGTCTTCGAAATCTTAAGAGACATGATATATATGTGCTTCTTTGCAATGTTTTTTTCATTTGGTTCTACAGAAAATGGGTAGAATCGATGATGCTGTCCCGGTCTTTGGACAACGGTTCAATGAGATCTATCCTCTCATAATGGTTATCTACACATTGCTAGTTGCAAGCAATTTCTTCGATCGCATATTTAATTACTTTGGTAGCTGGAAAAGATTTAGATTTCAAACAGAGACCGAAGATACGGACGGATTTGATCCTTCGGGGTTAATGATTCTTAAAAAAGGTAAAAACACTATATTGATCTTTTTCTGCATTGAGATTTGATCCATAACCCTTGTTTTGAATTCATTTTCCATTTATAATAATGGTTAGAACGAACCTGGCTCGAAGAAGGACAAAAAGTCGGCGAGCATGTTCTTCCATTAGCGAGGAACTTCAACGATGTTGACATTGAACCAGGAAGCAATTTCTCTGTAAGTAGTAAAACCCATAACATATAAAAGCGGAGCTCATAGTACTTGTTCCAAATTCTGACTATGATATTTGCAGGAAAATTCTTCTGTTGAAATGAAGATGTCGTCGAGCTATGACATAGACACACTAAAAGGAAGTTCATCAAAAGACGATATGTCCCGTAAATACGGATCAGCTAGAGAAGCAATCACTAACAAATATGCAGCCATTAGAGAACAACAGAACAAACACTCGCCATCTTCTATGACAAAGCCAGAGAACATGGCTTCAGCTAAAGTGTCCTTACTCGAAACAGACAATTCAGGTCCAAGTAACGGTCAAGGATCTGGAGAGCCATCTTCTCGTCTGGCTTCCACATGGCGAAACATGAAACTAGGAATCCAGAGTTTTAAAGAGAATGTAGCTACCAAGAAGTTTCTTCCATTAAGACAAAGCCCAGAAACAACAGCACTAACAAGCACAAGAGTAGTGACTTCATCAGTGCCACAGTCGCTAGATGAGATATTCCAGAGACTTAAAAACCGGTCTGTAGAACACAGCCCCTACCTCGATGATGATGATGAAGTTTGATTATGAAGATGGTGTTCATTAATGATGAAAATTTAAAAGAACTCCATTTTAACACCAGATTTGTTCACCATAGTATATAACAACAATTTTACAAAAAACATCTAATTTGGGAGTTGGAAGGGTCCATTTTTTGTGTTGTAGGTTTTTATATGTTACCTGTTAATGACATGTTATATACTTTTGGATTATATAATACGATATACATAAAGTACTCGGTTCATTTTAAAATCCGTGATGGATTCCATGTTAATACAGATATTAATATATTATAGATGTCTTATATGACAAGCCACTTATATAACACGTAAGTTTTTTTTTTTTTTTGGACAAAATAACACGTAAGTTAAGTCATGAAAAATATACTTTAAGATATGATCAAAAATACTGATTGGGTTTGTCAATCCCAGGAAACTTCATAGCTTTTTTGCTTCTTTGGTCAATATTCGACTAGTAACAAGTTCTTTAACAAGAAATAATAGCACTAATTGGTAGTTTTTTTTTGCCTTTCTAGCCAATATTAACAAAAAATAATATATTATAGATGTCTTATATGACAAGTCACTCATATAACACGTAAGTTAAGCCATGAAAAATATACTTTTAAGATATGATCAAAAATACTGATTGGTTGGTCAATCCCAGGAAACTTCATAGCTTTTTTGCTTCTTTGTTCAATATTCAACTTGTAACAAGTTCTTTTTTTTGTCAATCACAACTTGTAACAAGTTCTTTTTTTTGTCAATCACAACTTGTAACAAGTTCTTTAACAAAAATAATTTGTAGTGTTTTTTGCCTTTCTAGCCAATATTAATCTCCATTTTCATTAATGAGAAATCACTTTCATTATTTTCACCATTTTACTTTCTTAATCTGTAACTGTACACGTCAAAAATAAAAGTTTCAGGAAAAAAAGACTAAAGTCGGTCATTTAATAAACTCGTTGCCGTGAAGTAACAAACCCGCCGACGTCGGCGCCACCGCCTTTCCCTTTAAGATGAAGCAACTTAGTCCAAAACCCAGTCTTCTTCTTAACCGTCGTAGATTTCAATTTCTCCGTCTTCTTCTTCGTCAAATCCCTAACAATATAATCCTTGGGAACATGAGCCATAGATCTGCTTTTCATTAATCCTCCACCTAAAGCTTCGATCAGATTACCATTTAAAGCTTCCCTAACAGCGAAAGACATCGACATCGAACCAGCTCTCCGATGATCCTTCACCGCCGGAGACGACGGAGAAGACGAAACGGTGGTGGATGAAGAAGAAGAAGATCTGTGAACGATGTAATACGACGTAGTATTAGGTAATCGAGAGAGTTTATCTCTTAAACAACAAGGACAAACTCCTCTGTTGCCTTGGTGGTTGTGTTTTCTGCATTCCATTTTTCTATCTTCTTCGTTCTCTTTTTTTTCTTCTTCTTTTTACACTTTGATTTGCTCTCAAAGAGGTTTATGTATGTGTGGGTTATATATATACACACGCATGTGCACGTGTGAAGTATTGCCACGTGGGCTTCAACGTCGGTATAACCAAAGAAAGGTCATTAAGGTTTCGCTATGTTGACAGGGCTTTTCGTAGAAGACGCAGTTATGACGTGTAAAGGACCACTTATATAAAAAAATTAGTCAAATTACTGTTTCTCTTTTCTTTTTACGTTATTAAAAGTGATTGGTTTTTTGCTTTTGATCAATTAAAGAACATAATTTAGAAAATGATTGTTTTATTTTTTTGTCAAACTTAAGAAAATGATTGTTATCTTTATACTGAAAATATCTGAGGAAAAAAATCTAAACAACTGATATTTGTCATATAATGATATTTTTGTAAAGAAAATCTTAATTGATAAAAATCTATATTATTTTATACTAAATGTATGAAAAATATCAATAGATTTGGAATTTAATTTAGTATCTATATAATTTTGGATTTACTTACTTTTTAGTTTTATTTTTATTTCTTAACTTATACAGTTTCATATTTACTTATTTTTAGTTTTCATTTAAAAGAAATTTACAGCTGTTTGCTTTTCTTTTTTCCAAATTTTTTTAAAACAAATCTAACCGGAAGATCCATAGATTTTTGTTATTTAGCAAACAAAAATGTCCCTAGATTCTATGTACAGTTAGTTAACGAAGATTATATGATGGGTGATGTAAGTGAGAGAAGTCACAGGCCGTGACACTAATAACAACTCAATTTTGGTTTCACAATTTCCCGATTCAGACGCGAAATAGGGTCAACAAAAGAAACGCAAATTAAAAGCGTTGATAGCGATGGACGGTTGGGATTTAAACAAACACTCAACATGCTACGGAGCCCACTTGTTAGGTATCATCTGACGGTGACCGTTGGCCGGTGGACTCGGGACTCGCTTCTAACGCGTACCAAATAATAATAAAACACACTCGTGCGCATTCATTTTTTTACTATCTCATAGTATTTTCTTAATTTACGTGACTTTTGATTTTCTGTATATTAATAGTTTCAGTTTTGTTTCTTGAAGAATGGTGCGCCGTATGCTTTCAATTTCGTGTGCACGTGAGAGTGTAGTCAAAAAGAACGACCAAAATTTATGGGAAAACGAAGTTATTGAGAAGAAAATCTAGAAGTTTGTACGGTTCATGATCGTGGGAATGAGTGATGGGATCAGATTACAAAGTAGATCCTCTTGTTTTATAACTTAATTCGGATAAACACTATTTATTCCATGAACCTTTCTTGACATTTAATGATTTACCAATTTTTTTTATTAATATAGTATCTTAAAACATGTTCTATGGACCTCGTGGTGTTGACGAAGCACCAAAAAAATCAATTATAATCTGGTAAAGCCACTTCACTTTTCACGTTAATGTTTCTACGTACATATATTAAATATATAATAAAAGTGATTGTGTTGATAAAAGATGGAATTATATAAGATCTTATGATATACGGAGCAAGTATAATACATTAGTGTTGTGACTTGTAATAGTGATGGGACATGGAAATTACTAAATTAGGCCTTTTGGATAACAGAAGAGGGAGAACATGACGATAATAATAAAAAGAGGGTGAACATAGCTCAAAACCAAGTTAGGCCTTTTGGATAACAGAAGGAGGCCCAAAGAAGCCCAAGTAAATAAAAACAATGCAAAAAGAAATATTGGGGTGAGAGAGGCTCGAACTCTCGACCTCAGGATCACTCACTAGCTATGAGACCTACGCGCTAGCCAACTGCGCCACCACCCCAATGTTGTTGAGTACCGTAATATTATGTATTTTTTACCCCTATTTTCCATAAAAACTGAAACGACCCTTAAGGTACTACTTCTCGCACAGATAAAAGGTACCAAAATTATACACAAGTTTCTAGTATTGTTCAAACGAGATACTTTATGAGTTCCCTTAGATATTATGCATTAAATATCACTTAATTTCACCTTTTAGGGTTAGTTATCCACTTCGTCTGAAATGGACCAACTTGTTACACATTAAATCACACTGTCACATGGAGAACAGCAAGCGACTATTCGAAGATAATGTATGGGTTAAGTCTCTAGTATCTAGACGGGTAAACATGTGGTCTAGTTTTTTCTTCCTTATGCCTCTAACAGTAAGCTGAAAGCGACAAAAATCACATTTAATATATGCAAGCAATTTATGGGACCTGAATTATTCAGCCCTAAATTAAAAAGCACACTAATAAATTACTTGTTTATTACTCAATGATGATCAGTTGTATTTCAAACCAACTCATGATGGTTTAGCTGTTGAGAAATTCACTACAAAATCAAGAGTTCATAGTTTTGAAGCGTATAATTGCAGTTTTGAATGTTTTAATCACAAAGATATCATCCTCATATAGACTTTGATAATTCGTTTATCGTTTGGCTCAAAATTCCATGATTTTGTAAGAAGAAGAAAAAACCAACTATCTTCAATTATCACAAATGTTTTATTTACGGGATCATTTTCGAGCTAGTTCCATATAGCAGCTGCATATTATTTCGGAATTTTACTTTTAGATGCAATCTGAGCCGAGCTGAAATGATTGAGCCGGTGGATCAAAGACCAATTTGGATTAGCGGAGCGCGTGAACTCACAGAGTCTTCTTTATAACTCCGAGGCATATGGAAAGGTTAGTGGTGCTTACGTGGGAGTCAAATTTGGCTGATGGGTGAATCTTGGGTCCCTCTTGGTGACCATGACAAAAGCCAAGCTTGTTTCTTTGTGGAGAGCCCTACAACGTTCCGTTATGGGAGATTTTAGTTTTTATAATTTGCTTGCTAATTGTACACAAACAAAATTACTATTATTTCATGATTTTTCCTTAATTAGATGCTTAAGTTTTGCAACTTCAAAAGAATGGATTATTTGACTACGATTTCAAAATTAACTTTGGAAATCGCCTTCTTGATAACAAATATTTGTGAAATTACATTTCCACATACAAGTTCTTTAACCCAAAGTCCATCACAAATTCAACAAAAATAAAACAAAAACAAAATGGGACATATAACCGGATGATATAACTGACTGGAATTTCCAATTTCACGGAAATGATCGTCAAACAATATTAAATTTCCGGTTACTCCAGCTTTCCGATTAATATAAAAAGTTTATCATGTACTGTATTATACAGTATTATATTTTAAAATAAAAATGTCGAAACAGCATATATCCTATGGGTATAAGTGCACATGCATGGTTGGGAACTTGGGCAGCATCAAGTTGGCATTACACAGAATTCTCGACCAAAATCAGAATCTCTCCTTCTTTATATTTTCTTTTTTTTTAATCTTGTATATGTTTTAAAATCATAATACCAGAACCATAACCTTTATTTAGGAAACGAAAAGACGAGTTATATCTGCTTCAGCAGCAGATTGTCATTAAGAATGTCTATCCTTAAGAAGAACTATAATACTGATTTGTGAGCAAAATGAAACAAACACTAGAGCAAAACTCACTTTTAATATTAAATTTTCTGATCTTTTATTATTCTGTGATACTTGATTATATAATTAACTACACTTACTTTAAGAAAAAGTATAATTACTACGTAAACAGTAACATCGCATAGAGCTAGAAATATACAATTATATCTTATATATACGTGAGACGGACAATAAAGTACGCTTAGGTAAAGATAATTGGCGTATCAAAGTTCAAAGCTATAAAGGGATATATAATATTATTAATAATCACAATTTGCAGATAAATTTCCAATTAAAAACCAGTTAAGTGGTGATATTTTTTATTTATTAACTTTAGTCTTTAGGTCGTTTTAATAGATGATAAATATATCATATATGCTTATAAGTATACGCGTCTAATTCAATGCAAGAAATTCCCTTTTCTGCTACAAAGGTCGAATACTAATTAAACATTATGGATTTTCCACTTTAAATTGGTAAAAAATATTTGGTGATGGAAACGAATGGTTGTATTATAACCTTGGTTTGTAATATGGGTCAGGATTAGGGTCGTATGACAAAACGATGATTATATATACTACAATAACCAAAACGATGATCATATCTGTACTGTTTATCAAACAAAACAGATAAAAGAAATTATTGTGTAGAAGAATATAAGCTGCAAAAGTGGGAGAAATAAATAGGAAAGATGCCCTAAAAACTACAACATAATCGCTGTTTAGACAGAGTGGAGCATGTCACCCCAAGTGTTAGCTAATGATCATTATTCCCTCGGCTTATGACCTAATTTATTAATTATCAGACAACCAATCATGAGTACGACTCATAATTATAACTAAAAAATGGTTATAGTGGGTAATATTTTGTGCTTAAAGATGAATGATAGTGGAAGTCGACCTGAACAACTTTTTTGCAATTGTTTTCAGGGATGAAACTAGCTACTACTACTAGTAATCCTAGTTGAATAAGTAATTTGTTTAATACCGATTACACTTCTTCGTACCCAAAATCTGTCATTCACTCTTTTATGTGATCCTTTTCGCCAAAATCTTTTTTTCTCGACCTTTAACATAGAAGATTCATTACTCCTTTTATACTGTAAAATTGTGTTATAAAATTTTCTTTTTACGTTGACCAGAAAACAACTTTTTTGACGGCGGTAAATGATTATACACGTGCAGATAATAACCATTACCGTGAAAATATGAAAAAGAACATGAAAAAGAAAGGAGTTTGCAGGTGCAGCGTACGTGTAAAAATAAACGGTGACGCGACGGCGTTTAAAGTGACGTGTTCGATGTACTATGGGTCCTACTCACATGGCTCTCCACCAATGTCTTTGTCTGAAAGCGACACCGCAAAAGTCTTCTGGGCTCTACTTTGGGCCCTACCACAGCTTTTTGGGTTTTTGGACTTTCTCTAAATCCAAAAGGTTCGATTAGAAATAGATCTCGTGCAAATCTAACACGTGTACGGCAGCTACGTCTGGAGATCCATATGATCAGGATACTGATCGCCGCATGTAATACGACCTCTCACTAAACAAATGTTTTTTCCTGAGACTTCGTTGAACAGAATCCCATGTGCAACATCTATCCACTTCGTCTTGTCTGACATATTTTATTTATTTTCTTAGTAAATTTATAATATTTTCCTTAGAATTCATGGTTTTAATATTTCAAGTATGTACAGTTATGAAAAACTTGTTGTACCAAAAAATATCAAAACATATGAAAAATCAAAGACAACATCATCACCCGAGAAGATTGATAACTAAACTGAAGATACACACACAGAGATGTAACGTTGTATGACAATGACTATGTTACACTCAATTTAACTGAGCGCTAAAAATTTAGAGGTAGTGATATTAAATAATACGATACCTGTTTCATAAAGTATTTTTTTCTAAGCGGTAAAAAGATTGATTTGAGTTGTGATTCATAGTGAAAGTTGACAAGGAATGGTACATTTTCTCTAGGGAATATACCAACTTTTTTTTGAACAAATACGAGTATATCGAACGATGGGATTTATATTTGAATAAACAAATAGTAATCGTGCTTCTTCCTTGCAGCAAAAAGGCAAATAAAAAACAAGATTTTAGGTTATGAAAAGCAAGTAACAAAAGGAGAAAAAGGAACGGCTAGAAACAAACACGGATATTTAGGGAGATCCAATTATGTGGCTCGGCTTTTCATGTTTTATCTCCATGTCCTTACTGAGAAATTTTCAAAAGATAACGAAAAAGAGAAATTATGCATACGTTGAATGGTTTTATGTTTTTTTTTTTTTTATCATGCTATGATTTGTATGTTATTAATCCATTTACAAAAAATGCGATATGACATTTTATCCTAATTACAGACTTTACAGTGTTGTAGCTCAAAACTTATCACCACATAAATCAATAATAATCGATTATCATAAAAGTTGGTAAGACAGATGCTAAAACTAAACATACAACTTAGACCTATCTAAATGAACCAATTGAAGATCCAATTTTAAAGAAACCAACAAGAAGATTTGACCGATTCAAAACAATTGTTGATTATATTTGAGGATTTTTTTTGGTTAAAAGCATTATTTGGTAATGCATCTTATCAAATCCGACATCTCAAATTTGGACCACTCTCAATCTCGAAATAAACAGTTCTTATTAGCATCGATCGTATCATGTCGACTTTGAAACAGATCAATGCCAAAATTAAATTATATAACATTTTCAAAATTCAGATAGGTTTCTCTAAAAAGACACATTGTACATAGGGAATAATCTTATGAATTGTGCATAGTCGTCAATGGACGACGAGAACAATAAAAGAGGATAGATAGTTAGTCGTGCTCAGAATCTTTAACCCTTCGGAATTTAAAGATTTTTGACGATTACATTCACCTAAGTAAAATTATTCAAATAATATTATAAACGACGAAAAAACGATTTCTTCGTCACATATTTTTTTTATTCCCGATGATTTCAGACTTTTTTGTCCTCTCTCATTCAACCTTGAAAAGATTACGGCCACACGTGCATGGAACACCACACGCTCGTTTTTACTACCCTCTCGCGTCATATTCCATTTTCTCAAGAAAAACCCCAATATTTTGAGTAATGCATTTTCCGACCCAATATGACTTCAGTAATATTTCCACATACCCCCTTCAGCTTTTCTATGCTTTTAATTCTGCCCCCACATTTTACGAATTCCACTGATCGGAGCAATACCATTGCTCATTGTCCGCAAACAACTTGCAAGCTTCCTCTCCACTAAACAGATCTTCATGCTCTTCCATTTTCACGAATTGGCTAAAACAACCCATCGTCGACATTTCTACAGTCGTGGCCGCCACTGCGCCAGCTGCTTCAACCGTATTGGGACTATACTCTTCGTTCAAAACCGCGCTTGAGTCGCTGCTATCGGCAGGATCGTCTCTGAAGTTTTCCGTGCGTGGAAAAATGCTAAACATTTCGAATGCGAGCTCCGATGTCGGAGCGTCCGTAGGAATATGCGGTGGTGGCGATGGAGAACGGTGGCTTAGCTCTAAGACTTCATTATTAGCCATCACCGATTGATTTGCTTCCACTGCTTTTAAAGCGCCGTTCTCTTCTATACCTTTAACCCCTTCCACGTTAAGTTTTGCTTTCAGCTCTTTAATCTGCATAAATGTCATGTTTTATAAATATCAATACTCTTTATAATCTACCAAACAAAAGGATTATCTCTGAATTTGTTTAAATTTAGCTATTATTATCCCAAATTATATAATAAATTAATAAACATGAAACTTTTAGTATATTAATCACAAAATTCAAAAAAAAAATCTGTTTGTGTTTGGTTTATCATTTGTAATTAGCTTAAAATGATATTTTTAACAAATGATATTAGCTTAAAATGCATAAGTTTGTGACTTTTTTATACACTAAAGAAAAATCAACGTAATTAAAGGCAATTCAAACACAGACGATCAAAACTTTAGTCTAACGGTCAGAATTCAAATTGTAATTTCAAAATAAACAAATTGAAACGATGTTATTAATGTTCTATACGTTCGTTTATTTGATTGACCGAATCATTGATGGATTTAGTTACAATAATGGCTAAGATGGTTGTTTGGGTGTGCCTAGACGTTTAAATTTATTGACAAAAAAAAAAGTCACAAAGACTATACCTGTCCAAGGAGTGAATCGTTATCGCGTTGAAGCGAGTCGCGGTTGCGTTTGAGTGCATCAAAGTTTGACTTAAGAACGCCGTAATCACGTTCAAGCTGCTTTGTCTTCCACCGAGCACGGCGGTTTTGAAACCAGATCGCGACTTGGCGTGGCTGCAACCCAAGCTCTTGAGCCAGCTTCACTTTCCTCTCTGGCTCTAACTTGTTATCAATCTCGAAATTCTTCTCTAACGCTTTCACTTGCTCTACACCCAACCGCCGTTTTTTCTCCGCCGCCGTAGAAGACGCGTGTCCAACGCCGCCGAGGTCCTCTAGACTTCCGTCGTCTTCTAATGCGTCAAACATCTGGGAGTAGTCTCCGGCGCCGGAATAGAGAAAGCCGGTAGTTGTTGGTCTTGGGCTTATTTGTTTGTCTGTTAAAATCATTAATCAAGGTAGTACATTAAAAATAGTACTACTATATATCTAACCAATCTCATAAAACGGATAGTTTCAATCAAATAATGGAATATTTATGATGTCATGAGTAATCACAAAACCTTGTCAGGATAACGTCTCGATAGTATGAATTGTCAGAAAACATATATTTACTTAAAATGTTAATTAATAAAACACAATCATATAATAAAAAAATTCATTAGTATCTTTCTAATGATCATCAACAAACATAATTGCAGTTTCAGAATTGTATAAGAGTTTATATTACAAGAGTCTTATTTTACCTGTTGTAGAATGGCGAATTGGTAAGAAACCGGATAAAGAATCGGAGCTTCCACGTGATCTCTTCATCTTGTTTGGTCGGAACAATTGAGATCGAAAAGAAGAAGGAAATAAAGTTTATATTGAATGGTTAGATCAAGGCCTAGATGGTTATCGATTAAGATCTATCTACGACCAATACGTGAAGAAACGATCCTCTCTCGTCTCTCATCTTCTTTTTCTCCAAAGAAGGATCTTTGCTCTGTGTCTAGACTATCCATATAAGATGGAAACAGAGAATTGACTAATACTAAGAAATAGTCATCTAATACCAATCAACACCAAGAAAATATGAACTTTTAATTCATCAGGTTTTCTTGGGAAATATTAGTGAGAGATTTCAAAAGTCGTATTATTATTTTCCCCCGAGAAATGGAAATTGGTAAGAGAGAGATAGAGAGGGAGAGAGATAGAGAGGGAGAGAGATGGCTTCTCACCCCAACTCCGGGTTTTAAATAAGACGACAGGATAACCCTAGAGGAAGTGTTGGAGATATCTTGAGTTATTTCAGGAATTTCGGGGGATTTTTTAAACTTTGTAATTAAATGCAAAATAGCTTACAATGGTTAGAGTTAGACACCGGTTTACTCATGAGACTTTGGTCCAGGACGTGAATCATGACAATGCCATGGGTTTTCAGCTCGGCTACTTAGGAGCCGGCATAGATTTTAAAGATTCATTAAATTAGTTCAAAATCATTAGTTTCTACTTTATCATATAAAACACTCGTTGCTTTTTCATATACTACGACATAATTTTGAAAATTAAATTTTTTGAAACATATACTAACAAAATGATCAACTTTTAAATTTAACAGTTGAAAAATCATATAATAATATAAGATGTTCTCATAGTTAGCGTAATGATACAATAGTTAAAGTTAAAATTTGATTCCGAAAAAAATTTGATTCTATAGGATTAATAAAAAAACTTCTGGAGTCCCAAATTATGCAATTGCTACTTCGTTTTCACTTGTATTTTGTTCCTGTTTTTCTTATTGGATTGGTTGATGGCATGGTTAAAAAACAGTAAATTAGAGATTCAGGTCTCTCTACGGACTACAGTAGAGTTGATATTTGGGATATTTTCAATTAAAATGTCATAATCAATCAGTATTAATACACTGGACCAACCTTCGTTTAAATACAATAAATATAGACATGGGTCATGGGTGATATATATTGCAGATACACGCAACGAAATACTATACAAAACAAAAAAAAGTTGCAATAGTAGTCGGTCCAGTAGTTGGCCATGCAAATTGATTTGCTCTAACCGAAAAGATTTTTTAAAATTAGTGTCAATGTGTTTCAGCATTGTTATTAACTTATTACATTCTGATTAAGAAACGCAATGCAAGTCCCTAATACATATTTTTCTTTTTCTAAACGCAAGTTACTTACATATATAGACAGTCGGATTAATACATGTTTTTTGCTTCGTTAGCTGCTGCATGCTGACATATATATACATATAGGTAATAGTTGTACACAAATTTTAGTGTAATTTAATATTATATATGTGAAAAGAGTATGTGGTGTACAAAGGATATTCACACGCTGCAAAATATTTTTAAAATTGGGTAATGGGAAAGGAGACAAAGCTTTGATGAGATAGCTGTCTGTCTGTCTCTGTAACGATCTTGCCCATTTACTACAAAATGTATTATTTTAGTCTGGCAGTAGTATTTTTATAGATATATTGACAATAGATAAGAAACATTAAAAAAAAGTTCAATTACTTTGTAATTCTACAAGTAAATCGACTTTCTTTTTCACAGTTTGAATTACTCACTAACCTTTTTACCAACTGTTTTACTTTGTAGTTAATAACAAAAATTAAAATTATACAAATAATATATACTTTTAAGTGTTTCTGAATCAAACAATACAATTATACAGAGAAAACATCTAACAGTCATTTTGAGAAAATAAAATAAAATATAATATATATATATATATATATTTAATTGACAAAAGAAAGAGCATAAAAGCAAGGTGGGATTAGTAAAGAAAAAAGGTATTTGGAGTTGGGACTTTTTGTTAAATGTGTATATATTAGTAAAGATTAGTCATTTGTATTGTGACAACTAATATGATGATTTCGTATGTACCCATCTAAAATCTTAGAATAGAAAAATATAAACTAAAATAGGTTTGGTGTTTCTTTTAAATTGAGAATTATATAATCTTACAAACAGAGTTTGGTTGATGAGCTGGTTATCCTATGAAAGCAACTAATTCCACTAGATTCTTGATGTTCTTTTTTGTCTTCTAGAAACATTGATCACACGACATGAATGATCAGTTACATAATTTTCGAAAAACCAAAAATCTGAAATTTACCACCCCTTATATAAAATATCTATTTAAATATGTAGCTAAACAGGTAAAAAGGTCACATTACCAAACACCTTTATCCAATGCTTTTTAAAAATCCACCAAATATTATTACTCAAAAACATGTGTCAAATTTAAACCATAATATCACACATCAACAACACTACCATAAACTTTTATCAAACTATTATGCTACATGATTTCTTATGAAATTTTGATTTCAAAATGACATTTACCCCATCCGAATAATGTAAACTAGAGAAATTTTGTAAGTTGGGCCGCTCAATGAAGGCATGCTTTTTCAGATGTTTCGGTCACCGATACTAGCGTTTAATTGTAGACGAGGCTCGTTCGTATTTCGTAATCTACACGAGCTTTCAGTAATCTCGAGGAACAATGATCCGGTTATGCAAAATTGAATCGCATCCGCGTCCGGTTTTACTGATCTAAATACGAGATATGTTTCAAAGGCCCATTTCTTGTAATGAGAAGGCCCATCGTGTGAATCTTATTATATTGCGCTTAAAATTAGCTCTTCCATAATATTAAATATCTGATGTTTCTTGAATATAACCAAATTTTACTAGTGTATAAAAGAATACACAAATATTTTTTTAAAACTCAACTGATTACATATACTCATCAATTCATCATGCTTGTATTTTATATCCTCAATTTAATAGACGTCAACACAATGTTATTAACTCAGTAAACCAACAAAAAAAAAAAAAAAACTAAACAACTTTAATGTTAATTAATTGTATATATGTAAATTACACACATAAGAGATTGTTTATACAATAAAATAGAATTTCAAAGTTAGCTAGTATGTAAACAAAATTCAACGTTCCTTGTGAACTCTTCTAACGACTTCATGCACCGTATTTGCGACCTCATTACCAGAAGGCGTCAATTGACAATCTGCCTCTACCTAATACAGAGACCAATCATTTTGAGCATATATAGTTGACTTTTAAAACAAGAAGCCTTATTTTAGTTATTTCATATAAATTTATGTTAACTAACAACTTCTATAATCATATATATTATCTTTTTCCCCTAAAACAAGAGAGGAAGAGAATAGATTACCTTGACGCTAAAAGTGAAGAGAGACATGTCTTTGGAAGTTGTGAGGTTGAGATGAAGAGTACTTAAACCTAAAGAGTTAAACTCATTGATAATCTTGAAGAGCAATCTTGGCTGTGTCTTCGTTAACACTTTAATGTTGGCATGTCTTTCTACCATTGTAACCTCCACGTCAGCAACCACCTCTAGTCGCTTGTGATGGTGGTGGCTCGAGGAGGATGAGGAGGCAGTGGCGGTGGCAGTGGCAGTGGCGGTGGAGTATTGAGGGAACATGAAGAAGTCGGAAAATATATTTGGTGATTGATTGAGTTTAGTAGCTTTTAATTGGGCTTCGAGAGATTGGAGACGTTGTTCTAGCTTCTTCAGATAGCTAATGGTCCCTTCTATGATTGATGCTTGGTCATTCTATTATAGGAAAAACCCAAAAATTTATCAATTCGCAATTTTATTTAGTAATTGATTCAAAAACAAATATACTAAATTACTATTATTTAATTAACGGCTTACTTTTAATAAGGAACCTTAACACTCTTTGTCTAAACTAAATTTTAACCGAACATATCAAATTATCAACATTGCTTAGCCTGCTTATATCCTATAAGCTAAATTAAAGATAGAAAGAAACTCACAGGTTGAGAATAAGAGAGAGGCATCATAGACTTGAGGATAGACAGAAAATGATTCATCTGTTTTCTCCGGTTACGCTCGACGGCAATGTGATTCATCCTTTGATTCTCTTTATCTACAATCGTTTTTTCACTTCTCCTTCTCCTCTTCCGCGACAGAAAGTCACCGCAACCATATCTTTCTCGTAGAGGAGATAACTTTTCAGTTAAGTGAGATTTTTGCTCTGTTATGGAGCAGGAGAGTGTCGCTGATGAATAAGAAGAGGACGAAATGGAATTTTGCTGTGACGCCACGTCTTCAGAGTTCGAAACGACGATGTTTTGAAAGTAATCCAACATTTCGTAACTTAAGGATGTTTCCACGAGTGAAAAGCCATGAGGGTAATCTTGTTGGAACATCATATATAGCCTCTCTCTCTCTCAACCAAACGAGCACAAAAAGAAATGAAGGAGTTAATGCATAAAAGTTAATGGCTACGTTATCTTTTACACAAAGTAATGTTTATGCGTGTATTTATAATGGGGTCTTGTTGGTTTGTTTTAATTTATTAATCTTTGGAGGACTTTAATAATCAAATTTTCACGACGTTTATGTAAGAAATGAAGCCCTAGCTCTGAAGAGATCAACCATTTGATTAATTTTAACCCGATTTTACGCAATAAATTAAGAAACGAATGCAATAAATTCTTAATACTAAGATCAACAATTAGTTTATAACTTTATATTTTACCCGATTTTACGCTTTATATATCGTCATGAAATCTCTCATGTTTGACTAAGGGGTATTTTTTATACCATGGACTTTTTGCTCAAAACCTCAGTTACAAATAGAAATAAAAACTCTTACAATTGATGGAAAACAATCTATAGGGAGTTTATTTATTTATTGACTGCAATCAAATATACTATCAAATAAAGAAAATTGGATTATGAAATGAATCTAAAGGGATACTTCAGCAACAGATCCCACATAACATAATCCAATAAGAACGTTCAGAGATATACACAACAAATAAGAATGTTAACTTTCATGATCGCAAAACAAATCTTAATACTTTACCATTCAAGTAATATATTTAATGAGGCATAAACAATTTATATTTCTTTGTGATTGCCAATCACAATGTCGTTTTATATGATTGGTACATTTCATCTAACAAAGAAACGAGTCTATTTGTGAGTTGAAAATTCGTGATTTGTGGTTCACTATTGGATCGTCGTTATCAATCTGACATTAATTGTACCCTATTATATATATTGTTGTGTCTATAATAAGGCAAGCTGGTTACTACATTTGTCGACTTCCACATTCCCAATTATTGTGTATTTTCTTGACTAGCTAATACATATATAACAAGAATTAATCTTCCACAATATGAATTGTGATGCGTTTACAGTGGTAATTTTGCAATAAACAGAGTGAGTATATATATACCCTTCGAACATTTAGTTTTAATTATTTGAAGAGTGTTTTTATGTTAGTTATTTTTCACAACATTCTGATTGGAGAAACAATTTATAGATTTTTGAAAACCCTTAATTAACAACTATAACGTAAAAAAAAATTTGAAAAAAAAAGAAAAAAAAAAAGATAGAAGAAACCTAGAAATAAAATGAGTTGAAATCTTTCTTCAATTTTTTGAAAACCCTTAATTAACAATTAAGAGTTTTTTTCTTAGAGACAGATTTTCCTTTTTCCTCCAAGTTTTTGTTGCACAATTAATAATTACACAATCAAATCTATAGTATTTTTTTAATTAGATCTTAATTTTGTACAGCCTAAAATAAAGTACCATCGAGAAACTAATTAAAAGTTTCCTTTTTTTTTGGTCTCTACCATCGAGACATTAATTAAGGAAATCTACATTAGATATTGGAAATCGAATCGAATCGTAGGAGCGTAGATCTTCACGCCTCGCGATTAACAACGACGCGTCGCGTTTGCTTGTTCCCGTAGGCACCAAGGCATCTATATAAACATATTGAGTTCACAATGTTTCACCCTCAATTCGACAATACTTCTTCTTCGTGTGTTCTCTCTCTCGGAAAAAACCCTAGTTTCTTGCCGAATCAAGGCAAAGTCACGATGAAGCAAGCTTCTTCTTCTTCTTCGTCACGTAATTCAACAAGTTTAACAAATAGACTTAAAACCATCTTCAAGAAAGCTGAAGAGCTTTCGATTCTCTGTGCTATTGAGGTTTGCGTCATCTATTACGGACCAGACGGTGAACTGAGAACATGGCCTAAGGAGAGAGAGACAGTGAAAGACATGGCTTTGAGGTATAAAGAGGCCAGAAAACGCAAGAAGAGCCGCAATCTTCATGAGTTCCTCGAGAAGGAGAAGGACAAGGACAAGGGGAAGACGAATTTGAAGAAGAATTGGTATCCAAACTTTGATCATTACTCTCCTCAACAACTCTCTCAATTGATTCAGTCCTTAGAACGGACTCTTTCTACTCTGCAAGAAAGGCTTCGTATTGTTGAGGCGCAGAAACTACAGAACACAAACTTGGTGCATCAGAGTTTAACACCATCGTATCTGAACCAGACCCAACACTTGAATCCTAGCAAGTTCTCGCTGTTTATGTACAACCATGGAGATGCTACTCTCTCACAACTCCCACTGTCTGCTCCACACTCCAATCAACTCATCAATTACCAGAATCACTTGATGCAGCATGGTTTTGGTCAGAACATGTGTTCGGACAACATCACCAACAACAACTTTGAACATCCTGGCGTGTCAAACACACAAGACTACTCACCGTTACTTTCGGTACAAGCATCTGCAGTGAATAACTACGGGTTGAATAATCACTTGATGCAGCAACAGGATCAGCTTCATGGTTTTGATCAGAACATGTGTATGGTGAGTGAAATCATCAACAACAACAACGGTCTACAACATCCTAATCTCTCAAACACGGTTCCACATGAATTCTCTTCTGATTTCAACCAGAACCCTTATGGTAATGCGGTCGGTAACATTAGCTTCTCTCAAGACATGTTTTCAAGCTATGATGCGAGCAGTCTGCTACAGACATCTTCTCTGCCACCTCTCCACAACATTCCTAGCAGTTATTGTTTTCCTGGCAACTCAAGACTTCTCTGATAACAAAATCTGTCCAAAAGAATTTGTTTTTTTGAAGCTTCATTAAGAGTCAGTCAATAGTTAAGTAGCAAGCGGATCGGAGAGAGATTGAAGCTGTTTCTGCTTCCGATTTCTTCTGTTACTGTTTTTTTTAATATTTTATAGTGTCATTATAACTGCAAAACAAATCCATTTGTTTTTTTTTTTTGTTAAGAAAACAAATCCATTTGTGGAGATTTTGTTTTTACTTTTAAGTTGATACTTTTTTCAGTTAGTATTGACATATATATATGAACTTCCATAAAAAATCTTTCACAAAAACTTGCATGAAACAAATTATAATCTTAAAACCTTAATTCTTGCAACTTAGTATCCTTCTTGTCTGAATCAACTAATATATACAAGGAGATGGAGAGTGGATCTGAGTTCGTGAAGCCTCTAGACTTTTTGCAGAAGAAGAATCTCTGTGTAGTTTCTGAGTAATGGTATGAGGAAGAAGATAAAGATTGAGCTGATTGAATATCTGCAATTAAACTAGCCCTTGTGTTTTATCAAGAAAGTCGATATCACATTGCTCCAGCACTCCCCACTATTATCCAATTCTACAACAGCAACAACAATCCCAGCGAGTACCCAACAAACGATACGCAAAACCCACGAACCTTATCGCCGGAAGACCTCCGATTCTGTCGAGAGAGGAACACCACCGCGTAAAATAACCGGGAATTTGGTACGATTTTGTTTTTTATTTGATTTGGTTCGCCACAAGGTTAATTTGGTCTCAAAACTCAATCCTTTCACCAGGTTTTTATGGCCCGGCCCAATATTAATTTTTAAAGTCCATTTATTTGCAATAAGGCCTATTAGTAATACCCAATAAGCCGAAGATGCAGACGAAGACGATCATTATTGAGAGACATGTATGACGCGTTAAATTTACTTCAGTTTGTGTTTTTGAGATTGTGGTTGGTTAATGGTTACTGCTCAAGAACAAGAAACATAACATGGTGTGGTGTCAGATTTATCATTTTATGTTTCCTTCTTGCTACTAAGATTATATTACTTTTTGTTAAAGATTATAAGGATTATTACGTTATCACCCTGATTGAATAATCCAAGTTTTAGTTGACAAAACAAAAGGAAGAAGAATAATTCCAAGTTTTATGCAATATAGCTTAAATTTTTTGTTCCTCTCAAAATTCGATTATCAAGTTACAAAAAAATGTAATATTTTGCGGATCATCCAAAATAATGAGTAGAATTTTGTGATGTATTGATCTATTTCTTTGGCCAAAAACAAAAGAACATTGGAAAGAGACAGAGAAAGTGGCAAGCTGGTTGTCTTAGCTGTTCTTGATTCCCTCTAAGCAAAAGTATAAAGCTCACGAATGAATGAATAATGTTATAATACCAATAACTTATCTGGTTCTGTGTTATGTAAATTATTATTTTAATCGATAGTTGTTAGTGTTCTTGTAGTGATGGATTCGCCGCGTGGACTCTTATTATTCTCCCATGATGAGTCTCGACTCTCGTTGACCTCATCCCCACGTACGAGTATTTTTTTTATATCTACTATGGAGTATTAATTATTGTTGAAAATTTCGACAAATTAAAACTAGTTACAATAAACAATAGCCGGAACTTCTTCATTGTCACGAAATTTACAAGTTAAGTAGGCAATCCCATTTTTTTTTTCGTTGATCAACGTCAACCATAATTGTGTTTTCGCATTCAACAAAAAAAAAATTGTGTTTTGAATAAATTACACAAAAGTATAATCATTTGAAACAATAAATAAAGAATATGATTTATGTTATATTTATAAAAAACTGCCCATATATAATAGTATTTTGTAAATGAATTACTATATCATTTTGATACTTGAAATAAAACAGTTATAGTAGTTTGTAAAGTATAGTACTGTTGTAAATAATAAACGATATTTGAAATTTAGCTATGCAATTTGCTTGTATGTGTATATATACACACATTCTATTTGTATAGATGGCCAACAGAAATCATTAACTTTATTCCCCAAATTATTGACAATAATAGAAAGCAAATATATAAGATTAAAAAAACTTTGCACTATAAGAAACACATGAACACATGGTCACCACTACAGCATACAAAAGTTGAGATCATCAAAAGCTATGCTTATTACATTTTCATCTAATTAAGCACTGCTAAAAAAATCTACGAGACACATTAATCGGTTAAGTTTGCCTTTTAAAAGGAAGAAAGAAAGAAAAAAACCACCGATGATGATGAATCTCTAAATAATCCCAATTATAGTATCCAATTGCACCGATTGATATCCTTGTGCTAGAACACACAAAACGATCCAAGATCATCTTTTTGACGATCTAGAAAAGAAGATACTTAGTTCTTGACCGATAATCCCACGTGGGTCAACGAGATGGAAAGATTCCGAATCAAACGAACCAAAAACTCGTTTGAAACTCGCTCTTAAGTACATCATATGATCACTTTTCTCTCGGTTTATCTCTTCTCCGTTAACAACTCCGGCTCCTTCAGCCACCGGAGTAAGCACCTTCAACGCAGCTAGCTCAGACTTCGAAGGCTCTCGTTTGATGGCGAATCCAACTTTCCGACCGTTGCAATACATGTTCCATAAAGGTGTTGTAAGAAGTGAAGAGGAAGAATCTTCATGTGAATCATATCCGTCGTTATTGTTTGATTCGAGAGCGATCCTGAGCACGCCTCCTTGCATTTCGCGGGCTAATACCTCGGTAGGGACAGTGAGCTCTAAGAGGACAATGATTGGGTTTAGGGTTTTGGAGTTTGTTGCTTGGATGCAGAAGTTTACTTTGCCACGACGGAAACCGAATATGGTTCCGGTAAAAGTGGAGTTTGTGGCGGTTGAGGAGGCGGAAGAGGTTCTTGGTTTAATTTGGCGGTGAGATAATTTGTCTTCTTGACTATCATTTGGATCGACGATTGTGCAGTAACAAGATGGGATGAGAAGTTGGGCGATGGTGCGAAGGAGCCGCCATGAACGAACTTGTTTATGGCAGTCTACGGCTACCGTTGCGCTTGTGGTGGTTGAAGCTAGGCGGCGACGGTAAGGGTTTGTGGGGAAGGCGGACATGGTTTTTTTTTGGGAGTTGTACGAATGGGATGAGAATTTTATGTGTGTTAGGGTTTAGGTGGCATGGATGTATATATAGAAAATGGGCATGACAATAAAATGATATGAACTTGTGTTGTTGTTTTCTCCTTACTTCAAATTTTTTTATACAAATCAAAAGCAACCTCAATTGATTCTAAAATATTATAAATTATACTATATCTAAAATGATTTATGTGAATAAAATTTAATTATTACATAATAGAAAACAAATCAATCCATTATAAAACTAAAAACTGTTTGTGCAGTAATAATCGATGTATCACACGTTAAAAGGATTATTGTACGCGGAATCGCGGATACTTAATTAAAAATTAATGCGTTACAAAACTAAAAATTTCTTTTATATATGGTTTGAACTTTGAACTGTTTCTACATGATATTTTAGTTTTAACTGTTAAAATTTGGTTTACATGTAAATAATTGAATTGGAAAGTATATGGATTTTATGTAAGAAAAGAAAAGTTATTGTTGGTTAGTATTTCAGAAATGTTGGTTTTTACATGATCTATGCCCAATTTTCCTCTATTAATGTATTCATGTAAATCGTTTAATGGCTAGAAAAGAATGACACGGTGATTTAGAGAATTTCCGTACAATCATAGTGAACGTGTGAGTCCATATCATTGAATCATAATTCGTTATTTTACCTTATATATTATTAAGTTATCATTGATATGTTTAATGATTATGCTCGTGCATAGATAAAAGACCTTGACGCTAAACAACTCTCAAACTCCTATTATTAACTCACAACAATTAGACAACATTGATTAAATTCATGATGTAGTTTATTACGTTTTCTTTTTATGATAAAATTTTTTGAATCATTTAACTCTCTTTTAATAAGCCAACCCTAAATGGACAAACAAAGCAAATAAATAAACGACAAAGTCAAATCAGCCATCTATTCGAGCATCGACAATGATTGATCATAGGGCATGAACTTGTTACCCATTTTGTGGCCCATCATTGGCCCAATATATTCCTCATGTTCCCACTGAAATGTGATCAATAAAAGAGTTTTACTAAATTAACACAACCTAGATTACAAAAAAAGAAAAGAAAAAAAAGGAATCAATAGGATCACAAAACTAAAGAAGTTATTAATGATTTTTTAAGCACAACAAATAATAGTAGACGGTAGTTTATAAAATTCCCGGATCTAAGACTAGTAAATTAGTAGGACACAACGGATATTTTCTATTTTACACAGTATAAAGCTTATAGAATCAAAATAAAGTTACGTCAAATCAGTGTCTATACATTAAAAATAAAATCAAAATAAAACTAGGATTACCAAGTTTTTAGTCGTGGGTCTTCTATCATGTAAGATATTATTCACCTGACAGTTGACACGTTTATTTTGTTTCTAACTTTTTAAGTTTTACTGTTCCATCTTTTGTTTCAATAATTTATTTCCGCGTTGTAACCCTTTTTTTGCATATTTCTTTTGCGAAAAAACGATAGAACTCATAGAGGGTGGAGAATACGTTGTCGTTTTGCGCTTTAATATTTAAATTTTCTGCTAGCTTGGTTCTTTCCACTTAAAAGCATTATACACTTTTTCTAATTTGGATTTTACAAAAAGAAATGACAACACAATATATCATTGTCCCATTTCTCGCAATATACAACATCCTATTTTGTATTTTTTTGTCCTTCTCATTTTGGTAATTTCTCGTTTGTTCTTTTCTTTTAAGATGACGCCATCAAATTACTAAGAAACAACGACGCAATTAACAACTCAATAAACACGCCCAATTAAACAACATTAGTATCAAGACACTTTGTCATCAGTCTTCGACTACAATTTACACAATACATAGTAAAGAGGTTTTCTAAGTGGAGGGATCTTCATTTCTTTTTTGATTAAAAGATATTTCCTAACATGAATTTATACATAGTGAAGAGGTTATAGAAAACAGGGAACAGGTTTAAAGAAAAATATCTTCATTTCTTTGCTCCCTTTAAATTGCACATGCCTAGAACACGAGAAGCTGTGTTTGTCGGACTAAAATAAATAATATCAAGGGGACTAAAAAGATCTTAATAACTTTACATAAAAATTAATTATGTGTCTAGATGTCTTGTTTAAATAGTTTACACAAAAATTAGAACACATCTTAGGTGTTTAGATATTGAATCTATCTATATTACACAAAAAATAAAAAAATAAAAAATTTAAGAAAAAAAGACAAAACATTTTTTTCAAAATAAGTGTTTAAAATTTAATTATGTGTAAACTATATTAAACCTAAAACACCTCTTAGGGTTTGGATGTTGTATCTAACTAGTTTACACAAAAATTAAAAAATTTAATATTGTTTTTTAAAAAAAAACTTTATAAAAAACTAAGTGTTAAAACTTTAATTATGTATAAACCAAATTAAACATAAAACACCTCTTAGGAGTTTGAATGATGTATCTAATTAGTTTACACAAAAAAAAAAATTAATCCTTAAAAAAACTATATGAAACCTCAAACACCTCTTAGGAGTTTGGATGATGCATCTAACTATTTTACACAAAATTAAAATTTTAATAATTTAAAAAAAAAAGACAAAATAATTTTTGAAATAATTTAATTATGTGTAAACCAATTAAACCTAGAATACCACTTAGGGGTTTAGATGATGTATCTAACTATTTTACACAAAAAATTATTTTACACAAAAAATAAAAAAATTAACATTTAAAAAAATAAAATAAAAATGAAAACTTTTAAAAAAACAAAGTGCTAAAAAATTAATTATGTGTAAACCAATTAAACCTAGAACACCTCTTACGGATTTGGATGATGTATCTAACTAGTTTACACAAACATTAAAAATTTAACACTTAAAAGAAAAATAATAAAATAATTAAAACCTGTAACAAAAACAAGTGCTAAAAACTTTAATTATGTACAAAACAAATTAAATCTAGAACACCTCTTAGGGGTTTGGATGTTGTGTCTAAATAGTTTACACAAAAATTAAAAATTTAACACTTCAAAAAAAAAAGATAAAACCTTTAACAAAACTAATTGCTAAGAATTTAATTATGTGAAAACCATATTAAACCTAGAACATCTCTTACGGATTTGGATGATGTGTCTAAATAGTTTACACAAAAATTAAAATTCTAACACTTAAAAAAAAAGAAAAAAAAAAGAAGATAAACCTTAAGAAAAATAAAGTGCTAAAAATTTAATTATGTGTAAACCAAAACTAAACCTAGAACATCTCTTAAGGGTTTGGATGATGTGTCTAACTAGTTTACACAAAAATTAAAAATTTAACACTTCAAAAAAAATGATAAAAAAAAAAATTCTTGTTTTTTTCTGAAAAAAATCAATTATTAAAAATGGTAAATTAAGAAAGCAATACCTCATACAGAAGCTTGTGATATGGTCGAAAAACTCGGCCTCCTTGAGCCCATCCAGCTTCTTTACCTTATCCAAAGCAAAAACTAGTCCTCCTTGAGCCCAGCCAAAAACTACAACATATTAAAAAGATTGCACATATGTTAAGTGACTATTACCATATCCAAATTCATAACCTTTTAACTTCTCCCATCAATCTATTGCCTATTTGGTCTAAGAAGCCTGAAATTAGAAAAGCAAATAAACCAAGGACAAAGAAGAGAGAAGAATCTGTACCACCAACGATGATGATGGTAGCACCAAGAAAGAGAATCTCAGTTCTGTAATTTGTACACTACTAATGGCAATCTCTGTCTTTGCTTCTCTATATTCGCATACCCATAACTACAAATTCCGAACCCTAAAGTTATAAATCAACCGCAGAACAAGTACCAGAAGCAATACAAAGAGAAAAGACGCTCTTATACCTATAAGAAGAAGAAGAAGAAGAAGAGGATGCGAGATCGTTGGATCAGTCCATGGTTTCCAAAACGCCATCTTTTTCGAAAAAGAGCGTTTTGGCTTCTTCGGCTTATGTATGTATTAGCCTTCGACTTGAGTATTTATAAGCAAAAGGCTCTTCGACTAAAAGAAAAGGAAACTTCCGATTATTTCCTTTTTTCTTCAACCGTTGTTTCCTTTTTCTTATTTGAGAACGTTAGAGGAATCTGGACCGTTTATTTTCATCATGTTTGCAACTGTGAGATCTGACGGTGATTATCTAATCTAAACCGTAAGTTTGTTAGAGATTATGTGGGACCTGGACGATCTATTATTCTATTTTGTTATACCTCAGCTACAAACAAAACAATCATGTATGTTAGGAAAGAAGAGATGGATATATGA
This sequence comes from Arabidopsis thaliana, assembly GCF_000001735.4. Classification (NCBI taxonomy): domain Eukaryota; kingdom Viridiplantae; phylum Streptophyta; class Magnoliopsida; order Brassicales; family Brassicaceae; genus Arabidopsis; species Arabidopsis thaliana. The sequence continues at coordinate 26,118,737 of NC_003076.8, forward strand.
TGATGATTCTGAACCAATTCTCAATAGTTTATAATGGAACAGAAGCACCAGTGATTGATGATCTAACAGACATTGACATCAGGCTACCAATGCTAGTCTTTCTTTGGGAGATAGTAGCGGCCTGGTTATGAGAATGTTGGAGCCATCAATTGCTTTGGTTAGGACCAGAGCAATCATGTCATTCATCCTCAATCTACAACTCCACGGCGATGAAGTGTCAATAGAATCTTCTATCGGACACAAATGATCTAATTATTCAAACCACAACATTGTCTTCTTTGATGTTAATATATAAGTCTTGCATCTTATTTAGAGTGTTTGTGTTTGGTTCCGGTTGATCTGTGTAACTGTCTTTATGTAATCACACAAGTGTATGCTGTCTGGTTAGTCGGAGACAGAGTAAGAAGACATCCTACACATGACATTGGAGAATTATAAGGTAAAATCTTGAACCATAGATTTCTAAAGACTTTTGAGAACCAAAGTAAGGATTGTATTGAACATTACAAGTTTCATTGGGGAATTTCCACAAACACCTTAGCTGCAAATAAAAGCATTAACTAACCAACCTACAAGACATTCCAAAGCAGCAAAGATCGAAACTTACATAAACCCAAATCCGTAAATCGAAAAACCCATGAAATCCCAGTTCGCAGAACAACAAAATCATCACTCTCCTCGAGCTCTCTCACCTCTAATCCTTCTCGCTAATTGGATCTCTTTAGGCATGATCGTCACCCTCTTTGCGTGAATCGCACAGAGGTTTGTATCTTCGAATAACCCAACAAGGTAAGCCTCAGCAGCTTCCTGGAGAGCAGCGACGGCACTGCTCTGAAACCTCAGATCCGTTTTGAAATCTTGAGCGATCTCACGAACAAGTCGCTGAAACGGAAGCTTTCTGATCAAAATCTCGGTACTCTTTTGGTATTTCCTAATATCTCTCAACGCAACAGTTCCTGGACGGAATCTGTGTGGCTTCTTCACTCCTCCCGTTGCTGGTGCAGATTGTCTCGCCGCTTTTGGCGCTAATTGCTTCCTCGGAGCTTTTCCTCCGGTGGATATTCTAGCAGTCTGCTTGGTACGAGCCATATAGAAAGAATCAACTGGTTAATTTTATTAATTCTGGTTTTGATTTCTCGAAATTGTTATAGAAATTGAAAAGTGTTGAGTTGGTTATGTGGAAAAGGAGATGAAAATGTGGAGGGAGTTTTCAAACTTTGCTAAGGAAGGAGAGATTTTGATCCGTTAGATATCGAACAACATAAACGCAAAACCTAATCCAACCCTAAAACACGAAATTAGGGAAAACGAAAGATATACATAAGCATAACGATCACAGTCTAGAGTACTTCAATCTCCTTCTTAAGCCCTCTCGCCTCTAATTCTCCTCGCCAATTGAATATCCTTAGGCATGATAGTGACTCTCTTAGCATGAATCGCGCAAAGATTGGTGTCTTCAAACAATCCAACGAGGTATGCTTCAGCCGCTTCCTGAAGTGCTGCGACGGCGCTGCTCTGGAAACGCAGATCTGTTTTGAAATCCTGAGCGATCTCACGAACCAAACGCTGGAACGGAAGCTTGCGGATCAGAAGCTCAGTGCTCTTCTGATACTTCCTGATTTCTCTTAGGGCAACAGTTCCAGGACGGAATCTGTGTGGCTTCTTTACTCCTCCGGTCGCCGGAGCTGATTTCCTCGCCGCCTTTGTTGCGAGTTGTTTCCTTGGGGCTTTTCCTCCGGTGGATTTCCTTGCGGTTTGCTTGGTACGAGCCATTTGGTATCCGAAGCTTTGAGATTTGTGATTAAGTGTTGAAGATTTGTGAGATTTGATGAAGAAGAAGAAGATGTTGAGACTAAAGGGATACTGGATTGGTTTTTATAGCGAAGCGTATACAAGGGAAGTATTTGTTTTGCGTCGTTAGATCTTTTATTTAATCAACGGTTGTGATTGTTTTAATTTTAGTGATCCGCGTCACGTCTAAAGCAGCCAATCAGGTTAGTTTTCTTTAGCGCCCAAGTTTTTTAGCTTCCTTCACAATTTTTTAGTTTTTTTATTTAGGCGCGTCTTTTAAACCTTTTCGCTAAATTTTGGAACCTGACAGTGAAGGCCTCTATGAAATAAAAGCCCATGTTGTAGAGTCTAGGTTAAGCCCGTTAATATGTTGTGTATCAGTCCACGAAATTATAATCTTAGTTTCTGCTGATGTGGCCCATGTAGAATACATAAGTCGAGAAATAATAATATCATTGACGCACGTTAACTATTATTAACGTGTGAGTGGTGTAAAATCAGCCAATCAGGCTTTAAATCTAGATACAAAGATTGAGAGTTGAGTTAGTTGATTGATTTGAAATTGATTACTGAAGCAATAATGTTTTATATTTCTTACATTTCTGTTTATTTAATAATACGTGTTATACTCACAAATTAAAGTGTCTGTAATTTTGTATAATGTGAATACTTACAAAATGTGTTGAGAAAACGTCATTTTAAAAGTTTTTTTAGTTCAATTTTCACTTAAAATAAATTGAGAGATAAGTCAATTAATAGAAATCTTATCCATATACGTATGTAAATGTTGTCAGATTTTCTTAATGAACTTTTTATCAAAAATATATCATAATCAAAGTACTCTAGATAGAGGTAAATTAAACCTTTAGTATTCATTTATGAAACTTTAAGAAAATAACATTAAATTTAGTTTATAAATAGATAAAATAATAATAAATTAAATAGTTATTGCAATAAAATCCATGTGTATTTAATTTTCAAAACTGAATATCTAATTAAATCCTGGCATGAAAATTCCATCTAATACACATGTTCAATAGATGACTATTATACAACATATATATTTGATACCTTACAATCAAATCAAACCAAAAACACATTGTGAAACCTATAAACATTATTAAAGCAAAGCCACATTGCTAAAGTTTCATAACATTGGAATAGAACAACTATATTTCAAATGGGAAAATTAGCGACCTTGAATGGCATATTGAAAGACGAAGCCTCACAGATGAAACTCAATGTGGTTCATTTGTGTAGCTCCGTGAATGCCAAAACCATTGATTTAGCTCTCTTGAAAGCCACGTCTCATACCTCAAACAACCCGCCTTCAGACAAATACGTCACTTTTCTCCAATCAACTATTGACACGTGTTACGGTCCTGATACTGTTGATGCGATCTTGCATAGGCTGCGTGTGACGACGGACGTATGTGTGGCTGCTAAATGTCTCATTCTTCTCCATAAAATGGTTAAATCAGAAAGTGGGTATAATGGAGAAGATAGTCTTCGGAACAATATTAATCATCGTACTTTGATTTATACTCAAGGAGGGAGTAATCTTAAATTGAATGATCTTAATGTAAATTCATCTCGTTTTACTAGAGAGTTGACTCCATGGGTTCAATGGTAAGATTTCTATATACTGTTGGATTGATTAGGATATAGATGAGCACAATCGATAAGTCGATTATTCTTTATTATATATTTTTGTTTTTGATTTAACGTTAAATCACAATTTAATCGAAATTTTTATGATTCATCAAAATTTGGTTTTGAATAGGTACAAACAATATCTAGATTGTTACTTATCTATTGCGGAGGTTTTAGGTATTACTCCAAACATAAAAGAAAAAAACGAAGATAAGCGTTTGGAGACTCAGCGAGTCTCGTCTTACCCAATGGATTGCATTCTCAAACAAATTGATTTCCTAGTAGAACTATTCGAACATATAAGTGATAGGCCAAAAGCTCCACAGTCGAAGCTGAACAAAATCGTTATTGAAATGACAGAACTAATGGTACAAGACTACTTCTCCGCCATAAGATTGATGAGGATAAGATTTGAAGAATTGAACGTAAGAGTAGCTAAACCTAACGAGTTGGTTCCGGTTTTGGAGAAGCTTGAAAACTGCAAGGAGGGTTTGAGCGAGTTTTCTTGGCGAAGCAAGTATTTGATTGCAGATTTTTGGTATTTGGTATCGAAATTAAAAGATATGTAACGCTTGATGAGAAAATAACAGTTTGGTCCGGTTTGGTAGTTAAAATCTTATTTTATCATAGATTGTCCGTACACCTGGTTTTCGTCTCTATGGGTGGTTTTATTATACATGAGTCGATTCCATGTTAGGTGTTTTATAAATAAATTATGAATACTATATGTAAATATCTTATGAATTTATAATTTGCAAAACCACCAAAGAAGGCATTGGTATAATTTGAGGCATATTTAAAAGCGATATGCACGTTAAACCAATAACTTTTTATTATTTTTACTAAATTAAAATAAAGCAGTTTTATCTAATAATATTACAAGGCATGCTATAAAAAGAAAATCACAAAGGCCATTTTGCAGTAATTGCAGCGATCCTATGTAATCTATGAACCGGCTCTAAATATGTTGTATCACATTTGGATACAAAACATACACCAGTTTTCCAAAACCATATTATGCTGCAAAATTATTTAATAGTTGATTCAACAAAATCTTGAATCATTTTATTGTGTTGGACCATTTGTTAATACGAGCACTTGCTTTCTGCGCCTGTAAATTTTATAAAACATATAAGAAAACGTTATCAGTAAATTCTCAAATTTGCTAAACAAAGACAAACCAAAACCAAAAAATATCAAATCTACCTCTTTTTCCCAGTCACATCTCATTGTGATAAAACTTAAGATCATGGTTTGAACAGCGGTTCCTCCAAAAATCATACCACCCCAAATTCCCTATAATAGATAAATAAAACCACAAATCATTATTCCACTGAATAAAAAAAAAACTATATAAATATAAAATGAATAGTTGAAGAAAATCGTGAATATTACCATGACACCGAGTTTAAAACCCCAGCCCATGAGAAACCCAAGTGGAACACCAATGCAATAGTAACATCCCAAGTTTATATATGCCACGTACGATTGCCAACCCGATCCAACCGCCACACCTACTCAGTAAGCCAAAGAAAAAAAGTCAACCAAAAACGTTGACTCGGTTTATAAAGTAAGTAAAATTGTTACGTACCGGAAAGAACCGGTTGAACGCTGTTAAGAAGAACGGTGAAAGCTAGCAGAAGTGAGAGTTTATTGACGGCGTCTAAGACGGCTACACTCGAAGAGAAGATCCATGCGATTTGGTTATGGAGAAGCATTATTAGCACCCAAAAAAACAATCCGATTATCAACGATTGTGTTACCGATACAATCGTCGCAAATCTTGCTCCTTTACCATTACCAGCTCCTAATTCGTTCGCCACACGGACACTACAATAGTTCACGTAAATTAAGTATCTAGATGTTAATAGTTTTCTTGTATCTAGATGCCCACACAAAAATTTAGAATAAAAACAAGTGAACATGAAAAAATTATAAATTAAACAAAACTATAATAGCAAGGAGAGTTATCTCTAATTTTCTATTCTCGTATACATCTTAATTCAGACAAGACGACAAATATAAAGATAAGAAGAAATCAAGGCAGACACGGAAGAAGATAGCAAAAGCTGTAAGGATCTAGCCATATATGTGCCAAATGTTAGGTTTCAATTTCCTAAATATTCCCACACACAAAATTATTGTTCCTCGAAAATGTATCTAATCAATATTATACCCCATTAAGTATTGTATTGTTTTATTGCAAATTCCACGTTCACAAATAAAATTGACAGTACTATGGTATTTTTGTCGACGTATATTATTTTGACATTGACATGCATTCACTATGTATAGTTGATAGTTGATAATAAATACTGATTGGTAATTACATTTATTTATATACGACCGTTTTTAGATTCCGATATATTTGAATTAAAAATAGAATCCATGTTATATACAAACCCAACATGACATCTATTCCGCATTCATTGTAAGTTTCCCACCTTTAATTTTCATGGGTCCGTTGTAACGACCTAACATAGTTGATAGTTGATATTTAATATGATTGTACAAAAATTAGACTAAACTGAACCGGTACCAATTAGATCATCACAAATTAGCAATTAGCAATAGAGGAGAATGGACGTTACCCGGTTCCGGCGAAGAAAGCGAGAGGTATCATCATCTCCCAACCATTTATCGCCATGCTGCCAAAAGTTTTGTTCTAAAATTAATCATACATCTCGACCGGAGTAATATATTCATTTATCAATAGAAGATAAAAACAAGAAAACAACTATAACCTTTCCGCAACAACCCAAAAAGCAGACGTGAGAAACAATGCGATAAGATTTATATATGATTGATGACTTTTCTTTCTATTTTAGTACTTTTAATTAAACATATCAACATAAACAAAATAAAGGTCATTAAAACGACTTAATTACCATATGGACAAGGAGTCAACGGCGATTCGAGCATTTTGAAGATTCCCAGTCATTATAATCAAAATCCGATAATACCAATTCTCCAAACTGTAAACAAAATAAACCCAAGTATCTACCGTTAAAAGTTGTGTCGGACATAATTAGACAAATGTCACAAAAAAAGTTGTTGGTACCAGAGCATGACGCCTGAAGAAGCAGAGAGTTTAAGGAATTCCCAAAGTCCGGTTAAGGCTTCAGAGGATAAGCCGGTCCAAGTAAGCGGACAACCACCACAAGTAGAGTAAACTAACAGAATAAGAACATTGACCCACCACGAGATACTAATCGTAGCTACAGTCCCCACGACTCCTAGTTTAAGCCCGTCCACGAACAACCAACACACTAAAATATGAACCACCAATGCAACCGCTGCCGCATACGCAGTCACCTAATAACCCAAAAAAAAAAAATGACTTGTTCAAACATTGATCAGCCAATAAACTATTAAACATATTTTAAAAATATATGCTTATGACATGCACATATTTAGAAAAAACTGAAAGTAGTATTTTGTATATGAAAACTGTTACCTTTTTTATTAGATTATTAGACGTATAATTATGTTTGAAACGATTAGATCGATCGAATACATACTCGGTTTTTGAGCTGGCACTGAAGGAAACGTTGAAGGGGAAAAGACAAAGTGAAGGCGAAATGAAGCGGTATGACCCAAATGGCGACAACACCGGACAGCTCAGCGATATCGTCCGGTTGACCAAGAAATTTAAGAACCGGAGTAGTGAAAATATAAGTTGGTAATAACAAGACACAGCAAAAGAAGAGAACAATCCAAGAACGCTGCATATAAACTCCCAACATATGATATTTCTTCGCTCCAAACGCTTGTCCACACAGCGTTTCCAACGCACTCGCCATTCCAAGCTAAACCATTTACATATACTCATATTATTATTTTTTAGAAAAATGAAGGAAAAAAACATTTTAATCAAGATTGTGTAGATACTATACCAAGAGGCCAAAGTTGAAGCCAACGGTGACGTTATTAACGATGGATATGGCGGCGAGTTCAAGATCGCCGAGATGACCAGCGAAAGCTTGAGTGATTACAAGCATCGAATATGTCGTTACTCGACTGAATATGGCCGGACCAACTATTTGCCATAGCTTTTTTGTCTCAACCAAAATTCTATCCTTCAATCCTTCACCGTCTTCCTCCGCCGTGTGAGGACTTTTCAACAGTGCAACTCTTGACTCCGATCCTTCTTCTCCATCACCTCCCCTCATCGCTAATTCCTTTTTTTTTTAGTTATGTGGAAGAAATGAAATATAAGGAGAAAAGAAGAAGTGAGAAGAATGGTGAAGACGAGAGATGAGTCGTGTGTGAATTGGTTTTTATCTATATATAAAGTCTGTGGCTAGTGTTATAATTCAATTGTGGTATAAAAAAATTCCTATTCATTCATTTATAAACGTTTATATGATAAACTTCGTGTCTTTTTCTATTACAGAGAATATAATAAATTTCAAATATATACAGTATGAAAAAGAAAAGAATGAAATATTTATGGCCTCGCAATTTACAAATATGACGACAACAAATAGATAATTTCCTAACTATAATATTTGACAGCAAACATATTTATCTTTTAACGAGGTCCATGCCATGGATTTTGAATCTATGAAAGTATTCAAATAAAAAGTTTGGTACGAGTTTATTTTAAGAAAAAATCTTGAGATACGTCATTTGACAAACTATTAAGTTTCCGTACTAGCCTTAGGATTTCGGGTTAGGTTTGCTATCTAAGTGAATCATCATAATAAGTTAATTAACACTGAAAAAAGGAAAGCCATACATTTCGAGTTCTATTGAAATCGAATAAAATCGACACGTGAGAGGCACGTGGTATATATTGGTTTTGTTTTTTTGGGTAAACGTCGTTTTATCTCGATCGACATGCGTCAGAGTCCCCATGTGATCTCATTGCTTACATACTAATGGCCTAATGAAGTTAAGTATTTGTCTGTTTGAGAAATGTCTACCAAAAGAAACTACTCCAAGTCTCCCAACCAGACCCAACTTAAAACTTCATGTAATTAAGAACACAGTTACATCGTAACTTTACAAGTTGACGTTTTTCTTACAGCCAAATTATTTATAAAGTTATAACGGAATCTTATAATACTCAACCAGAAAAATAGTTTATTCCTATTGTCTCGATTAGATGGGGCACGTACACTCACCGTTAAAGGCACCTTAGACTTTATACTTTGTCTGCCTCTAATTTATTGACAATTTGGCTGTTACGTTAATGGCAATTCTTTCTTCAATTCTTCCATACCAACTCTTTCATTAATTGTTTACTACTGTCCATTCGAACATTTCGACTACTATTTTGGAAAACGAAATATAAAATTATCACGAGGGGTTGGAATTTGTAAGAAAACTAATCGTTTTTCATGTTTTTCCTTGATAAGGAAGAAAAGCTTAGAAGTTACATAATTCGTGCGTCTTCTGAAATCTAAAGCGTGGACCAATATTGACTTTATGGTTGGATTGATAATATATGTTAAAGGTTTCAGTGCGTTTGTAGCCGTAAAAAATGCTTCTAGAAAAGAAATGTTCAAGTATTTTGTTAATCACAATCTCTTCTTCCAACTAAAATTTCCACAGGCAAACATAGTAAACAATTTAACAGTATTGTTGTACAAAATTGACATTTTATATTTTTGTGATGTATAATTATTCTTATCCTATAAATTTGATAATTTGCAAAATCTTAAAACAATGCTTATAACAAAACCAAATGATAATAATAAATCATTTTTCTCCACAAGGAAATCAAAATTTGATACTTTAAATTTAGTCATGCATGTTGAAAGACCAGATTATTGTCAAAAAAAAAGAAGAAGACGAAACTCGAGTTTTTTTTTTTGGGTGAGAACCAAATTCGACAACTGTTACTGTGATTTTATCATACTTGATACACATTTTTAATATCTTGTGACAATGATGTTGGACCAGCCCAAATACGAGAACGCTATTGAACGGGCTTTGCAGGCCTGGTGACAAAAAAAATAACAACGTTTGTGAAGGAGTTATGACATGGAAATTAACAAATTCAAATATTCGTGAAACAAAAGTTCGATATTAATTGCATTTTGAAAGGGGATACTTATTGTTTTGTGAGGTTTAAAAGGGGATACTTTTTAATTGCATCTTGAAAACATTTCATAGTTCTATGTGAAATTTACGTTCTGAATGTCTGTCTTTTTTGGAAACATATAATATATAAGTTTAGGAAAATAAATTGTATAATTTGAGTCAGCTATCTTTGATTGATAAAGATTAAGCAATATGCATTATAATACTGGACAGATCTCAGATCCGGATTCCAGAAGTATTTAAAATCGCTTTATTTGGACTCATATTCATCCAATAAAGATAACTCAATTTCATAAAAAGAAAAAGACACGAACATGATTAAACAGTTCTGAAATCACAAGAATCAGATCTCGAGAATACCTGATTTTATAAAAATTATGAATTTTCTTTTTGAGTTCTTACATTTTATTCCTATTAAAAGAGTGATGAAACATGTGAGAACGAATAATAAAGTAATTTTATTAGCCTATTACTGGATTTACACAACATATTCCACGTAGACAACAAACCATGAAAAGTTACACGTGTCAACATCTCATTTTAACTCCACCGTAAACAATCGAATAACGAAAAATCAATCAAATTATCGAAATTAACACCGAAACTATAAAATGTAAAACATAATGTTTTCAAGATGTAAACAATGAGATCCTAAGCCAACACGACGGCGTAAATAATCGCGGCGACAAGTGAACCGACGACGAAAGCTTTGTTGGTTAAAGCGGCGTTAGGTGGAGGAGCGGAAGCATCGGAAGGTGTCGGGGCTAGTTCGCCGGGGCTAACTCCGGGACCTTCCGGTGCAGGTGGAGAAGCGGTAGGGGCATCAGACGACGGAGAAGGAGCTGAAGACGGAGGAGAAGAGGTGGGGGCAGGGGAGACGGCAGGTGGTGGAGTGGTGGTCGGAGCGGGAGTTGCGGCGGGTGGTGGAGTGGCAACGGGAGGAGGAGTGACGGTGGTGGTTGGAGAAGGAGCTGGAGCTTGAGCGAGGCATGAGGTAGTGAAGAGAGCAACGATGAAGAAAGCTTCGATGATCTTCGAATTCATTTTTTCCACTCTCTCTAAAGATTTGTTTACTTAAGAAAGATAGAGAGTGAAGCAGAGTTGTTTAGGTGAGGAATGACCACGATGGAACTATATAAAGCGAGAGAGAGAGATAACAATAATTATAAATTAAGTAGTATCTAATTAAATATCTTGCGGAGGGGATCATAATTATTCGATTATTATTAGTATAAATAATGATTAGTAGCTAATATTCAAATGAAGGAATAACATTTTAGTAGTCAAATAGCAGAAACGTTTAAGTGAAAAAAAATAGCAAAAATATTTGATCAGTAACACACACATATCAGTGATTAACAACTTGTTTTATCGTAAATAAGAGAATACATTTTCAAAACTAAACATAATTAAGTGATAGATCATTTTATCACTATAATGTAGTCGCATATATGTATATATATAATTTTGTAGGATTTTTAGGTTAACTCAATTTTTAGCTCTTAGTTGTAAATTTGTCATTTTTTAATGATTTGGTAAGTATAGTAGATGAGAAATCGAAGTTGAGAACCAATTCTATCCGTTGAGTATAAAATCATCAATGGTTTTAGAAGACCGGATTGGTTTAGCTAAATCGAATCATGATTGTCAATAATAATTGGAGAGAGAAAACGTATAATGAAGTAGTATTGAATATTGTATCATGTTTGTCTTACTGTCTAATCGATCCACCCACCGATAATAATAGTATACTTTTTCTGATATAGTAAATAGTAACGATCTCTTTGCCCGTATACGATGAACCTTAATGACAAAAATACAGATCTATCAAGAAAGAACGATGTCGTTATTATCGTATATCCCATGTGCGTAGCAGACCTATCGGGATAATTTTTGATTACTGGTTATGGTTTTATTGTTGTCGTTACCGTTGGATATTTGCTGTTTTTCGTTTTATTTATTTTCTTTTGTCCATTACTATCTCTTGTGTTTGTTGCTAGTAGTAACAAGAGTTGGAGATAGCTGTCAGAGAATTTTATATAGTTGAATAATAAATACAAATATTATAACCCCAAATAAAACGGGTACATATACATTACAACATAACATAACAACGGAAGAAGACATTTGATAGCCTGTAAAGGTCATTTTACAGTGAATCCAGAAGGTTCGTATTAATCATTAAATTAAAATATAATCGGTATTTGACAAAATGAACTGAATTATAGTTGGCAATTTTATGAGGCCCATATGATGCGAAACCAACCGACGATTATACACTATACCTACAATTTTTATTGCACTGACTCGATTGATTAATCCCTAACTAAAAGTTCAAAATATTTGCATCCAACTTTATTTTCATTAGTGTGAACATCAATATAAAGAATTGAGAAGATCATTACAGGTTGTTTCAGATGATAACGACAAGTTCGTTATATATGCACTATAACTTGCTTTGTTACATATGCTATAAAGTTCATTTGCAATATATACGATTTGATTACATCAGTGTGGGATTCCTAGAGGATGAATTAAGTGTTAAAAATGAATCTATACATAGTAGTTTGCTTTGAATCCATATGAAAAAACTGTTGAGGTTTAATGTCGAAATTTCTTTATCTTTGGCTTCGGCTGCAGTCAAAATTGCCGAAAGACCACCTCGACTCCAAACCATTTTCTTGATAATTGTAAAAAAAAAAAAAAAAAAAAACATGATGTCCCATATGCGTGTCTAATAATATATATAGCCAAGAAGCATATATTTATTTAGGGGAAGAGAATGCTAAAGCATGAGTTTTGTGCTGGCTTTATGTTGTTGTAACTCTTAGAGCAACATGTATTCACTTCTAACTGAACTTTACATAATTTAAAGCATGATTTGGATTATCTAAAAAAAAGTTAGATTATGATGAATATACAAGTTTTTTTTGTTAGTGGAAAACTCTCATTTCTTCGAGTAAGCTTCTCCATACATAATTTTCATTGTCTATATATATATTGATCTATTTGTAATTGTAACTCTTGAAAGTTTGGAAAATATTTGTAATAAGAGATAAACAATGATATGGGCCGATATTTGCGAAACTGATTTCAAAGGATTCTTCTTTATGGGCCTATAGAGTTTTGGGCCTTTCTACCAAAACTTTCGCGACAAGCGATATGTTAGGGCACAAGGACAATTCGAAACCTGAGAAGAGAGCTAGAGCTTGTCAGATGTTAGGATACTCCTATCCTTGTTTCCAAACGGGATTACGGTTAACGACGGCGATGGCGCCGGAAATTCACCTGAAACCGAAGAACCCTAGAATTTTATGCCTTCATGGATTCAGAACTAGTGGTCGGATTCTCCAAGCCGGTATAGGTAAATGGCCGGACACAATTCTCCGAGATCTCGACCTCGATTTCCTTGACGCTCCTTTTCCGGCCACCGGGAAATCGGACGTCGAGCGTTTCTTTGACCCACCGTATTACGAGTGGTACCAGGCTAACAAGGTTCGTTGCAACAAAATCCTAAATTTCCTTGAATTCAGTATTGATCATTGACACTGTTAACACTATCAGAGTAAAGGTTGTTTTTTTTCTCTAGAAAACAGAGAGATTTGGTCTAAGTTTGTATACATAATTTGATTTGTGTGTGTGTGTGTTTGCAGGGGTTTAAGGAATATAGGAATTTTGAAGAGTGTTTGGCTTATATAGAGGACTACATGATAAAGAATGGACCTTTTGATGGTCTTCTTGGTTTTTCTCAGGTTTGTTTTGATTCTTTGGCGAGATTTTAGTACTGATCACTTTCATATATATCAGCAGGAGGATCGTGGACCGTTGATTCTTGATCCATTCTTGCAGGGAGCTTTTCTAACTGCAGCTATTCCTGGAATGCAAGAACAGGTACATAACTGCATAACTGATCATAATCCTGGTTCTGAGATTGAATCTGCTTATGATATTTTGAAGAATGAAACCTATTGTTAGAGTAGTTTTCTATTGTTCTGTTTTGAGCAAGTGTGTGATGTTGAAACCATTTATATGCAACAGAGAGGTTGAATCTGAATTGAAGAATGAAACATGTTGTTTTAATAGTTTGAGTAAGTCTGTGATGTTGTAAACTGTTTTGTAGGGATCGGCTCTAACTAAGGTGCCAAAAGTCAAGTTTTTAGTTATCATTTCTGGAGCGAAAATTCCAGGGTTGATGTTTGGGGAGCCTAAAGCTGCTGTTAATGCATTCTCATCTCCAGTTCGTTGCCCATCACTCCACTTCATAGGTAAACTGTTACTACGTTGCGCATGTTCTTGACTTGATTTCTCGGTTATGTTGTAATGCCAAGTTTCTGTTGTTTGAAGCTTACGTTAGTAGTGTGCCTTTAGTGTAGCCAAGATTGGCATGGGAGTGTTTAGACTAGAATCTAATCTGCAGCACTACATGTTAACGTTAGAGATTCTCTCCTACAACATTTGATATGACATAAGAGACAACTTGTTTGTAATTCTGTATCGGTTTTGCTGCAGGTGAGAGGGATTTCCTGAAGATAGAAGGTGAAGTGCTTGTAGAATCATTCGTAGAGCCAGTGGTGATCCATCATTCAGGTGGACACATTATACCAAAACTCGGTTAGTAAGCATGAAAGGCTGATCATTTAAGCTCTGATTTTTTTTGGAGAAATATGCAATTGAAATAAGTAACATAAGATCTGTCTCTTCTTAATTTACTCTAATGAGCTTATCTTTGTCTTCTGCAGATACTAAAGCTGAGGAGACAATGTTGAGTTTCTTCCAGAGCATTAGGCAGATGCTTTCTGATGAATCAGGTTCTGTAAGAAGCTTGATGTGACTGAGAGCTACTCCAGTATGGTTTACTTTAGATTAGATGATCTTGCAATTTTATAAAATTGTGAGATGTGATTATTCTTCTGGTTTAGTCTTTATCCAGGGACAATTCAATAAACGTAAATTATTAAATTTACCAACCAATATGGATTGCCCGTTCATGTAATTACAGTTTATAGAGAAGAGCCAAAGATGGTCAAATAGTTTGGTACAATTGTCTTCCTTTAAATATATGAGCAGCCAATATCAAAAACTCTATTCAAACTTTTTTCTTTGTTATAGGAAAAATGTTAGGAGAATTTAACAACAAAAAAAAAAAATGATGGAAGAACAAAAAATATGGAGGGGGGCATCAAAGAAGGTGAGTTAAATTATTGTCCTTTAGATGTATTAATGGTCAAATGGATCTCATGATAATCTATGAGTTCCACTTGTAACAAAGTTTTACTTCTTTTTCAATCTACCCCCTTATACCCTATTAACTTAGCCTTGTCGGTTGCTTTCTAGTCTTAAAAAAAAAACAAAATTTCAACTCTTTTTTTATTCTTGTATGAAATAATTGATTGAACATATCGAATTACAGATCATATGATTACCCCTCATTTCAAAATAAATATATGATAAACAGTAGACGTCGACATGGGTTGTGTAATTTCAGACTTATATGTATACCCATCATAAGTATTCTCACGCTTGCAAAGCTTTAACTGTTTAGTTTTCATGCACTTTTAACAAATCATCATCATAATCTATTTTCAACAATTTGCTTATATCTTGAAATAGTTGTTTGGTTTAGTTTTTGTGTTGTTTTCCCTGTTCTCATGATATACCAAACCACTATTTTAATAAGAGGTAGAAAATAATTTCTCGTGAGAATGTCTAGTTGTGAATTGTGATGACCGTATCAACATTAATGTATAGATATATGCAATAAATTGAATTTCAAAGACCCTATCATTGACTTAGGAAATCTATTAACTCATGAATTATGTCTGGCATAAAACTGTTGAATAGTTTTTACATGTTTCTTTTGATAATACTACTTCTGTCTCTTTAAGTTTTTGTGTAACCTATTTATGATTTCTAATTTTGAGATTAAGAAATTTTGAAATTCGGTTTAGTAAGAAATGTAACGTTATGATGATTTACGAATAATGAACGGAGACAAATCCTCTGTGTGTCTCCACGTAGGAAAGCGGTTTCCCGCCAGCTGACAAGTAACACGTAAGCACGTCATCTCAAACGTCTTTCAGGAATCCATTTGCTTCATTTCCTCCTCTTATTAATATTTAGTCGGTGTTTTATATATTTTCAGATCTTTATTTTTCTTGTAACATAAAAATTACACTTTTTTGTTCATGTCAAATGAGTTTTCATTATTCACTCTTAAATCTTAATCTCTGCTTTGAAATTTGAGCCGTACAAAAACATTCGCATTTATTGTTGATGCGACACAGATGTTACTTTTATTTTATTATACTATTATTCTGAAGGAACGGTCAGCTGTATTTTTATAGTATAATTTTAATTTAAATCATCATAATCTGGTTATTGAAAAATTATTTCATTTTCAACTTTTTATTGTTTTATAAGATTGGAAATATTTGAATATTGATGAGAGCGAATGTTGGTTTCCTTCTCGAATTCTCGTATACCAATGCTAATATTTCTTTAAAGAAAATACTCCATAGTATGTTTTTTCTTTAAATTTAATTAGCTACGTCAACAAATTTTTTATATTTCTCACAAATAACTTACGTAAATTCATCATGCAATTTTGTGTTGACAAGACCAATGACCCTCGACTGAATTAATGAAGAGACTAGTCGTTAAAAAAATAATACTCAGTTATATGAGTATATAATAGTGCTGGTCGTTTAAAGAAAACAGTAAAAGCATAGTGAAAGGATAAAAACTGTCGTCGGAGATCTAACGTCAGCATAAGTTAATCAGAGGCTGAGAAATGATCATCTCATACGTTTCGTCTTCACATTTGCAACTAATCTACAAGTATTTAATGTATCATTAAACTTTTGTTTACTTGATGACACAAAATAAAACTAAATAAAGTTTTATTTTAGTGTTTATATATTTATACTGAATTATTTAGTAATAATTCTGAAAAGTTGACAACAAAATTCAGACCTTGAAATTATTAAGGGCATTACTGATTTTGATGTGATTAGACTGCCCATCACTTTATTGCAGAAAAATATTAATGCATATATTTATGCTATTGGCATATGGACAAAAATAATTATCGCGTTTATTTTGATTCTATCCCCTTTTTTTTTAGTTTCCCAAAAAGTTATCTCTAATATCATCTCCTCTCTCTTTTTGTTTTTTAATCCTACACTAAGCTTTTTGTATTGTTGTATTGTCCAAAAATAACAAAAGCTTATGGAAAACTTGTAAAACCCATAAGCTACCTAGTGTGTTTTAAGATGAGCCCTAGAACTACTCCTGAAGAAGACAAACATGTTTAATTATATCATTTTAATTCAAGATTACATAAATAAGTTTTTAGTGTGTCATTTTTAGAAGAAAATTAGTAATATTTCGTTCAATTTTCACATGTAGGTAACAATCTTTACAACTTTAAGTAATAACCCAGGAAAAAATAAACAGTAAATGGAATCAAGTAAACACGAACTCAAATCAATTTCTTTTTAACGTGTCTTTTTATATCATAAACATGGTTAAAATTTGTGATCTAATACAAGAATAGTTGACTAAAACAAATCATGCATGGTCAGAGCGATACGACCAAATTGAATAAAATAATAGGAATATATAATTAATAAGAAAGTATAATAGCTCTTCAAGTAAAATTAGAAAGAAAGAAAGAAATAATGCAAAAGATAAAGAAAGCGTTACAAAGTGTGGTTGAGGACAGATTATATTAGATTCCGATTTCCAATAAACAAGAAATTATATAGCAAAAATAAAAGATAAAAATAAAATAAAAACACTTCTCAAATCGGCAAATCCAAAAGAGAGAGATAAAAGAGAGAAAGATAATCTCTTTAATGTCCACATTATCTCTCTCTTCTTCTTCACCTTCTTGAGAAACCTCCTCTCCCCAAAAACGACGTAGTTTCACATTTCTCGACTTCTTGAATGGAGTTTGAAGACAACAACAACAACAACGACGAAGAGCAAGAAGAGGATATGAATCTTCATGAGGAAGAAGAAGACGACGACGCCGTTTACGACTCTCCTCCTCTCTCTCGTGTTCTCCCCAAAGCCTCGACAGAAAGTCATGAAACCACCGGAACTACTTCCACAGGCGGTGGCGGAGGATTCATGGTTGTTCACGGCGGTGGAGGGAGCAGGTTTAGGTTCCGTGAGTGTCTCAAGAACCAAGCGGTGAACATAGGAGGACACGCGGTCGATGGTTGTGGTGAGTTTATGCCAGCTGGAATCGAAGGTACCATCGACGCTCTAAAATGCGCCGCTTGTGGCTGTCACCGTAACTTCCACCGCAAGGAATTACCTTACTTCCATCACGCGCCGCCACAACATCAGCCTCCTCCTCCCCCGCCAGGGTTTTACCGTCTTCCAGCTCCGGTTAGCTACCGACCACCACCGTCACAAGCTCCTCCTCTTCAGCTCGCTCTTCCCCCTCCACAAAGAGAGAGATCAGAAGATCCAATGGAGACGTCTTCAGCTGAAGCAGGAGGAGGGATTAGGAAGAGGCATAGGACTAAGTTTACGGCTGAGCAAAAGGAAAGGATGTTAGCTTTAGCTGAGAGGATTGGATGGAGAATTCAGAGACAAGACGATGAAGTGATTCAGAGATTTTGTCAGGAGACTGGTGTTCCGAGACAAGTTCTTAAGGTTTGGTTACATAACAACAAACACACTCTTGGTAAGTCGCCTTCACCACTTCATCATCATCAGGCTCCTCCTCCTCCACCACCACAGTCTTCGTTTCATCATGAACAAGACCAACCATGAATCTTGAATTTCTTTGATCACTAGGGTTTTAATTTAGCTTAATTAATTACTTGAGAAATTTGAGAGACAAGGTTTTTATTGTTTAATTTATGTACCCATTTTCCTCTTTGATGATGATGTTGATGATGTTGGTGATGATCTTTAATTTCTGGTTAATTATGTTTTGCATTAGTAGCTTTTTAAGTCTCTTAGCAAAATCTTTGATTGGTCTGACTATAAATTACTGACGTCCTTATTTGCATCACATTTGTCAGTGTTTGAATTTATCATGTTTTGTGTATGAATCTATATGAACTTGATCCTGAATATATATGTACATGTATTTTGTGTATGCATTATTTATGTCTTCTTTAGCATATGATTTCATTTTTATTTTATTTTGTGCAGCCTAAGCTTTTACTTGTTGACATTGTTATATATTGTTTCTTAAGTTCCTGGTGTTTTTGTGTGTTATTATATTTGACTGACCATTATTTTCACCCACACACACATTTGTAGCTAGCTAGATCTGATAGTGTTCTTGTTTCTTAAGTTCTAGGTTTTTGAGTGTTTATATATTTTCTTGATCATTTTTTACCACACATATCTAATGATAAATTGGTTATTGTCATAATTATATCTTATGTGGGATTCTATATATATATATATACTTGTCATTTAATTGTCCAATGAGTGTAGGACTCAAATGTGGATCGGTCGGAATTTCCTTGGGATGGAGATCTCTGCCCTAAGAATTAAATAAGTATTTCAATGGCTTATATTATTATCATATATGCGTGAATTAAATAATTTTTTTTTTCCATTGGAAATGAAAAAGGTGAAATAACATCAGCTAGCTGCGGCAACAGTATTCTGATTCCTGGGAATTAATTCTTCACTTAAAAAAAAAAAAAAAAATTAAACTCAAAACATGTCGATGCATCCAAAGCTTCTTATATCCTCTTTATGTCTTATATTATATGTATATGTATATTGTTCTTTGAAGATCTGGGGAAGAAGGAAACATGTGGGCTTCTTTGGAAGCAAGAAGGAGAAGATAGGAAAACATATGGGCACACATACATTACTGCATTAATGATGTTCTTCTTCCAAATCCCTAGACTTTCATCTGGAACTAATTTTGTTTACTTTTTCTTAAGATCACTCATTCACTTATTTCACCTCTAATGATAATTTAATTTGAGTAGTAAACATTCAATTTAATCGAGCAAAAACATATTCAATTGGTTCCATAATCATTTAGTAGTAATAACAATATCAATTTCAACGAGTTACAGTAATTATAATTAACAAAAGTGGTTCGGCCTAGTAATTTATTTTATGCAAAGTGTGTTTGTGAAAAATTTATTGACTAAGGTATGTGTACATATGAACATACATTATATCTCTCTATCTTACATCGTATACCTGAGAGAAACAAAGATAATGAATTCAGATGAAATTAGGGTTTTGAGTGATGGTGAAATGCAAAGATGCAGAGGAAAGAGGGAACCAAAATGATTGTAAAAGGAAAGAAGAGGCAGATAAGATTCGAGTCCCCATCTCACGGCCATTTCCATATATAGCTTTTCATGTCTCAACCTCTCCATCATCTCTCTCTTTTTCTCTCTCCCTCAGACAGTGCAGTAAAACTCGAAAGAGAGTGAGAGAGAGACAAATATACACACAAATGAAGAGACTTGAGAGAGATGCTTTTGCTTGATAAGGCAATCTCTACGCATTCTTGTCCAAGCTAAAGCTGCACACTCCTAGAGTGAAGATGACTTTGTTGTGGTCCTCTTTCATTTTCTCCCTTCTTTCTTTTTTGGTCCAAAATTTAGTTTTCACAAATTTCAAACGCGTTTACCTCAATTAGTTCATTGATATGGCTAATGAATCGGATCGAATTTAAACTTCGATCAACACTTGTTTGAAAATAATGATTATAGTTGCATGGACCAAAGTTTCAGTTACTTCGCAAATAAAACGCAGTTAGCTCAACCGAACAATATCTAATTCGTTAGAAAATTCAATAATTCAGTTGAACTTTAATACAAATCTTGGCTAAGTTAGATCGTAATTTTACGTATAACTTTTAGTTGCTAGAAATTTTAATTTCGTCTACATTGCTTCATAAATCGAGTTATAAGAGAAATAATGATGAGGACATGTATAAATATTATGATTATAGACTTTATTCAGAGGGGAGAAATGTTTACTCGCTGATGCAGTAATGAGAAATGTTCGTACCATACGTTGGAGTCTGAACTTGTAATAAATGTTCATAGAAAGTAGTGAAAATTAAAGTAGTTAAGTTAATTTATCAAAAAAAGAAAAGTAGTTAAGTAAATGAATTTTAGGGTTGTTTTTGGATGTATGGTGAAATTGAAATTATTGAGGAGCATAATATTTTGATCAGATAATAATACTATTTATTTAAACATGATTTTTTAATTTTACTGTGGTCCTCTTCATGGAATCTTTCAGTCAATACGCAGAAACCCATCGGACAACGACCCATCAATGTGTATATTATGTACCATACATATATTATATGAGTGTATACGTTTATATCATCATCATCATCATTATCATCACCATCATCATCATTCTCACAGTGTTTTTACTGTGGAATTGTTACTGTCGTTATGCTTCATTTAGGGAATCTAAATGTGACCCGCAAGCAGGGTTTATTACCTCCCTTTCAAGCTAAGTTTCGAAACAAGTAGTTTTTTAATATGAAAAAGTAAAAAGCTTTATTTTGATTGCGTAAATTTAAATGTAGGACAAGCTAGGGTTAGTAGGACAAGCTAGGGTTAGGGTTTTATATTTCTTTAAACTATATGATATGGGCATACTCTTAGCTTCATAAACATTGCCCTAATTTGGGAAACTGATGATGATTCACGTGCAATGAATAATTTTTTTTTTCTTTCCTGCTTTACATTTCAATTTTTACTTATTCTTAGATATGTAGTTAATTAGTCATGTCGTACCATGATTCAAAGAATTTTACGATTGTATGGAATTCTTAAATACGTAATTTGTTTTTCTTTATACGAAAGGAAAAATATTTTAGATTTGTATTTGGGTCTAGTGGGATGGTTTGTACCATCTTAGTTGAATTTGCTAATCTAATACAAATTAATAGTTGGGAAAAAAAGGAAAAGTATTTTCTCTTTAGTTCATATGTAAAAGAAAAGGCAAAGGTTGAGAAAAGTTTAGAAGCTATAACTTTTAGCAACTTTTATTTCAGGGAAAATAAAAAATATATAATTTGGACAGTTGAATGACTGTGACGACTCATTATGACAAAGCCCAATGAAAGAATTATAAAAGTTTATTTGTTTTGTATTGTTGTCTTCACTTAGTCCTCTGTCCAACTCCAAATAGTTTCTTCATTTCAAAATTTTCACACAATCGTACACAGACATATAATTATGTACGTATATATATATATATATATATCATTCCGTGAAGATTAATTTTGACTGTGTCTAGGATCCTAAAATTGAACACCATTAATATAATTAGTGAAAAGCTAAATAAATTTAAAAGTCTAGTATATGCAGTGATAAAATCATATTCACAAAGTTTTCAATGACAGATGATCTTTCACATTCACCAATTACATGATGGTTATTACTAACATTATTTATTTTATTGATTATTGAGACATATAGAAAATAACTGAATACAACAAATGTTATGAGTTAAAATTGTAATTATTTTAAAGAAAATATATACCAACTAGCATTTGTTAATACATAATTTAAGTTTTTTTCTTACACAACTATTTCACAAGATTAGACCGACTTGTTTAATGATGTATAGAGACTTTTTTTTAACCTTTTCAGATTAAAAATGTCTATTTAAAAAATGATACAAAAAGGGGAAATCTTCATAAATTATCTCCACGCACAATTATTTTATTTCAGGATCATCAAATTGCTAGTATGCCATGCGACAATGGTAGACCCAAATGATTAAATTTAATGAATATAGCATTGGCCCATTTTCTTCATAGTTACAGATCCTAGAGGTTTAGTGGACCTGGAGTCCAATCATTTTATTTATTTTTTGTTAAAAAGTTTTCAATAAAATATTGGGATTTTGGAGTTTTGTTGATAAAAGGTATAAAACGCAAAAGCTCCATAAAGCACAACCTAGCTTTGGTCTCTTTACGTCAACTTTAAGTCAAAGACTTCTGTTCGTGGGCCCAATTCTAAGCCCATTAGTGCGATGCGCGCTTTATCTCACAACGGCACCGTTTGAATTAAAAAAGGTCAACTCTAACGCTCAACAGAACCGATACGGTTTTTTCCCGCTATATTTATTTGGCGGGAACCAATTAAAAAAAGCTCTGTTTTTCCTTTGTTTTATTTTCTTTCTCTTTTTTGCTATTTCCTGCCAACAAAAAATTCTTATAATTTTATTTGTTCAGTATTACCAAAGCTATAAACAAATCAAATATTGAAATTAATACACTTTTATTTATTTAAAAATTTTTGCTTTGATTTATTGTCCTCTTTTTTCAACCTCTCATCAGACATCATACTGATTATAATAATGTAAGAAAAAAACAGTTTTTTTTTTAAGAAAGATGTGTATAAGAAGAAGAAGAATCATGGGTCTTAAAGCTGAAACAACAAGCCGATACTTCTAAAACCCCATTGGGTGTTTGTGAACATAAGTCTGAGCCATCACTCTCTATCATTTCCCCTATCTTCTTCACTCTCTCCTGCAATAAAAGGAACCACAAAGTTTAAAGCTTGACACTTTTGTTTTTGTCTCTTGAACACAAACACAAACACAACACACAAAGATCTCTTCAGCTTTTTCTGGTGTAGAAAAACAACTAATGGAAACCAGGCTGATGTTTTGGATTGCAAGATCAAATCAGAATCAAACATGTTTTTGTGGGGGCAGATTGGTTTTAGATGTGACTAGAGGCTGTGCAGTGAATGTGTGTGTGTGACAGAGAGAGTCACAAGACACATAGCTAGAGAATAATATAATTTAAAGTGGTCTTTGGTCTACTCTCCACTAGTTTTGGAAGTCAAAGGATTCAGACCCATTAACCGGTTTCTCTTTTTTTTTTTTTTTTTTTTTTTACTTTTTGGATTTATAATTACACATATTATGTGTATGCAATGAATAAGTTAGTGCACACACATATATACACATAAATGTGTCATCTTTAATGAGTTCAAACTTCTCCACAACTGGCATTTCCTTGAAATTGAACCACCAAAGGCTGCTTTATATGTGTGTGTGTGTTTGGTATTAAAAAACAATAGATTTATGAGTTTGAGATGTTTGGTGGATTGTTTTTTACCTTTTGAAGTAGTGAGAAAAGAGGAGAGAAGGAAGAGTTGTCAAAGTGTACTCTCTGCAATTCTCCAGAAACAGAAAGTGCCACAGCAGCAGCAACTTCAGAAGGTCTAAACTCCAAAAAGTCAATACCTGCTCACTCGACACAACCACCATTTTAATCCAAAATCATAAAAAGCAAAAGTGAAAAAAACAACAAAACCCAAAAAAGCACAAAAACAAAAGTGGTCAAGAAAATAAAACATAAAGGAAAGACTTTTTTTTTCACCTTTGGTTGTGCTGGCTATCACTTGTAATGATCTAGATATCAATGTGTTGGATGGTTCTTGATCACATTTACTCATCTTTCTCAGGAAATATCTTATGTATGAGCATGGAGTTATTGCTCTCAATCTCCATTTCAATTTGTTCAACACCAAAAGCTCCATTCTTTGGACTGATTTAGCCTCAAACACAAACTGAGGATCTCCAACCTGTTCCGAAATGTGATCAAACCGCAATCGATTCAAGACATTGTCGGGTCGAATAGAACATCTCGACAATTTAACGAGTTTAGAGGAGAACCTGAAGATCTATCAACATTGGAACTTCAGTTTCTTCAATTTTGGCTGCCAATGATAAACAAGCCACAGCCAACAACTGCAATATCCAACCTTTGCCACTCTACAAGAAGAATCACAAATCAAGAAGCGAAAAAATGAGACTTTTTGATGATGAATGGCTAAAAACATTATCAATCTTTTAGTTTAACCAATGTGAACTTACAGGCAAATCATGAACCGATAAGAATCGATCCAAGTAGTTCATTGCTAAGCAAAAACACAATGGTCCAAACTGGTGTACTTCACAAGCCTGTTGTAATCAGAACAGAAGAAAAGATCAATTAGAGATCTAAAACTCTGAGACTGAAGTGAATCTATTGTCAATTGAAGTGTGAAAGATCGGAAATTGAGCATCAGATTTACAGATTTAAGACAAAACCTCTCTATCTGTTCTGCATAAGCCTCTGATCTAATAGACATAGCAACACACTCTTTATGTTCAGATCATTCATCAAAAGGATTGTGCTTTTCACAATTTGAGCTTATACAGATCATTCAAAACCAATCAACATCCAAATTTCAAAACCAGAAATCAAAATCAAATAGAGAATCAGACCTTCCAAATCCAATTGAGGGCATCTCTTCTTCCAACATTCAAATCCAAATCTCCACTTCTAAGTCTCTTGATGTAATCATCACTTGGCAAATGCTGCTTCTCCTTCTCCACCATCTCCATGATAATCTCCTCACTCTCCGATTGAGAAAAACCCATCTGAGGAATCGAAATTTCAATCGGAGTTTCGTCAACAATCATGCCCTCATCATCAACGTTGCTCTCTGTACATAAAAGACTCAGTTCTAGATTCTCCTCTGCCATTACAACAGAGTGTTCATGTAAGAAAAATTGATCCTTTGTATTTGGTAATCGATCTAAAAGGAACTGTATCGTTAGATTGTCATCTAGAGATTGGGGAAGTGAAAGAAAGATTGGGTCTTTGATATTTCTGTATGCCCTCGTGGAGGAAGGGGTTTTTGTTTTGGGGTTGAGGGTAAAATTAAAGGGTGAAGCTTTTCTTTTTTTTATTGAGGAAGTTAAGAAATGTGGTTTTTAGGGTAAGATGGAGATTGTGTGAGAAGGAGAGAGGCTATATATAATGGTGAAGAAGATGAAAAATGTAAGATAAAATTTGAAGATTTTAGAAAGTGAATTGACTATCATGGTAACAAATGTGAGAAGTTGGAAAATTATGAAAATGTGGTAGGAAATTGAGGTGAGAATTGAAAAGTTAGTTGGTTTTATTCGTTGTATTTTAGTTTTTAGATGATGAATCGAGTGAATATCGTTGGTAGTTCGGTATCAGATTTGCGCCATAAGTTTTTTGGAATTTGTATTTCGGTCTTGTATGCATAGTTAACAGTTAACATTTTTGTATATTCAATGGTAAAATATTGAATGTTGAAAGATTTAATCATAGTATATGTCTTTACATATTTTTTGATATTTCATAATTTTATTCCTTGTTTTAATAACAGTAAAATATATATAGTTTGACTAATAGTTTAAAACAGTATTGAATTCTATAAATCTTAGGAAATATTTTTTAACAAAATTGTTTGACTAAATAATGCAATTTGATATTATGATCGAAATATACGCTGAATCATGATATTTTATTTTCAATATCCGACATTGAACAAAATAAAAATGACCCCAAAAAAACTAATGTAAATTCATGCCACAAATAAAAAGAAGTTTTGAATGTAAAATTTGACTCAAAATCCATCTATAATGATATTTGAACCATTTGCTCTGGTAGATCTTTGACCACTGTTTTTTGATTCTAGGGTCACTTTTAGACACAATAATTTCAATATCTATCATCATTGCATATACCTTTGAATGAAAAAGCAGACTGTATATTTGTATAAGAACTACGTCATATACTCATTTAAGTTCAAAATATGGTCTCTGTTTGTTACACAATATGGTCTTTGTTTTTTACACATTATGGTCTTTCTTTAATATGGTTTTAGTTTACCCAAATATACTGTCTTCTGTTTTACCCAACTTATAAGATTTAACTATAAGGTTTTTAATATTTATAAAAGTATTTATTTTTGTTCTCTTGCAAGTTGAGGTCAATAACTAGTGCTCTATCACCTCCAAAGATTCTACATTAGTATATTTGTAAGGAGATTAGTATTTTTTATTTATAAATAGTAATTAGTAATTTTCTACCACATGAAAATAAAGCTAGCTACGCGACGAGTTGCTTGAAAACACCACACGAGAATTTCTTGCTTGAGGTTACATGGCAAATAGTCATCGAGCCACTGGTTTCAACTTTCAACTACTATATAGTCATGTTATGGAATGAAACATCAAACATTAGCTCATTGTCATTTTAGTTAACAAAGTCGTATTTTGTAGGAAGCAAATGAATTACACAAAATTCATTGCAATAATAAAGAAAATTTTTCCTTGAAAACGATTATCTTACTTTCAAAAATCAAATTTCATTCTATATTATATCTGTTATTCTTACAATTTTCATATTTTCTCGTTTCTTCATTATCAGTCGGAGTCTTAAAAAATTGTAAAGATAAACTCCTGTTCATACAATATATTCTTATCCAACTAAGTTTTAGAAATCACCGATGCGCACCAAAACACACAGCTTTTTGAAATTGTAAAGTAGAAACAAGTCTACAACTATACGACCGCAAAAAACCCTTTAACATAAATTAAAAAAAAAAAAAACTATACGACCGCGAGCATGTTTGATCTTTCGGTTTGTAGAATTTTATAAGATATAAAAGAAATGTATTATATCATTTTACCAAGGTGCTCTTTTATTTTGTTGGTAGTGTAGTAGTAAGTATAGTAATAACGTGATTGTGACAATCACGTGTCAGCTAATAAACTTTGATGTTTTTACTGTCTTTAAATTTGATTATCTTTTCGAGCGGTGAGAAGAAACAAAAGTTTAAGTTAAAGCAAAAAAAAGAATGAAGCGTTTTTTTTTCCGAATTAAACTTAAAAGGCTCAACTATTTATAGATTTTTATTATCTTTCATGCATGCAAATGTGAAATGCCAGACAAAAGTGGTCCAAGTACACTTTTGATGTTTTGCTACTCTTTGTGTGTTCTGAGATTCTAACTTGTAAGTTTCTGCCTCTCTCTATATAACTTTTTTTTTTGGTATAGTGAATATATAATTCGTGTTTTATGCACGCCTATGTCAACTTAACAAACACTTTGCTCGAGTCACATGGCCTGATGGTTCAAATCCGAAGTTAGATGTTTTTTAAAAAAATTATAATGAAAACGTCGGCTGAATCCATCGGTTTGGTCCGACCTGTAAAGAATTTAAAATAAATCTAACTAATTAGTGAAGTCTAAAACGATTTAGGTGATCATCAGTTTTAGGGTTTCAAACCCCGATCAAATCCAAATCAAATCTAAATCCAAATTTCAAACCCGAAAAACTGATTTTATATCCACAATTTATATATTACATATTCTAATTGTCAAAATATGCAGATTTTCAGATATTTAAAATTATTTAAATAAATTTAAATAAAAACTGTTCAAAAACTTTTAAATATTTTGTGTATTTTCGAGTGGTTTGAATAAGTTATCAGACTCTAAAATCTCCGAATACTAAATTCAAAAATCCAAAAATCCTCAATTCCCGAACAAGTACCTCATTTATTTGTGTGTTTATTGGTCTTAAACGATTAGGTACCGAGTTAGTTTAGCAATTTTAGTGTGTTCCAACGATCGTCTGTTCAGTTTTCTAGTGAATTTCGACTAAGTGTTAGTGATCAGATTTGTTGGTCATTTGTGTGAACTGGTAGCCATTTGTTCTTTTAACGATTCGGGACCAAGTTAGTAATTTTAGTGTTTCGACTAGCGATCGTTTGGTTAGAGCGATTAGATTTGTTAGTCATTTGTGTGTGATCATTTTGTTTCGACACACGCCCATCTACGCAGACTAGACATACACACATTCACCCTACACATACATCTACACACATTCACCCTACACATACATCTACACACATGTTACACACGTCCCCGCTATTTCATCCACACCCCTATACACACATCTATGATCTATACATGATCCATGTCATCAAAAAACAAAAAAAACATGTTACAATAGTTTATATACACAGAGTCTGGTTAACTTCAAAGGCTGGCCAAGCAGAAGATGGAAAACTCTGGACACAGCCCAATATGCTCTGTTTCCTTCACTACCACTCTGCAAAATTAATCAAGATCAATTTTCATTACAATTCTTTAATCTTCCGCTGTCAACAATTTTGCTTCATGTATAATTAGTACGCTTACTATAAAAATCCAAAAATCTTTTTAGACAAAACCTTTTATGTCTTTGCTTTTCACAAATATTAAAAAACCATTCAGTTTTCCTAGTACAGAACATATATAAAACTCAGAATACCATACACATAATTGATCTCACAACATGATATATATAATTGAAGACACACATATATAACTAAAATAGTTTACTACACTAACTAAACAGAGTCATGACAGCTAAAACAGAGCATCTTAATGTTTGTTGAACTCTATAAAACATGTATGGAAGATGACAAACACAGCAATTAACAGAGAAATCTTCTAATGGTAAAGGGAAAACTAGAGGAATTAATTATTAGAGCAGAGACTTTTACCTTTATATGCCTTCAAAAATTCGTTTCTCCCTCGGCTAATGAGCATTAAGTTCGAGTGAGAACGAGAACTCAAGTAGCAGAACAGAAGAGAACAGAACTAAAAGAACAAAAACAGAGTGTGTTCGACATTTGTAAGAATATAAACTGAATAAGAGAATTCAGATTTCTGAACGAAGAAAGGAGTACTTATAGACTCATAATCTGAATTTCTTACAAAAAAAATATTACATCAAACGGTCGAAAAATGTTACCGTTTCACAACGTTCATAAAAAATGTTACCGTTTCACAACGTTCATATTTTCCTACTCTCAACTCTCAAGTCAAATCAATATAGGAAATCGTAATTACGCTCAAGACTCTCAGGTAAAATATTATTTGTTTTTTTCATTTAACAGTTGTATTATATCTCTGTAATCTCATGAAAATTTGAATCGTCATCACGCATTTACTTGTCTTCCATTGATTTATGAGTCTTCTATAATGATCACTCTTGATGATTTAGGTTGTCTAAACTCCGATTTTTTTTTTTTTTTTTTTTTGTTTCAGCTACTTCTCCGATTTTTAATACGAGTTTCAATTATACATAATACTACTACTAGAAAGCAAATTCTTGAAAACAACTGAACTGAAACCAAACCGTTAACTTGACCACTCATAAGCGAAATCATCTAAAACGCTACACTAAGCGTTTCATCAGTCTCGAGGAACTCACAAACCAAGCTAAGATATTGTTACTTTGTTTGAAATATAAAATTTTGAGAAGAAAAGAAGCAAAGATGAGGATAAATTACCAAACAAAAACAGAGTTGATACAGAGCAGCAGATAACACCAAAGCTGTGCACATAATCTGTCATAAAAAAACAAACTTTTCTTTTCGACAAGTTTTACAGCAAAGGAGGTTGAACTCAGATTTTCGGTTACGGTTGCAGGTACATTACATAACCGTCTTTTCTTCCATTAGACCTTCAGGCCTCATCCATCTGCTCCTGAATAAAGCAGTCGATCATTGAGTTTTGGGGTGTTATTATCCGAATAATCTTATAAGACTATCAATATGCGAGTTTCTGATGATGCAATTGAATATGAAAGTATAGAATTGGGCAAACCTGCATATCGGAGGTCCAAAGGGTTAGATTGTCCCTTAGCAACTGCATGATGAGAGTACTGTCCTTGTATGACTCCTCTCCCAATGTGTCCAGCTCAGCAATGGCTTCTTCAAAAGCCTAGAGGTGATGAATCCAACAAGAACAAGTTAGAAATGCGATGATAAGATGAGCTTTAATAGTCTTATAGAATCTTGTATATGTGATGCATGAGATGTTCCGGATTCAATATGCACCAAAACCCCGATCAGATTCTACACAATCTCGTATGCATAATGTATGAGATATTGTGGTTCTAAAGTCTTGTCATTTTAAGAGATTCTACTGACAAAAGGAATAATTTGGTTAATGTGAAGCGTTAGTCAAAAAAGTTATATCAAAAGAGGACTTTGCAGAATGTCTTTTTCTTTAGAATCTCTGTTTATTAAAAAGAAGTGGGTCCGTTCAGAAAGAAGAAAGAGTTACTTTTTATAAACAACTTGTCTATTTCTGGTAAAGGTTTCAAAATTCCTTCAAATCAACCCAACACAATGAATACAAGATGGGGCCAATAGGAATAGTAAAACAAGTGGTCAAGTTAGTAACTCAAAATGCAAATTACACTCTCCCTAACCAAACTTAAGACAATGATGATCAGACAGAGAAACTCTACTTGAAACAAACATGCAGTATAGTGGATGAAGAAAGAGTACCTGTTTCGCCATGCTACAAGCTTTCTCTGAAGAGTTGAGAATCTCGTAGTAAAACACTGAGAAGTTAAGAGCCAAACCAAGCCTGATCGGATGTGTAGGTGCTAGATCAGCAACTGCAACGTCCTTCAATACAAAAACCCACGAATGAGCAAAAATACATATTTTCAGAACAATTATATATTACTAAGACATATTAGGGAAGCAATTGATCTTAAGCCCAAATAGTAAAAGTTGACTACTTCTAACGATAGGATCAATACAATAGCTAGATTCGAGACCAATTTACTTATTATGAGACAACTGATTACAGATTAGCTAATTGAAGTAATCTCAGAAATAGGGTTTTAGCTCCACAACAGGATCGATTCAAGGATTTAGGGAATCAAAGATATACCTGAGCAGCTTTGTAAGCGATCATAGTATCTTCAGCAGCAGTTTTCCTCTCATCACCAGATTTAAACTCAGCCAAATAACGATGATAATCTCCTTTCATCTTCAGGTAAAAAACCTTAGACTCACTGGCAGTAGCTGAAGGAATTAGATGCGAATCAAGTAACCTGAGAATCCCAGAACAGATCGAAGAAAGCTCAGTCTCAACTTTAGATCTGTAATCCTTAACAAGCGACACGTGTTCTTCGTTCTTCCTGCTCTCTTCCTTTTGCTCAATCGAAGACACGATTCTCCATGCCGCACGAAGAGATCCAATCACGTTCTTATACGCGACCGAGAGAAGATTCCTCTCTTCTACGGTCAGCTCACCGGCCGGTGTAGCTCCACTTACGAGCTGTTCCATGAATTGAACCATCTCTTCGTAACGCTCGGCTTGCTCGGCGAGCTTCGCCATGTAGACATATTGATCTCTGCTTAAGGTCGTCGCCATTAGAGAAGAAGATCTCGCTTTTTTTTTCGATTTCACCGGAAAATTTTGAAATCGGAGGAAATTTCTGGAAGAAAAAAAGAAATTGAGAAGAAGAATAAAAAGCTTCAAAGCCGAGTCATAATGAGCTGTAAAAGGAAATTCTCTTCACTCGCGCGTGATTAACACACTCTGATAAACGACGTCGTTAGTTGAAATAAGGATTAACAGCGTGAAACCCACGTTGAGTGTACGAGGCGCGTGGCTAGGTTTCGGTTTTTTTGATAAGAGCGAGTGAATGGACGATAATAATTTAGTGCGTCAGCTTCCCCAACTAGTTGACACTGTTCAAGGTCAAATGTTAGAATACGGGCTTTTGATTAGGCTTTAGATGGGCTTTTTGAAGCCTGTTAAAGCTATTACCTTGCTGGCTAAGCATATGCGTTTTCGGCGTGACCTGGACACAACTAATGTGGTCGGAGAAAAGGCATATGAAGACAAGAAAAAGTTGTCCAAATTCTTTCTTTCGTTGATATTAATTTTTCTTTTGGTCAATACTCATATTCTTTAATTTCTTATATTGTTGATTAAAGAAAATTAATTATTTTCATTTTCCAATACTTTAAATTTAAAAGACCGGATCAAATTAATTGAATTCGTTTTTTGTGGGTTTTTATTTGTTGATTCATTGTAAATTTCAATAAATGAGAATTGATGAAAATTATGCTATATTAATTTGATTAGTCAAATGAGATAATTGAGATCCGGCAGGACATTTGTTTGGCATGAAAAACAAAATAATAAAGAGTTGGTTAATCAAATGCGACCAAATCATTAGATCGAAAAATCTGAAGAAATCGATTACTCATGTTTTTAATACTGGAAAGTTGTTTAGATTATTTGGGTTAACAAAAATCTGTATACACTCGTAGTTCTTACTAATTTATAACAAAACCTAAATTCTCCAAAACTAATGTAATGCAAATTGATTCTCTGATAGACGCACCGTCACGCGCGCATAACGTTGCCGTTATGGGAGAAAGAAAGGGCGTATCTTCACTTGCCACGTCAGTTTTACGCTAAGCGTAATAAAAGTCGCCGTCACCGTTAATTGACGTCTCCATCCAACGCCGCTCTTCTTCTCCGCTCTCACCGTATATATTTTTTTCCTATGGTGGCGCAATTTTTACTAAACTTACATAAAAAAAAAGGAAGATTAAATAAAAAAAGAGAAAGAAATATAAGAGCTTCCTCAATCGATCTTCCATTTTTCTTCTTCTTCATTGTGAAATTTGAGTCCAATGACTGTCACTGGTCGAATTTTCCACCTGTAGTCAATTTGAAGAAATTTAACCAGTTTGTTCTACTGGAAAAATTTCTGGTTTCACACTTGTGTTGACTCTTTCACTGGAAAAAAAGAAACGAAAAAACTCCGAAGAGTCTTCTCTGGGCAGTGTAAGTAAGCTAATGCATTAACATTTTTTGGCATTGAGAAGTAGATCGATTCTTCAATTTTGTGAGTTTCCGTTCACGATTTCGCTTTCTTTCATGTGAATTTCGTGAAAGAGAGAAAAAGTAATTCTCATCTTTCTTGCTACATTCTCTTTTTGCCGTTTTCACTAGAATTTCGCTTTTGTAGCCTTCGATTCGTTTGATTTCGTTTGATTTCGTTTCAGTTGCTATGTTTTAGGGATTTCATTATAGAACTGAGATTTGATTGTTGAATGTGAATGAAAATTTTGATAATTTTTCTTCTGAAATTTAGGTTAAAAGGTAAGGAGCAATGTTCAGGGAAGCTGGCTTAAGAAACATAGGAGAGGTACGAACAAAAACTTTATCTGCATTTTTCGATGTTGTTTGATTTTGCTGTAACTAATGCTTGTTTTGTAGGATGTTGATTCGAGGTGGACGATTGGTAATCGGAAATTGGATGCTAAGTCTGTTCCCAATGCCAATTCTGGTCATGGTTTTGGATTCAGGAGTGCTCCTCCATTGTCTTCATCAATTAAACCCGTGAGAGGTAATAACAATGGTGGTTCAAGTTCAGACATGGACATTGCTTCTGATTCAGATGAAGAGATATTCGAGAGGCAACACTCTCCTCAAGATTATAGAATTCATCTTGGTTTGCCTCACGTCGCAGCTCAAAATGGACTTGGACGTAATGGTGCTAAGGTCTTTGGTGCTGCTGATGATTTATCTGACTCAGCTACTAGCACTGAAGTTTCATATGTACTTACTTTTTACCCCCTTGTCTCTCGTTTTCCTTTACCGTTTCTAAATATGTTCTGATTTGATTATCATGTTTACAGGAAGCAGAAGCTTGTGGTGTGCGGAACAATATATCTTCACATAATGAATTTGAAAGACGAAATGTTGAGGCTGGAACTTCAGGAAGGACTCTGAACGGGACAAGCACTTCAACAAGTTCATTGCCTCGTTTCCCCACCTTTCATGCGAGGTTTGAGTTACATTGCTGACTTAGATTTTGCTTTCTTGTTTTTTTAATCCTCTGTGATTATTCATTCCATCATTTTTTGTGTGGTTTGAATGCAGTGAGCAAGGTCCATGGTCTGCGATGATTGCCTATGAAGCCTGTGTACGGTTATGTCTTCATTCATGGTCAACGGATAGTGTCAGCGAGGCTTCTTACTTCCTCAACAATGAATGCACCATAATGCGGAATGCATTTAGTTTGCAGAGGTTTTTCCTTCATTCTGAAGAAGAGTTACTGGGAAAGGGACCTTCTGAGTTGGTTACTGAGACGTCTGTTCCAAAATCGAAGAAGACTA
This sequence comes from Arabidopsis thaliana, assembly GCF_000001735.4. NCBI lineage: Eukaryota > Viridiplantae > Streptophyta > Magnoliopsida > Brassicales > Brassicaceae > Arabidopsis > Arabidopsis thaliana. The sequence continues at coordinate 26,153,024 of NC_003076.8, forward strand.
TTGGAAAAATTAAACTCCAAGGTATACACATTTGTATCTTTTTTCCCTTCCACTGTATTTTACCACTTGTAGAAATCGCAGTAGTGCTTACAAGAGTAAGATTTTGTACAGTTCGTAGAATTAAAATGGGATTAGATCCACCACCTGGCTGTAACATTGCAACACTGACGGTCTCCAAGGAAAAGCTCGAAGTTGTTCGTCACCATATTGTGGAACTGAATTCGACTTTATCTTCTGGATGGAAAGCAGCGAGGAAAGTTCATGTCACTCCCCAAGTTCCTCTAAATGGTTCACTTTCGCGTCAAAGTTTGGCTTACATGCAGGCTGCTGCTCGCTACCTTAAGCAGGTCTCAAAAGCCGTTAAAAAGGAAATTGTTACATCTCACACTGGACCACAAACTTATGAAGCAGTACAAGGTATTTCATTGTACTTTGGACATAACTCTTTGTCTTATTTTCGTCATCAGTATTTGATTCTTTCTGTTTTCAGAAACATATTCATGTTCATTGAGGTTAAAGAGCTCTCCTGAAGATGATCAAATTAAGACGCAACCTGGATCTGGCGAAACGTTTATTTTGTATGTACCCTTGTTTATTGACATGATCTTTAATGATCATTCTTTCTATTCCTTTCTTTGTGGATCTTAGTATTCTTTTCTCTTGTAGCTTACCAGATAGTCTTGGTGATGATTTGATTATTGAAGTTCGAGATTCGAAGGCGCAACTTCTTGGCCGTGTCGTAGCTCAGCTAGCAGCTATGGCTGATGATCCGGTAAGATTCTCTCTCTCTCACTCGCATTATGTTTTCAGATTACTGATTCCATTAGACGCTGAAGCTGAAGATCTTATGTTTTTTCTTTTCTTTCTAAATCAGAGTGAAAAACTGCGATGGTTACCAATATATCATGAACCAGAGCATGAACTAATTGGGAGAATCCAACTTACGTTTAGTTACTCAAGTAGTTTAGATGAAAAAACTAAGTGTGGGTTGGTGGCAGAAACTTCAGCGTATGATCTTGTCCTAGAGGTGGCTATGAAAGCAGAACGATTTCAGCGTAGAAATTTATTATTTAAGGGCCCGTGGCATTGGATGATAACTCGATTTGCATCCTATTACGGGGTTTCAGATGCATACACTAGATTAAGGTAATCATTGAGTGACTAAGAATGGTTTTAGTGTCTTAAATTTCTGTCGCAGTAACTAAACGATGTTTTGTGAGAACTTGCAGATATCTTTCTTATGTCATGGATGTCGCATCGCCTACCAAGGACTGTCTTGATCTGATACATGATTTTCTATTCCCTATTATAATGACAAGCAACCACAGGGCTGTATTGAGTCATCAAGAGGTGGGTTAGCTTTGATCATCAAATTGTTATATTTTCAGTATTCAAGTAGCTTACTTCAACTTTTGGTCCTTTGGTCAGAATCGGTTACTTGGGGAAATTGACGAACAAATTCAGCAGATTCTCGCTTCAGCATTTGAGAATTATAAATCACTTGCTGAACTGTCTTTCTCCGGGATGAAAGATGTTTTTGAGTCTGCTACGGGGACTCCAGCACCTGCTATAGAATCAGCTGTCAAGCTTTATGGTCTTCTCAACGATGTATTAACCCCCGAGGCACAGTTGAAACTCTGCAGATACTTTCAGGTATTAATCAAACTTGTATCTGTTTCTTATCCATCTTTTCTGAAGTTGTATATGTGATTCATCACCTACGGAAACCACTTCAGGCTGCTTCAAAGAAGAGGTCAAGAAGACATTTATTGGACACAAACGATTTACTTAACAACCGTAGTGAAGGTGTACCAGTTGATCCCATGGTGCTTGCAGCTTCGTATCAAAAGATGAAGTCTCTAATCTTAAGCCTTAAAAATGAAATATCCACTGACATAGCGATTCATGACTGCAATGTGCTCCCAAGGTTTGTTTAAGACTCAAGTAAAAAATATGCAGCACATATGTTAACTATCAAACAGCTTTATCTTTTATCTTTTTTAATGATTTTCTCGCCGTCAACTATCAATCAGCTTTATAGACCTTCCAAATCATTCAGCGGCAATATATAGTGTTGATGTCTGCAATAGGCTCCGGGAATTTCTTCTCGTTTGGCCTCCTCCTGGACCATCACCTGCGGTTGTTGATTTAGTTATTACAACTGCTGACTTTCAGAGAGATCTCTCTAGCTGGCACATAAAGTAAGTTCACTGGTAATTACTTTTAAACTTCCGTTTTTTTTATACATTCCTGTTACCAATAGGCACCTATATATTGTCTTGTCATGTTGCAGTCCTATTAAAGGTGGCGTTAATGCCAAGGAGCTTTTCTATTCATATATCACAACCTGGATTGAAGAGAAAAGGCGAGTTTTATATGAACTCTGCAAGCTAGAGACGGTACTAATCCTGCAACTGAGTTCTTCCAAGTTTAGTTATATACTGCAGAACGTAGAACAATTTAAATCCCTTCTTCCATACAATTGAATTACATTCTATCTGTTTCGCTTTTCAGTCAAAAGCATGCGTCGAGATTCCGGGATTGACTTCTCCTTTTGTCGATGAGATGTATGAGAGACTCAATGGGACACTTGATGAATACGATATCATCATTAGGCGGTGGCCAGAATACGCAATATCCTTGGAGAAAGTAAGTGAAACAGCAAAGACTTCGTTCAAGTCCAATCATATGTTATGTTGTTGTTTTATGGATCATAATCCAAGTTGTTCCATGGAAAAAGGTTGTAGCAGACTCAGAGAAGGCAATAGTTGAAGCCATGGAGAAACAATTTACTGAGATTTTATCTCCGTTGAAGGAAAGTAAAATATTTGGCCTGAAAATTGTCAAGAAATTCACCAAAGGCACACCTAATCCTTATTCTGTTCCAAAAGAGGTATGTCGCTTATTGTATTTTTGCAAATTTAACTTTTGGATGTAAGAGGAGAAGACATTGACCCCATTTTGGTATAATTTCAGCTTGGAGTTCTTCTCAACTCAATGAAAAGAGTGCTTGACATTTTACGCCCGAGCATAGAGAACCGCTTCAAATCTTGGAATTCATATATCCCTGATGGAGAAAACAGAGTCTTGGGAGAGCGGTTAAGTGAGGTGACAGTATTGTTAAGATCCAAATTCAGAAGTTATATGCAAGCGCTTGTGGAGAAACTTGCAGAAAATGTATGTACTCTCTAGTTGTCTTCCAAAAAATTTGATTTTCTTCTGGTTTTTGTTCTCACAGCCACCTTTGTTGAAATCAATTTCTTGACTTTGTTATGTTAACAGACGAGGATACAAAGTCACATGAAGCTAAAGACCATCATCCACGACTTAAGGGAAACCACAGCGGAACCGGATGTTAGAAACAGAATGACGTCATTGAAGGATTTGCTAGACAAAACCATCGATCATCTACACGGTGTTTTCTTACCAGATGTGTTTGTAGCAATCTGCAGAGGAATCTGGGACCGAATGGGACAGGTAAGAGACATCATTACATTTCATTATACCGGTTGGTTTTGTCTTCTGCTTTTACCTCTACTGTTCTGTTCTGTCTATTCCAGGATGTGCTTCGTCTTTTGGAAGACAGGAAAGATAATGTGACTTGGCATAAAGGCCCAAGAATCGCAGTTTCTGTAAGTATTTGTTTGAAACTCTTTTGGGAGCTGTAATAAAAAAATGTTGGTTGCCATTTTTTCTTATCTTATTCTTTGATAACTTTAGGTTTTGGATGAAATCTTTGCGACACAAATGCAAAGCTTGCTTGGAAACGGTTTGAAGCCCGAGCACTTGGAGCCACCAAGATCGATGATGGAACTCAGGTCTATGCTATGCAAAGATTCTACGGATTACAGAGAAGGGGGATACAACTACTAGTACCAGAGATTGTGAGCCGGTGAAGAATCTGGTTCTTGTTTGGTTCATTGGTATGGTATGGCCATTGCCAAGTTTCTATTCTTTGAACCAAGCAAATGTAGTTAAAAGAAGGCGCGGGGGTAAACAGAGAGTTTAACTGTACTTGTATGTTATAAAAAAAGGTTGAAAAAAATAGAAGAAAAGAGACTCTCGCATTTTTCTCAAGTTGTTGTTTGCAACGAACCGAGTTTAGTCGTTCTCTCGTTAACTTTAGTTGGGCCCCGGCCCACTAAGGTATGAGTATAAAAATATTCGTCGCCTGAGAGATTCGAACTCTCGCGGGAAAATCCCACTCACTTAGCAGGCGAGCGCCTTAACCACTCGGCCAAAGCGACTACTTGCTGATTTGCTTGGTAATTATACAACTAAACTAAAATATATGAATAATTTTACATGAAAATAAAGTTTGCTCCATGGTGAATAGTTAGTCTTGTCTGTCTTAAAAACTAAAGAGATTTGTTGTAATGCTATTGGGCTAATTGGGCTTTAAGATTTTGTAATTGGGCTCAGTTCATCATATATGAAAATAGTAGACGACAAAAAAAAGAAAGGTAAACGACAAAAAACAAGTGCACGTTGATTCCCTCCTTTCTTCTCTATTCACTTTCTCTCTCTAACAACACACCATTCTTTCTGATTTCTTCTTCTTCTTCTTTTCTCTCTCTCTAGCTTTAATCTCTCCAGATGCCCAAATCCTTTACCCGCCGTCGCTTCTCTAATCGCCACCATCTTCTCCGCCGTCTTACCTTCCACATTTACTCTTACTCTCACCATCACCGTCTTCGTCCTCCTCTGCATCACCAATGTTAATCACCTTTCCACGATTCGTCTCTTCCAGATTGATTCTGGCTTCTCACGTTTGAGATTATAATGCCGGTTTCTCTTGAAAGTGAAACCTTAGGGTTTCGTTGTCTATTGATTGGGTGTATGATGTTGGTTTTTCTTCTGATTCGCCGGCAATGGAGATCTGCTTCTGTGAGAAGAGAAGAGGTGATTCGTCTCATTGCTTTAGCCACCGAGGAATCTTATTTGGCGGAGGAAGTTCGTCCCGCCACTGTTGATTACGGCGGAGACTCGGTTTCTGATGTTTACCGTTGTGCCGTTTGTCTATACCCTACCACTACTCGTTGCTCTCAGTGCAAATCTGTTCGTTACTGGTTCGTTCGTTTCCTCTCAATTCAAATCCGAGGATGACTAGTTTAAGAATCTGATCACGAGGAAAAGTTTAGATTTTTAATTGGTTCTGTTTCTTAAAAAGATCATTTATTGTTACCTTTTTTTGGTAGTTCAAGCAAGTGTCAAATTCTTCACTGGCGACGAGGTCATAAGGAAGAATGTCGATCGCCTGATTATGATGAAGAAAAGGAGGAGTATGTTCAATCTGATTATGGTAACACTTGAGATTTTAGCTTTTGATTTATAAAGGTTTCACATTTGGTGGTTTGTGATTTTGATGACTGAAAGCTCTCTGCAGATGCTAAAGAGTCTAATGTGGATTTTCCATCTCGTGGGACTGCGTATGAATCATCATCTAATGTGTCTGTTGATGTTGCCTGTGATATGTCTACAAGTAGGCCTAGTATTCATAAAGTGCAACCTAGATCTGAAGCTGTGGATTTCACTACTTCTTTAAACATAAAGGATAATCTCTATGAGACCAGGCCACTAAGTAGGAAGAAATCACGTAATCGTACAGACAAGGTTGAGTCAGCCAGTAATTATTCCAAAGGAAAGACTGATGCAAAGCTGCGGAAACTTGGCAATCAAAATTCACGTAGGTCAGGTGATTCGGCTAATATGTCAATTTCAGATCAATTTTTGTCAGTTGGGTTTGAAGAAGAAATGAATGCACTTAAACATGAAAGAATTACATCTGAACCATCTAGTGCTTCTGCTGCAATGTCTTCGTCTTCAACTCTTCTCCTACCTTCAAAAGCTAACAGTAAGCCAAAAGTGTCACAAGCTTCAAGTAGTGGATTGAAAACATCGGTGCAGAAAGTTGTTCAGCATTTTAGACCTCCACAGTCGTCCAAAAAGTCTCAACCTTCCAGTTCTATTGATGAGGTTATTACGATATATGATTGGTTTGTACCTTGATTATATCTACTGCCATGATCCCATAGTGACGTTGCTGTATTTTTTGTGCAGATGAGCTTCTCGTATGAGTTGTTTGTGAAACTTTATTGTGATAGAGTAGAATTACAGCCATTTGGCCTTGTGAACTTAGGGAACAGGTACGTATCTATCTTTAACACGTTTCTTGCTTTTGGCATGAATTGATGATCTAATGTGCTAATATATTTGTGTTTGTCACTTATATTATTACTTTTGTAGTTGTTATGCAAATGCTGTCCTTCAGTGCTTGGCATTCACTCGGCCACTGATATCATACCTTATTAGGGGATTACACTCTAAAACATGTAAGCTGCACACCAAAACAATTTTCACTGCTCTTATTTTAAGTTTGTAACTATGTGGAATCTTATCTTGATAATTGGATTTTCAGGTAGAAAGAAGAGTTGGTGTTTTGTTTGTGAGTTTGAACACTTAATTTTAAAGGCAAGGGGAGGAGAATCTCCTCTTTCACCTATCAAGATCTTATCAAAATTACAAAAGATTGGGAAGCATCTTGGCCCTGGAAAAGAAGAAGACGCGCACGAGTTTTTAAGGTGAATCATATGGGTTTTGCTTTTAGTAGCTTCTATCGGTTTTTCAAAGTTAAATATTTTTGCAAAGGTGATTTACATTGTTCTTTCATAAGAATGCCAGGTGTGCTGTTGATACAATGCAATCTGTTTTTCTCAAAGAGGCTCCTGCAGCTGGTCCGTTTGCTGAAGAAACTACTTTAGTAGGCCTTACGTTTGGTGGATATCTTCACTCCAAGGTTATAATATTATTAGGAACTGTGTATTGGCTTTAGTACCATTTGGAGCTTTTTTTGTTGTAATCCCAATTATTGACATTTTAATGTTGAATACTACACAGATTAAATGCATGGCATGCCTCCACAAATCTGAGCGACCGGAGCTGATGATGGATCTAACTGTTGAGATTGATGGGGATATAGGAAGCCTCGAAGAAGCACTTGCTCAATTCACAGCATACGAAGTCCTAGATGGAGAGAACCGGTATTTCTGTGGCAGGTACTTGATTTTTTCTCTTGGAAACTTAATATATACGTTATAAAAAACTACTACTAATTCCTTTGCCTTTGGCTTTCCTTTTTACAACTACAGATGTAAATCTTACCAGAAAGCCAAAAAGAAATTGATGATATTGGAAGGACCCAATATTCTTACTGTCGTGCTGAAACGTTTTCAGGTGAGAGTCTTCATCCTCGTTAGTTTGAAGGTGTCTACTATTGTTGGGTTAACTCAGAAGAATGATTTATTTTTCCATGCAGTCTGATAACTTTGGGAAGCTGAGCAAACCCATCCATTTTCCCGAGCTTCTCGATATTAGCCCGTATATGAGTGACCCAAATCATGGGGATCATCCGGTTTATAGTCTCTACGCAGTGGTGGTCCATTTGGATGCTATGAGCACTTTATTTTCAGGTCATTATGTTTGCTACATAAAAACCCTTGATGGAGATTGGTTCAAAATTGATGACAGCAATGTAGGTCTCAATATATCATTTATACTATTTAGATACCAATTATGCTATTGTCTATTTCTCGAATCTTGATTTTGATTCTGAATTCGCAGGTTTTCCCGGTTCAGTTAGAGACTGTGTTACTAGAAGGAGCATACATGCTTCTTTATGCAAGGTGAATGAATACAAAGAGTGGACACATATCATAAAACCCAACTCTTGTTCATTTTACTAATATAGCTGAGGAAATCCTCTTCTTTGACAGGGATTCTCCGAGACCGGTGAGCAAGAACGGTGGTCGGAAATCAAAGCAAAGAAGAAATTTGGCCGCAATTCCGTCAAGAAAGGGCAACAAGAAACAGAGAGACGGTGATAATAACAGTTTGTTGCCGCGTGTGGACTGGTCGAGTGGAAGCCTGTCGTCAATGTTTAGCTCATCGGACACAACAAGCTCATGTAGCACAAAAGACTCATCAGGTATTGAGAATTTATCAGATTACCTGTTTGGTGGAGTTGAACCGGTTTGGAAATGGGATCGTCATAATAAATCTCAAACGTTTGATTGAGATTTAATTTTTGAGTTTGATGACCAATTTTTGACTGTGAACCAATAAAGCAAAAAAAAATAGAAAATGTTAACATTTTTTGGGTGGACTTGAACCGGTTTGGAACGTCATGATTCATATCCTCTATAACGTTTTACTGAGGTCATGTTTTTTGAGTTTGATGACCAGTTTTTGACTGAACCAATTAGCAAAAATAGGAGAAGGTACAGTTTTTTAGACCTTTTTTGAATCCAGTAAATTCGAAATTTAATAAATGGATTTCTCTTATTTTGAATTTAACTTTTAAAATTTGGAAAGCATAAAAAATTACTCCCTCCATTTCACAATATAAGTTGTTTTGGACTAACTTTTTTGTTTCACAATATAAATTGTTTTCAAGTTTCTATGCAAATTATATATTATTTTAATATTTTATGATTATTTCTATTATGCAGTCTCTTTTATAATTGGTTGAAGTTTTTAAAAGTAAATATTCTTAATTTGTGTGCTTTTAGCTAAAACAACTTATATTGTGAAAACGGAGGGAGTATGTAAACTGGAATCCAAGAGAATTCCATGGAAGTGAGAGCTTTTCTTTGCTGAAACTGTTCTTACACCAAATACCACCATTATTGGCGGAAAAACACAGAAGTACACACAAATACAGAGAAATCCAAATCCAAATATATAAATGGCCTCGCAGTAAAAAAAAAAAAGGATACTTACAGAAAATGAAACTTTTTCTTCTTATTGTTTCATGTCGATTTTGTATCTTTTAAGACTCCTCCTTTCTCAAGCTCTCCAACGAGGTCCCTAAGAGAGGGAACCTTCATGGCTAGAGTTCTGTAGAGTCTAGAGTATCGAGCCCGTGTGCCATCAGCTGTTCTAGCTAAGGCCAGTGAACTTAGAGCTTCGGGCAACTGACCAAACACTTGTTTCATTTCCTCTAAGCTCATGTTTTCTAAAACCGAAGGTCTTGGCACAACTCTCACTATTTCGCCTCCTTTAGGTTCTTGAATACGGGCATCCGCTTTGATCACGAGCTCTGAGTTGGAGTTAGCTCCGCATTTTATGATGAATGGAGCTGAAGAGCCTCCTGTGTTGAATTGCAAAACATTCCATTGAGACACATCGGTTTCAGTCGAAGATATTGAATCTATTGAAGGTCTCTTTTCGTCTTGAAGATTGTCCTCTTGTTCTGGAATTGTCTGCAGTCCAATAAAAAAACCAGCACGTAACAAGGTATCATCAAACTTCTCAACATTTTTGGATCGATCTTTTGCTGGACTTTTATTCATCACTTACCTCGACCAACTGGTGAGCCGTATCAATTTCTCTCTGTGCACATGGATGATCAACATCAAGCAGAGAAGGCATTCGTTCGTTAAGTTCATCAAGAGACTCAAGCAATGCCTTTTTCTTGCTTTTACTCAAAACGTGGACAGAGGCTTGTCTTGTTATTTCCTTCAAAAAGCAAACCATTTTTATTTTTTCTCGTGGTTTATCATAACTAAGATCAAGAAAGACTCGTAATGGTTTCATATGATAAGAGTAATAAATACCTTGACTTGCTTCAGTATGGCATCCAGAGAAATGAGGGAGGCTAATCTCGAGTCTTCGGCTGCTGTAGATGGATTTTGAACAGGGGAACTGCCTTCTTCCAAGGTAAACAAAGCTGCATCACTTCTCATTTGTTGCAAAATCTGATATAGTAGAAAATGGAATTTAGGTTCGAGAAAAACTCTGAAGAGATAACAAGAGTGGGATTAACGATATGACATCATACGGTTCTTTTTCAGGGTTTACCTTTCTTCTTTTGTGGTCAACAGACTCGAGAGCTGATCGAAGCTTCGCGACTTGACCAGCATCTTCTGCCTCTTCCGAAGCCAAAGTACCGGCAATATCCTAAGCAAGCATTCCCATATCAGATCTCACATGGCAAACAAGTTCTTCAGCGACTAAGACCTAGATCTCAACATAATCCCTTAACAGATTTCTTATGTAAAATCAGTTGCTGCTGAAATCATTCTGAAATTTCCACCAAAAAAAAAAAAAAAAACACACACACACATCAAGTTCACCTTGGACATGGTATATTTACCTTTAGATGCTGCATCTGAGAAGTGTAGACTCGTTTTGCATACTCAGACAAAAGCTGTCCTAAAGCGTCTGTGTGAGGTGGCACCGCAGCTCCTACTCCAGCCATCCAGCCATCCATAATTGCTGTGGAAAGAAGCTCTAATTGGCCAGTGGTTACTCCTGAAACATCATCTGCTGTAACAGAGAGAAACTCAAAACTTTCTGCAAGCCATGACCTAATCTGTCTTTGCAGTTCACCAGCCGGAGTGTGAACAAATAAAGCAGCTAAGGGTTTGTTTCCAATGGCAAAACTTTTGGCTTCATCTTGTATCTCCCTCAGCTTTCCTCCAGTCACTTGCTGCCTCCCAGTATCCTAAGAAAAATTCAGAAACAAGAGAAGCACGTTTGTTTGTATCTTGGATTCTCAGTTATTAGGTTAAAGAAAAGCATCTCTGGGAGTCATAGCTATATTACCTGGTCATGTCCACGGATTCTTGAAACTACAGATACCAACTTACTTTTCTTTTCTGGCTTTAAATTAACTTTAAAGCCATAAATCTGCTCATCATAATATCGAACTGGTGATCTACCTGGGCTGCTACTCCCGCTGGAGCTTCTAGTTCGACCAGTATATGGCTTCTCCAAAAAGCGTTCAACAGGAGAAACCTAAAAGAAGTGGGTGACGTGAGATTGATCTTGCCGGGAGAAGAAACTTGTGACACATACCAGCAGGAAAAGCTAAAAGGAAAATTAGCTAACTAAATCTGGTTATGCTCACCTTGATCGACTGAAGCTCAGGTGATCGTGCAAGTAAGGACCTTATGTACAATATCCTGACTCGAGAAACAAGCATTGTATCCATTACTCTCCTTGGTTCCATTTTCCGGATAAATGAAAAGACAGAATCTCTGATCTCAGCAAGGATTTCATGCTCTCTGGAAGCACCAGCCTTTATGACAGCTGCTAAGACCTGCAAGTCAACAATAACATTTGTTAACATATAAACATATAAATATTTGAACACCTATCCCAATCAGCGATAAATGTATTTTTATCTTCAAATACTGGTAGAATCAATTCAGTTATTTACATCCCTGAAAAATCTAAATGGGTACTCAATATCAAACTATTAACCCGATGGCAGTACCAGCATCAGAAGCTTGTTTGCGCCATCAGCTATGGCTGCAAGACCTTCATATTGTTCGGGATCAAAATCATTCAATGCAGCTGTTAAGTATTCTCCAGCTGGAGTGGTTTTTACTAATTCAGAGCTGGATTTTACTAATGTAATCGTGCCCTCATTTTTATCCACTGAAGACGGTAAAGTGCCCGCGCTATTTTTCCTGTAGAAAATACAGATCAGGTGGTAAGGGAAGTAAACAAAATAGAGAAGACAGAAATTTGGATTAAATGGTTCCAAGTGATCAAATAACTACCTGTCAACATCTGCAGGCTGCACTGTTGGTGAAGCTTTTGATGAGGGGCTAGATACCTATATACAACAATGGATGAGAAAGCCTAAGCAATTAGCTAGCTGGAGCAGGAAAATCTCCATGTGTATGGCAATTAGTAACATTTGATGAAGAGAAGAGATAGAATAATTTTTCTTCCAACAGCTCCAAAAAGAGAAGCGTCCATGATGTGATACTATATCATGTGCAGATACTGAATCATGTGCAGTGTAGGATAGAGAAAAGAATCACCTGAGTCGAGCTAGCCACTGACTTTTCTGTTAATCTGTCGAACAATTTTTCATTTTCTTCATGCAACCTCTGCAGAAAACAACTACTCTCTTCAGACAAATGTTAAGTTCAAATATCATCTGGGTAATTCAAAAATAAGGAAATCATAAATAAAAGTGTGCTCAATAGGAAGACGAAGCAGAACCTCAATCAGTGCATCACGTTTTTTCAATTCTTCCTCAAGTTTCTTGGTAACTGCAGAAGAATCGAGTGTGTTCTCAGCTGCTCTGGGCTGAGGTTCCAAGGGATCTCTCGATCTTGTCATGTCAGACTTCAGAGCTTTACTTAGTTGTGATTCTAAGTCTTTCACTTTAGACTGCATAAAATTATGTGAAAAAATGGAAGGGAGTGTCACGGCTATCATATTCAGAGAAGGCTACTTGAAAGCTATTTCACCATCTATTTTCTGTTACGTAGATGTTTAAGATAAAAAGGGTAGGAGACATGTCTCGAAGTTTAGAAAGTAGATACTAATGAAGTACCAACCTGGAGATTTTGAATGGTGGAATCTTGTTGTTGCGCCTGCAGCTTTTGTTCCTGTTCTAACTGTAAAAGTTGAGCTATTTGATTTCTTAACTGAAAATTCTGCTCCTTTTCTATTTTATGTTTGTCTACAACCATCGCATTCTCTGACTGCAAAAACAAATAAGTAAATCGTTAGCAGAAAGGAATCTTATAAGGAATAATTGAAATAAGGAGACACTATCCCAGTCAGCATCGAAGACCTTTAAATCTGATTGCAGTGTGAATGAAACTCTCCACGCTCTCTGTACTTCATTATAGAGCAGTACACATTGGTCATTTGCTTCTTTAAGTGCTTGTTTTAAACCCGTAACCTCTTGTTTTAGACGCTGATTTTCCCTCTCTTTCTCCAATACCTCCTTCCGAGCATCATTTGCCTACGGGAAGAAAGGATATGTTTACAGGTTGGTACTTTTTCAAACTACGTGTACATAGTAAGTTAAGCAAAAAAATTACATGTCCCAAATCTGTTCTTCAGAGAAATAAACTAAACTCCAAAAGAGGTAGAGATCAAACCAACAGAGTAATTAAGTAAAATCCTAACAGACTGAGTCAAAAACTATGATTCTATACTTATATTTTAACAATTCCATCTGTTATATGTATGAATGTCAATATATGAGAAAAGAAGGAGAGGGAGGACGGAATACTCTAATTCCACTTACCACGTCTCTCCATTTCTTAATTGTGTCTCGATTCCCAAGGCTTGGTACAGTATTTCGAGCTCTAGCAGCATAGTTGAGACACGACATTATTTCAGACAAGTTCCGTGCACTTGGACAAATGTTGACGATCATCAATGTTTTGGAGCTCCCTCCTGCACGTTACAGGATAATAGGATATTGTTCTCATTTGAAGGAACTTCAAGGAATGGAAAGAAATCCTCAACACAAAGATAATATATATTTAGAGCTAAACGTAGAGGCACACGCACTGGAAAGGAGAAGCACTTACCTAGTGAATCTGCAAGTATTCTTGTAAGAAATGAGTTCTCGTAAGGAATGGTATCTCTTTTTGACGTCAAAGATGATAAAACATCTCCCAGCCTACAGAACCCGACATATATGCAGTAAGTAAAGGGGAAAGCTAATTAATTCAAAGATTTAAGCTAACAACACCTATACATGAAGAAAAATGTCAAAGATATGGAATTCACTTGTAAGGGAATAAACGAAAAGAGGGAACGGAGAGAGAATACTTAAAACTTACGCGGAAATTGAATTTGTTACATGGAGCAGATCAGTTACATGATCTCCATTGTCATCCTCCACAGTTAAACCTTCACTTCCAGCCAGGTCAACTAAAGAAAGCTTGCTAATTACATTTTCTCTCGTAATTGTGTTGCTATAACAAATGTGTATCGAGACAATCCTACCAAGAGAGCAGAAATCCGTTAAGAAAGTATCATGAGTAGAGAATCTTAGCAGAGAATTATATGCAGAAAAGGAGTCAAGCATATAACAAAACTTACAGATGGGTCACAGTAGACTTTGATTTATCATTCCCTCTATTCTGAAATGCAGAGTTCAGGACTCTCATGAACTCTGATGGATTATCAACTTTTTCCTGTGAAAGTTCTATAACCGATTCGCGTAAACCCATATTGATCTTTGGCAAATTGCTCTGACAACCCGAGAGTAAATCCCTGACCTAAAAAATGAAAGTTTCTGAATTAGAAAAGACTTTCAATTTCCATTCTAGTATCGAATGCAGTATTACGACTTCAAAACGAAAAAACAAAGCACCTGTTCGTTATAAAGCTCAAACACTGAAACAGAGAAACTGAACTGAGATGCGGAAGTTGAATCAGAATTGGCCAAGTCCATAAGTTCCTCAAAACAACGAGCATATAAACCACGGTCCTGATTAGATCCTTCCTGAGAAAAAGCGACAGCATATAACTAACATCAACAGAGAGCAATTGCCTGATATATAAATCTCTCGTAAATCGATAAGATAATACTATGAACGTCCATGAACTTACTATGAACGTCCATGAACTTGCCTATCATATTTAAATCCTGTCAAATAACATGAAACTTTTTTGCGATTTCAAAGTTCAATCACATAGATATCCTCGGCTTGGTTAGAGCCAAAAAGTATTGAAACCATAAACATGCAAATAAGCAGTAAAAAGAATGAGTATATTAGAAGACTGTTCATACCCCCTGTCATTTTAGCAACTTCGAAAAAATTATTTTGTATGCATGTACCTCAAGTTAGATACTAAGCATAACAACATCGATAATACGGATACCAAACAAGACCTATATCTAATTTCAGAGAGGAAAGGGAAAGGAGGGGCAACCATGGTGTATGTCTTCCCCGCGTGAGTTTGGCCATACGCAAATATAGAAACGTTCGATCCATCCAGAGCGGATTGCACAAAAGGTTGGACATCACTGAACAGTGAAGCTGAGGAAATTTTACTGAATAAGTTCCGGATTACATATTTACAAAAGTATTGGAAACAGTTCTTAAGGAGTATTATAACTCACCTTGTCCAACTTGAGGCCCATAAACTCTATCAAATTCAAATTCCTTCTTGGGATTGGACAGAGTATCATCACTAGTGTTTACGCGTATAGTGCAGTTATCAGGAAATTCAATGATAGAGGGACCCTCGTCTTCAAATAAGGGTCTTGCTCGACAAAATACCTTTACATTCCCTGAAAGATTAAACAATAAACTATACATTCAGGGTCATATAGAACAATCTAAACCTGGTGTGATCAATATCAATAGAAGTAAGGATAGAGAATGACGTCGGAAATGGAAGATGTGCACCTTTGGTCGTCAGTAAGTCATTGAACAGTCTCTTCTTCTCATTGATAAGTGGAGATATCCTAGCCTCAGTCTCAAGTGCATATTGATCTGTGATAGGCTATGCAGATAAGTGAACAAAACACATTCCCGAATTGTAACAAAATTCCTATCACAAGAGATACATAGATATAGATGCATACACTCTAATAATGCATAGTGGCCAAAAATAAACTACACTTTCACATGGAATACACAGACGGGAACTAAAAACTTACCCAGTTTACGACTTTTATCAGCCAGAACACCTAAATAACGTGTAACCCTTTCAAGCTTCGCATTGGAGTACTCTTGAAGATCAGTAGCTTCCTGTCTCAATCCCACATAATCGTCCTTTGCAAGCTATTCAACCAAAACCAAATTTTCTTAAAAAATAGCTTAATCACACAACCGCAAAATAGCATCATTGTACTTAAAACTTGTACAAAACATCACCTCTATACTCGTCTAAACATTAAAATCATCATCTTTCACAAATTTCAAACTCATCAATAGAAAGAGCTTAGAAACATAATTCTTACTCAAACCCAAATATACAAATCTCAGAAAAACATTATCACACCTGAACTTTATCCTTCAAACTCTGAACCTTAGACGCAAGCTCCGACGAGTGCGGTGGAAGCGAGTTCTTCGGGATCGAGTACCGTCGAAGCATAGAAGACGGTGTCCGATGAACGCCTTCCTCACTAGAAGGCGACTTCTTCGATTCGAACCCAGTCACCTCCCAGTTCCACATATTGGTACTCTTCTGCTCCGCCATTTTCAAATTCACGAAAAAACCCTAATCCTATTCCAGATTTCAGCACAAACCCACCAAAATTCTCGAGCAGACAACCTCAGATTCCAAATGAAAACATTCAAAAGTTTTTGAAATTTATTACCTCCAAATCCAAAAAAAATGTGTTTCTTACTTTTGTCTCTTTGTCTCTCTCTCAGATATAAAAATGAAGGCCGAAGCAATGAGTATCATACGATGTCGTTTTTGCTTTGTTCTTCTTCTTTTTTTAATAAACAAAACAAATTAAAAATAATAAAATGACAGAGACACCAAAACGTCTTTTAAGACACAAAATATTTTGTGCTGTGCGTTAACGACGCCTTCTCGTGTTCGATTTCAGTTCATTGTTCGGTCCTTTTTTAATAGTAATACCGATCAAAATATTATAGAGTCAGGAATTTATCAAATAGAGCTTGTTTATTTGTTGAAAATGTAGAAGAAACTAAAAAAATAAACACAATGATCATTTCAAAATTACGGTGCAATGAGTATCTACAGTAGTCTCTGTATTTATTTTACTTTTCGTATCAGTAGTCTCTGTATATATTACTAATTTTAATACGATAAAAGGATGGTACCATAAGATGATGATCATGACAAAGGTGCAATGAAAATCGAATTTTAATTGATTAAATGATAATGGCACACGCAGATCTGTGTGGTGCATATGATTTTTTTTTTTTGTTATTAATTCTTTTGGAATTTTGGACCGACCAGATAGCGTGACATTGAAGGTAAATAATTACTCACTCGTATTTATACCAAGAAAAAAAAAATTGATTACAAAAGTTTTGGTGGGTCTACTTTATGAAAGAAGAAAAAAGTGTGTGGGAGAAAAATTGAGCTTTAGAGGGATAACTTCTGAATTCTCTAAAATCTACATATAATTTTACTTAAAAAGGCCCAAAGTTATTGTATTATTTTTGGACCTTAAACAGTCTACTACAATGAAAGGGCCTTATCTTAATTGTTCAGGCCCAAATGATTTTAAGCATTGACACTCAAAACAATATCTTAAAGGCAATTAAAGGAAATCTCAAGGCACTAAATATTTGTGGAAAAAAAGCTTAAAGTCTATTTAATAAAACAAAATCAGATGATGTATATTGACATTAATTACAAAATTAAATGAATTTCTAACCCAAAAAAATGGTTAGATTCTTGGCGTTATGGTACTATTTACTTTACTTGCGCTTTATATAAACTTTGGATAAATTCATGAATACCGTTGTTTAATAATTTGTTCGATGTGATATTGTAACCCGAACTAACCCAAAACTTTAACTTTATACAATTTGTTTATGTACGAAACACTTTAATAGTATGATTCAACTCATCTTCTATACCTTTTTCCTAAACTTTAAAAACTTTTTTTTAATGTATGACTAACTTTTTTTTCCTTGAAACACACTATCAAGTTATCAACGTACAGCTAAATAATTGCTTATTTGAAGCAAAAATAATGATATAAATACTGAAAAAGAAAAGTAGAAGAATCATATTCACACGCCAACAAATCGTATAATGCTGCTTCATCTAAAATTGGTCCTTCGAAAGTCACGTCCATTTAGCTCTCACGTTCTACCCGAATCAATTTTAAATCCTTAATTTACAGTCATAACACATATCTCTGATAACGTTATTTTCTGGATATGTAAGACGCAGAATTTCATTTCTATTAGGTTAATTTACCAACCGGAGTAATTTATAAATTTGTGAAAATCTCGCCTAACACAAAGTGAATAATAATAAATCACTTGATAGATGTTTAGCCAAACGTAGATATAAGAGTAATCTTATTGTTATTTTTGATAGTACTATAGGACAGATTTATTGATGAGAAAATTAAAAAGTGAAAAAAGTGGGTGAAAAGAAGAGAGCAGAAATTAAAAAAAGGACGAGAAGCGAGAAGAGTGCATCTTTTGATGGATATTGAAAATCTTAAGTCAAGCTGTAATGGGAAGAAAGAACACAACAAGTGTCGGTGCCTCTAAGCAAATTCCACATAATTCTAAAGAAACAACATAATTATTATTTTATTTTTTTCGCAATATTTTTAACAGAAATTGTTTTTATTCCAGCCATGCGTATATATAAGCTGTCTTTTCGGAAAAAATAAAAAGCTGTCTTTATCTATCCCAACGGTCCAAAAATTTAATAAAATAGTATTATAAATGCACTCGTAATACCCAATGTTTTATTTTTCCTGAGGATTAAAGAGGCAAATATACTAGCCTTTTTGTTTTATTAACAGCTAGCTAATGAGCAAAATAGCTGTAGATAGATAGCGCCACTAATCTAATCCAAGGCCATTAGCTTATGTTGTGTATGATGTGATACCCCCAAGTCTAAATTAGTGATGGTGACGTATAATTAATAATGGTAATTTTGACGACGAGTATGGAACGTGTTCCGAATTTTTCTCTCAAATAATGCGTTTTGATTTTGATTATCAAAAGATTCCAAAATAAATACATTGAAGAATTCGTTCTCTAATCTTCTAAACCAACATAATAAACTTCGGACCACTCGACGACCAAATTTTCAGTTATGCGTAATTACTATTTAAGTCAATCAATTCTGTTATTTAATGACATTACCAAAAATCTTAATAATCCTAGGCTATATGTAATTATGTACGAGTCACACATAATTAATATAGATCCGTGATGTATGTCTCTAGACGTTATATATAAACCATAACAGCAAAATAAATTATAACAACACATAGGGAAAAGATTTTATGACCACTACCAAATAGAGGCAGTCATAGATAACAAATAACAAATGAGGCATCGAACTTTAAAGCTTAAAGATTTAATACCGCATTTGTATCGTCATTAAGTGCGATAATTCTGTAATTATGTAACGTTGTCATTCAGGAGTCCGGAAATTAATTAATTAATTAAACTATCCGTTGTCGTGTCACGAGAATAAAAGGTTAAATTCGCCGTGTTTTTATTAAGAGGAGACTAGGTGGGGCCCAATTGAGACAGACAGCAAATTTAATGAACAGGTGTCCATGTGAGACGCATTCACACGCTCTCTCTCTCAAGTCTCTCTTTCCATTACTACTACTATAAACCGTTCTGGGAACTTGATCAACATTTTTAATCCTAAAACTTCTTTTGAGTGTGTTGAAGAAGAAGAAGATTAAAATTCACTAAAAACCCGAGAAAAGTGGAAGAAGAAGGAAGGAAGAAGAAGACAAGAGAGCATTCTGATTCATGTGACTCTGGTTTCGTTTCTTTCTGTGTCTCTGCTGTGTCGTTTTCTCGGCATATTTCTGATCTTTCGTTCTCGGTTGGTTTTTGGTTTCTGGGTATTGATTGATTGATTCAAAAGTCTTCAACTTTCCTGGAAACTGGATCTGGGTTTATCCGTTTTTACTCGTCTGAGAAGAGAAAAAAGGATGAATCCTTATGATGCGAAAGACAGAAGATGGATTCTCTCTATGTTCTTCTTCGTCGTTTTGTTCTGCAACAACGTTTCGACTTCGTCTTCTTCATCTGTGAGTTGGGCAAAACTAAATTTTCTATCTTTCCCTGTTTTTCTGGGATTTGTTTTGGTTGGACTCCGGGGAAATTGCAAAATATCAGCTTTTGGGTTTTTTCTTTTTCTTGTCTCTGGAAAGTTCACTGATTTTAACATATCCTGAAATAGTAGGTTTAACTTGCCTAATGAAGAAATTTCTCAATTTTGAATACTTTTGTAGAAAGAGACACCAACGGTGGTTGTGTTTTTCTGTATTGATTATTCTTAATTCTGTGGTTTGTTGAATTTAAAGATTTTATCAGGAATTTGACTAGTTTGGGACCGGAATATATATACACTTAGACTTGTTCAATTTCAGGTCAAGAGTCTCTCTTGAGTTAAGTAGTGAAGTTCTCTTGATTATATATAAAATCAAATCACTCTTTTTTTGCAGGAAGTTATCACGATTAAGCCAAGACATTTATCCTTGCTAAAGAGTGCTTTACAACGGGTAAAATTGGATGATTTTATAAAAGTTTCTTTGTCGATCAGTTTTCGATTTCAGAAAGTAAAAAAGTTTGATGAGATTTCTTGTCTTTATAATTTCAGTCAAGTGGAGAACAGTCTGATCTATGGAGGCCATTGACTGATCAAGGATGGAGTCCTTGTATTGATTTGGGAAATTCTCCTTGTAAGTATTGACAATTTGTTTGAAAATTTCTTCTTTAGTTTCAGATTATATTGATCTTTGACTAATCTTGTTGTCTTGGAGCAGCATTACCGGATAAAACCGCGGGATATGTTCAGGTATTTCTTGATGGAGGACTTAACCAGCAACGAATGGGAATATGTGATGCTGTTGCAGTTGCGAAGATTTTAAACGCAACACTCGTGATCCCTTATCTTGAAGTGAATCCTGTGTGGCAAGATTCAAGGTAATGTTTCTTGAAAAATTCTCTGCTGTTGAAGAGTTGTGTTGTTGCCTCGGAAGCTGATGTTGTGTGTTTTTTCTTTCTGTGTGCAGTTCTTTTGTTGATATTTTTGATGTCGATCATTTTATCGATTCTTTAAAAGATGACATAAGGGTGGTTAGAGAACTACCTGATGAATACTCTTGGAGTACAAGAGAGTATTACGGTACAGCAGTACGTGAAACACGAGTGAAAACCGCGCCTGTTCATGCCTCTGCGAATTGGTATATTGAGAACGTCTCACCAGTTCTACAAAGGTCTGTCTTGCACTTAATCTGACTAATGAAAGTTTAAGTTTTTGACTTTCAGACTGTAATTGTTTGGAGCTTTTTTGTTCTATTTTGTAGTTATGGGATTGCTGCCATTTCTCCATTCTCTCACCGGCTATCATTCGACCACTTACCTGCTGAGATCCAACGACTAAGATGCAAAGTGAATTTCCAAGCTTTACGTTTTGTCCCTCACATTACATCACTCGGTGATGCTCTTGTCAGCCGCCTTAGAAACCCGTCATGGAGAAGCAATAAGGAACAGAAAAATGTTGATCATTTAGGAGACATGACCAACCCACACAGAAGACAAGAACCCGGGAAGTTTGCTGTGCTTCATCTTCGCTTCGACAAGGTAAATTATACTTTATTCCAATCATCCTATTCAAAACTTTTGGTGATTGTTGTTAGTTATTTGATCAAGATTTTCTTCTTGTTATGTTTATAGGACATGGCTGCGCATTCAGCGTGTGATTTTGGCGGAGGCAAAGCCGAGAAACTCTCCTTGGCGAAATACAGACAAATGATTTGGCAAGGAAGAGTGTTGAATTCTCAATTCACTGATGAAGAGTTAAGAAGTCAAGGACGGTGTCCTCTAACACCAGAAGAAATGGGACTTCTTTTAGCTGCTTTCGGATTCGATAACAATACTCGTCTCTATCTTGCATCCCACAAGGTCAGAATTCTTCAGTTACATTACTTGTTTAAAGTCTGGTTATAATGTGATGTAGCAGAATATTAATCACGTATTTTTGAATTACAGGTGTATGGAGGAGAAGCTAGAATCTCAACATTAAGACAAGTATTCCCAAGAATGGAAGACAAAAGAAGTCTTGCATCTTCTGAAGAACGAGCTCGAATCAAGGGCAAAGCTTCTTTATTAGCTGCACTTGACTACTACGTTAGTATGCACAGCGACATTTTCATCTCCGCATCACCTGGAAACATGCACAACGCTCTTGTTGGTCATCGAACATTCGAGAATCTCAAGACGATCAGACCAAACATGGCGTTAATAGGACAGCTTTTCCTCAACAAAAGCATCACTTGGGTAGATTTTCAGCAAGCGCTTGGTGAAGGACATGTGAATAGACAAGGACAGATCCGGTTAAGGAAACCAAAACAGTCGATTTATACTTATCCTGCTCCTGATTGTATGTGCCATGTTTGATTAGTTTTTAAAGTCTTGATCTTTAGATATTTCTTATAAGAATAAAAATAAAAACTCTGATTCTTGATGAGGCTAGTTTGTGTTTAGATTTGTGTTCTTGAGGCTTAATAAAAAGAGTATAGTTTGATTAGAAATTTGATTGTGAATGAATATTACAAATTATTGTAGCGATAATGATAATTTGATCAAAAATAAGTAAAGAAGATCAAGTGGATAATCCCTTATTAACAACCACAAGTGTCTAGAATATGCTTATTAGTAATAATCCCTTCAGATTCATCAACCTTCAGATTCTGATGAATGCACTATTTTTATTTTGTAATCATCTTATAAGAATTTATTCTAATATTTGAGAATTGAAGATGTGAAACTTTATGAACAATAAATTAGCACTAGTAGAGCCTTGAATTGTGGCCAAGAAAAGCTGACGACCTATTGGAAAAAGGAACCTAGAATTTTGTTTCTTTGTTTTGTTCTTTTTATGACGTCTGTTACCCATAATTTTGCAGGTTTTTTGGCGACCGTTGTTAATTAATTAAATATATTAACATATTTATTACTCATACCATTTATTATGGGTGGGTGATGTTTTAATAAAGTACTTAAAGTTTTAAGATCAATCCTTGACCCTTGTGATATACGAGTAGTATAAATTTCATTGATTTTAATAGAGATTTTAATTAAGCATCTCTATAATTACACAAAAATCCATAGAGAAACCAGATGATTGAATCGGGGGAAATGCATGAACTTTAATTATTTCCGATTGATAATTCCAAGATTTTGTATCATCATTATACCAAAAATTAAAATTAACAAGAAAATCGATTTGTTTTATTAAATATAAAATGTTGATTTATTACGTATAAATCCCTGATATTTGTTTTTTGTTTTACTTTTCTGAATGGGATATAATCAAGTGTTATGAAGTGTATAGTAGAACGGTGGACCGACAGTTGCCACGAAAGCAAGTAAACCGCTACCAACCGTCGGATCAATCTTTATTGGCTTTGCAGAAGCGAGGCCCAATTAAAACGGCCTAAAATAAATAAACAAAAGAAATAAAAAAAGGAGAAAAGAGAGTAATATAAATGAAGCAGAGCAGAAGATGAGCTTCTCTGTACAAAGTCAGAGAAAAGTCAGAATAAGAAGAAGAAGAAGAAGAAGAAGAGAAAGAGAGTCAGAGACGACGACGGACGAAACGACGCTATTCTTACGCTTTCTTCGATCGTCGATTTGATTTTTTCCCTTCCTTCTTATTTTTCTCGGTAATTTACTACGTTTCGCAATTACCGGAGATTTTTCTCTCTTCTTCCTTCCGATTTTTTCGCATTTATTTCCGCCGAATTTTCCGGCGAAGCCTTGCCGTCTTTTGACGGACATCGGAGGCTTTTGATGATCATCCTTTGTTTCTTCAATTGTCGACCGCTTTCGCTTTTCTATTTTTTAGCGATTGTTTTTTTTAATTGGACCACCGATCTGATGAAACATTAATTACTTTCCATTGATGAAGAATCATCGAGTGAAAATTTAAAAAAGAAAAAATTGAGATCTTCGTTGTGTTTATCCTGAAATTTCATTGAAAATTGAAATTGAGAAGAAAAAATTCTGTTTTAATCATAAAATCTCGTGTTTGATATTATGTTGATGAGTTAATCTAATCTAATCGATCACATCATAAACAGTATTAATGGATAAGAGATTTTCTCTATTGGCATCTGAAATTTGTGTTAAAGTCTTTGTGTTTGGTCAGTGTCATCATTATGTTGACATTATGATTGTTTTATTGATGGTTGATTTTATTTTTAAATTGTCAACAGGTTGAAGTAGAAGATAAAGCATCGATACATGATGGCTGATTGATAAGAGTTTTCTCCGGAGAGGTTCGGAGTTTTTTTTTTAGAAAGGAAACATTAAAAAAGATGGCAGTCTCTTTTCCTCGTCTTCCGAGGTGGTTGTGTGGTGGTAGTAACACTAAAGATAGAGAGAAGAAAGAGTCAATTCCTAAAGGATCTTCTTCACTTAGTCCTTCACTGAAGAAGACTACTACTAGTAAGACTGGTTCTTCCTCTTCATCAGTGAAGAAGACCAAGAGAGGATGGATTGGAAGAGGAGGATCAGGATCAGGAGGGGAAGAGGATAAGATTGGGAATGTGGTGTTTCCTGAACCTGATGATCCAGAGTGGTCAATTGGTTGGGTTGAGCCACATGGACCAGGTTTTAAAGCTGAGGATGATGATTGTGGTGGCTTTGTGGTTTTGGTTCCTCTTTACAAGAAAGTTATGGATGGTTCAGGGAATCAGATTCCGAATGGCTTCTTCTCTCCTGCTGCTCCTGGTAATGTTTGTTTCCATTATCATCATCATTCATTAATAGCTATCATGTAAATTATCTGCATGTTCTTTTAAGAACTTAAGTAATTGGTTTGAGTCTTTTGTTTGTAAATTGATTTGTTCTTTGTTCTGATGACATGTAAACTGCAGATGGGAAGAACATGGAACAGTGGCTGTCGTCTATGGGGAAGCTATAAATTGGAGATTGGGAAGAATAAGACTAGTTCTCTGTTGTTTCAGTATCGAGATTTAAGCATCGAATAATCTAAAAAAAAAAGAAAAGGAAAATAAAAAAAAAGAAGAAGCAAGATTCGTTCGTGGATATAGCTTCTGGAGACTTCTTTTGATTTTCTGTTTGAAGCGAGTGACAACAAAACACCAAGTCATATCTCAAGAATCTACTAATGGACAAAGATGATGCTGATGGAGACCTAGCAACATGAAGATGAATATGATATGATTTGAGTATTGGATATTTTTCATGTGGGTGTTTTTTTCCGGTTGTGAAAGCGTTTCTGCTTCACTTCTGTGGTCGAGATAAATTGGGTTTGGAAAAGGAGAAAAAAAAAAAAAATCTTTTTTCTTTTGTTCCTTTGTGGTTTGATGATGTGTAATAGTAGTAATGTACATGTACATATGTTGTTTTCTTGAAATCACATGTCATGTGCTTACTTTCGACAACACAAAAACTTCCCCAACAACGTTACTCACGATTATGTGATTAAACAAAGTGAACCCAAAAACAAACTACATTTTGATAAGCATTCAGTTTTTGTCGCCGGAATCTTTTGGAAGCTGCAAACCCATGAGGCCGAGCAAATTGGAAGCAGGACCAGGAAGTCCTTGTTGTGAAGAGTAGGATTCAAGTAGGTTCTTAACAAGGTTAAAATCTGCATCAACTGGTGTAAACTCATCATCCTTCTCATCTCTAGTTTTTGATGATTCCTGCAGAGACATTACATTCATCTCATAAATACCATTACAGTCAAAATCTAAGCTCCTAAATTCACTGAGTCTAGTTATGAGAGTTACCTCGTTTTGCTTAGAAGAATGTTGTTGATTCACATTTTCAAAGCTTTTCTCAAGAGTTGAGTTTTTCAGTTCCTCATTCATTGCTCCATAGTAGGATTCCTCAAAGCTTTCCTTAGCATCTTCGTTAGATTCTTCTCCTTCGCTATCATCTTCAACGTCATCTGCATACCATAACATTTTAGTAAGTCCCACATCACATTTCACACCTTATAGATCAGTATATGTTGCCATTAGGAAAAAAAAAAAAGTTTAGGAAATACCAAAATCCATGTCCATGGAAGATCCTTCAGAGCCATCACTGTCATCATCAGCTTGTTCGTCACGACCTTGGCTTCCTAGCATTGACTCAATATCTTTCATGAAACGATCAACATCTATACTCACTTCTTTGAAATCCCTACATAAGTCCAGAAAAAAAAAAATTAATGTGTTGAGCTTGAAATTAACAAAGAGATGTTCATGAAAAATGATTAATGTTCAAATAATGGATAACCTGTTTTCTGGAACTTCTGCTCCTTTGTAGCTTGATACCTTGTGCATGAATTGCTGCATCGACTTTGAGATATCACCGAGATCAAAATTGTTCATGTTTGCATCAGATGAGCTTCCAGCTTCTTGCTTCTCCTTACCTTTATTTTTGCGTTCCTTCTTTGAGTTATAAAACTCCATCTCTTTCTGCCTCTCTTGAAGAACAGAGTTTAGTTCATCTTCACCATCGTAGAGCCAAGAATCATTGTCAGAAGCAGGAACTTCCTGGCCCTTAAAGTCATCCTCCGAATAAGGTAAAGCAAGAATCTCATCAATACGTCTCACCGGTGCACTCATAATGTCTCTGCACATAAATAAAACAAGTACTCAAGATCATATAAACAACTCAAAGATGAATCCTTTTTCACTACCTATAGAAACAAAAAACTGCAATTACCTAGTCCTCGAAAACGAAGAACTCTTCTGGTGGTATTCCTCAGCATTCTCCATCAACCTCTTATACTCCTTCGAACCAGAAAGCAATCCTTCAAAATAACCATACTTCTCAAGATTGTCTTTATACTTGCTCCAACTAATCCCTTTCCCATCTTCTCCTTCCTTCTTCCTCTGCTGGTACATCATTTCCATACCACAAGCTATCTTCATCCCTAGCTCAGCTTCAGAGAAAGCATCCCTGTCACTGACACTAGGCATTGGATAACAATTCGGTGCTTGAAACTTCTGCTGCACTAGCTGCCCATACATAGCACGAGACATCTTGACAAGAACAAGCACAAGCTTCTCTTCTCTTCCTTTGCTCAGAAACTTCTCCATCTTCGCTGCGTGTTTCATTGAATCCATATCACGATCGTAAAACCCTTCCACAGCAAGTGAGATCAAGAAAGGTTCATGCCTAATCACTTGAGCTACCGATACCGGAACCCTAACCCTAACACGATGCATATTCCTCCACGCTCTTTCAGGATAATCAGATATCCGATTCTTCAACGCAGATTGAACTGAATCCGACGCACGAGATTCGTTACCACGCTCGATTAGAAACCGTAGAGACGCAACCAAAGAAGGATCAGGCAAACGGCTTCTGGGAACTATGTGGAGGTCACCACCGCGAATGAAGACACGATTGAGACTAGTCTCCGGATTAAGCCAACGCGGGAGATGAAAAGCAGCTTCGATTAGGAGAAACTCGCCGTCAGTGTCCCAAACACGAATCGAATTAGACGGAAACGCGGCGGAGATTCGAAAAAGTAAAAACACAGCGAACCATTCGTCTTCGAGATTGTCACCGTACTTGAGCTTCCCGTGGAGATGAGGTATAGCAGTATTGGTACAAGCACAAGAGGAAGAGAGAGCGATTGAGAGAGAGAAAGGCTCGTGCTGCCATATGTAAGGAGAAGTAAACGGAGAAACGAAATCGATGATTTCTAAGTGAAGTGACTGAAGAGCGGCGGAGGAGAGGGATGAGTCAGGGAATAAGGAGAAGAAAACTGTTTCGTCTTGGAGACGAGAAGTGGTTTCAGAGAAGAAAGGTGAAGAAGAAGGCTTCGACATTGTTCTTGCTTCATTCACCGGCGCCGGTGACTGATTTATATAACAGATAAAACCCTCTGACTTAATAAGAAGAGTTTGACTTTTGACCATTAATGAAATGACCAAAACACCCTTCATTATGTTCTTCTTCCTTTAGAGAGAAACCCAAAAAGGCCAAAACCGAAGAATTGATTTTTGTGTTTATCTTTCCTTTTACGATGTGTTACGGTCACAATCAATCGTTGTCGTCGCGAAGCAGTCTCCGTCGCCGATCGCATGACGGAGAAGATGATTCAGTGGTAGACGATCTTCGAGACCGGCTGGCGGAAACCGAGGCGCGGCTGAGAAGAGCAAGGGCGAGAGAAGCTGAGCTAAGCCGGAGGTTGGAGCATATGAAGAGATTCGTTTCGGTGATGGAGATCATTGAGACTTTCTTGGAAAGACGATTCCAAGAGCAGAAAGATCGAATTGCTCGCCTTTTCTCTCCTGTATCCACGAAATAAAAAAGGCTTCTTCTTCCTTTTGTTTGTTTCTTCTTTTTGTTGTGGGATCTCTTTAGTTTTGGTTGTCCCTTGTCTGTTTGTGTTTGATAGTAGCTAATTTCGAAGAACCATAGATTTTGTTTTGTTGAAGCTTAAGGTAAAATGAAAAGCTATGTGCTTTATGTCCATTTTCATCAGGTTATTTGTGTGTTAAGCTTGTCAAGTTTGATCCTTTGTTATTGATTACTACAATATCTGGATTCTATAGCTTAAGATGATCAAAATATAGTGTTTTTGCCAATTTGAGGTTATACAAAAGAATTTAAGAGGAAGCTTGTGCTGCTCTTTTGCTATGCCAGTCTTGAATAAGAGAACGAAGGGTGTGATTTGGTGTAAGCATCTGGTAATCGAGTCTCAGGTTTGTCATTGGAGATGTGTCATGTCCCATGCTTAGCCATTCCTGTATGGCTTCGAGCTCATACGAAAACCCATCTGCTGCTACGTGTGGATTCTTCATTACTTCCTGAAAACAACAACGAGTTAGATTCTGAATCACTGCTATAAGGAGAATGGAAATGATATGGATTTGACTTAACCTGAAGTATTGGACACATGAAAACACTTGGTATGTCATTCGGATCTCCTTCATCCATGTTTGAATTGGTTGCTTCCTCGTACCCTCCTTTGGTTTTAAACTCATCGGCTTTTTCCCTTATCTTACCAAGCTCTTCCATTATCTCTTTGGTTGAAAAATCCATGTTTCCTCCTCTGTTAACTGAAGAACACTTCACTGCAAGTGCACCAAACTCTTTAGCTAACTCGAGTGGCCACTTACCAGCGGTTTGATCCAAATCCCTGAGAATACTTGTCTGGTTCATAGACATCGCCTTGAGCAAACCATGCCAGTTCCTCCCGGTTAAAAGATGCAGAAGCAAAACCCCAAACGCCATCACATCAGGTTTCGTATCAGATTGATCACTATGCATTATAAGTCCAAAACCGGTTATTTTCGGAACAAGGTTACGGTCCAAGAGGATCTTAGACGGCGTAAGGCGACCATGGACAATCGGTTTAGGCTTAACCGAATGGAGAAATCCTAGTCCAGAGCAAACCTGATGAGCTATACGAATCCTATCATGCCATTTCAGTATCTTGCTTCTTCTCGATTTCCTCTGTGATGTGAATAGATTATCCCTCAAGTTCCCATTATGCATGTACTCAAAGAGTAGGCATTTAGGCCTTTGTGAACAAAACCCAGCAATTGCTACCAAGTTAGGATGCCGAATCTCATTCAAAAGCTTAACTTTTGCTCCAAAAGCCTCATCTGATAAACTATCACCAATCACTTTCACAGCCACAGTTGTATGTTTGATCCTTCCTCGGTACACATTTGTCCAGTTACCACCAGATTTCAATCTCAGTCGATCAGAATAAGTCTCTGTAGCCAGTCTGATATCCTCTGCAACATACTCTCTATACCCACACTTCACTTCTTCCTTCGAAACCGAACCTATCACCTCTCTCTCCTTGCAAAACTCAATCCTACGGTTGAACACGTCTCTCTGACTCCTAAGTTTCTCAATCTCCGTTATCATCTCTCCTCTCTGTAACACAACCCTCTCTAGCTCGACCTCAGCCTGTGATTTAGCCTCCATCATCGTCTTAACTTTGCTTGAGAGCACTTCTTGAAGCTCTGCAAGTGAATGTAGCTTTGTTTTTCCTTTTTCAACATAGTTCTTCGCTTCTTCAATACATTCTTTATCCGAGTCCAACGTCGCTTGAAGTTTCTCTCGTCTCTCGCTTTCTTCTTTAATCCAAGCTTCAAATTCTCCAATCTGATTCAAACCAAAAACGTTCTTTTAAGACTAAGAATCTCAGTTCTTGCTAAATATGATTCCAAAGGTTTGGTTATTAGCTATTACTCTGCTATTGCATAAAGAGATTGCCCATTCAGCTCTGTTTGATCTTTCAGCGTTGACTTTGACTTCTCTGCTTTTCTCATCTATCATCAGCTTAGCTTCATTTACCTTTCTTCTCACATACTCTAACTTCTCTGCAACATCCTGACAATTTCAACATACAAAATATTTAATCATAATTTAAAACACAAATCAATAAAAAGCATATTCTTACAGTATCTTTACCATATGTTGCAGCACGTTTAGTGCCACATCATCATCATCCTCTTGTTCTTCTTCAACAACGTTTTCGGTTTCTTCTTCTGCAAGATTCAAACTCAATAACTGCTGGAAATAATTCTCTATCTCCTGTAAATTCTTATCCCATGAACTTCCACTAGCCGTTGGATCATCATTGTTGCCAGATGAACGGTCTAGATTTCTTCCTGGATCATGAAACATCTTACCAATCCAGCTTCTGATATTGCTATTGTTGTTGTTCACATCATTCTTTAGTGAAACCATTTTGCCTCCACAAATTATATAAAACTCGCAAAACTCTGGTTTGTTTTGATAAACATAGAACGATCCGCTTATCGCACTCTTCGATTTCCTGCATTACAAGAAACACAAAACTTTTAGGGTTGAGAAATCGATAACTTTATATTTAAAGGAAAAAAAAAGATTACCAAGATGATGAAGATCTCATGAAAGTGATTCCCATTACGAGTTTTGTGATTCTAAGCTTTGAGATTAAATCTAAAATCAACACTTGAATTGAGTCATGTTGCTTCTCAACTTTGAGTAACTCTGCTTTCACCTGTAACTATTATCACCATGAAAAAGTTTTACATTTTAAGACCCCAAGAAAGAGATTACTTCGATTGCTTACCCAAATAAAACAAAATTTACAGAAAGAGGACAAACCTTTCCACAAAAAGTAATGTATTTGGACAGCAACTTGTCGATCTTTTGATCCTCGTATTTCCTTAGAACTTGAAGCTTTTCCTCGCTCACAGAACTCGCTGGAAGCTTCCCAACTATGAATCAAACACACATGTGAAAATTGGGTTTATATGATACAAAAAGAAAATAAGAGGTGTGAATTGAGAAGAAAGAGAACATACAAGGGGTGTAAACAAAATCTTGAGAAATATTGCAGAGATGAAGAAGAACAATGGAGATAGGTATGTTGTTCCATTTCTTTAAAGCCCAATGAATCGTCTTGTAACCTTCTTGTACATCGTTTCCTACAGCTATATATACTTTCTCCATTCTTGATCCTGATTCTGCTTCTACTTCCAATTCGTGAGTCTTTGTTTCCTCCATCTTCTTCTGGCTTGTGTTGATGATCGTTTAGTGTTTTGTCTGGTGAATGGCTCTTTTAAAGACAAAAGTTTTGTTCTTCATTGTAACTTGAGAGATCAAGATTATTGACTTTGTCTATCATGTTTAGTTGACTATACGGAAACAGGTGAATTTCCATCTATCTTTAATTTATTATAAATGGTGAGTAATCATAATACTATAAATATGAAAATGTACGTTTGGGATCATTAAATTATTCATTACAAAAAAAGTTACACTCTAGTAAAATTCTATGTTTAATAGTGTAGAAGAGAGGAAAATTCAGACAACGTGTTAGCTTGTAACATCTATCTAGGTGAGTCACCTCGAGTGACCAAGCAAATCTATCCAATTAGCGTCTAGGTTGACTAGGTTTCAAGAACTTCATTTTCTTTCTCATTAGCTAAGGTAAACTTAAAAAAACAATCCGAAAGTTTAATTGGCTTTTGAAGTTTTTTGGTATTTGATATGAGAATAGGAGGTTATGACAAAATATAGACATTAAGACAAAGCAAAATATACAGACGTAATGTCTATATTGGACCTCTCCACCCAAAAGCTTATCAATTCTTAAAACTCGATTAAACAAAAAGGCAACAACAAGCCCAAAAACTGTCAAAACTTGGGGTATAAAAGGGAAAGTAGAATTATATATAGGATAACGGAAAATGCTCTAAACAAGACGACATTAATCCTTAATTGCTGGGCCTCTCTTTTCTTTTTGTAGCCTAAAAACCATAGTGATGTACTACTTATTTGTCACCTCGGCCCAGATATTTTGCGACCTTTGTTGTTCCAGACAAAATCTATCTTCCGCTGTGCTAAAAAATCACCTCTCCGCCTCCTAAAAACATTATTTTTACTATAGCTTTTACTAGTGAAAATGAAAACAAATACCTTAGAAATTAAACTATTTCATAGTATCTTGTTTTAGATTTAATATACAAATAAGTACACACTTTGTTTAAAAACAAGAATCAAAAGAAAAAAACGTTGTTCAAATTATTACTTTTTCTAGTCCAAGTTAGTGATAACATTTTTGTAATGTAAGAAAGTAAAACAAAGTTATGACTAGATTGAGTTTTGGGTGTTAGTTTATATATCTGGTTCGGTTCAATTCATACTCAATCTTAATTCCATTATCCTAATGGATTAGATTGGTAAATTATTTCCCATAATGGTAAAAAAATCTACCATAGTTGATAGTCCATACTAGCATAAAAAGAATATTAAGATTCCCTATCAATTACCGCTTAAAGTCTCTTACCATTCAAATTGTTTTACCACATCTCATAATCAAACGATGAGTAAATCAACAAATCATTTTTGTCATTATCATTTCTTTCAAATACAAAAAGCAAAAATGTTATTTTATAAGAAAAACCCCTCCGGTTTCACGCCGGTCGACACAGAAGAAACCGTTCGACTTTCTTCTCTCACTCACTGTCTCACATATCTCTACTTTTTTTTTTTACATTTTGGTAATTTTATCCTTTTTGAGTAAAATTAAAAATCATTTACTTTTTTTTTTTTCTCTCGTCTCATTTCTTTAAAAAGAGCTTCTTTGCTTGTACATCTTCCTCTTCTTCTTCCTTGGCATTCTCTTTAGAACTTTCGTACAAAATGCAAAACCTGAACCTCTAAAGCTAAAAAAAAAGATTAGAGACTGTAACTGCTTTTATCAGGTTTTATTTTGTGTCTCCATTTTTTCCTCTTCTCTTCGCTTTATTTAACAAGTTGCTTTCATTAAAAATCCCATCTTTTGTCATTTTCTGCAGATTTTCAACTAGGAAAAAAGTTACAATCTTTTTTGATGGCTCCTCCAATGACGAATTGCTTAACGTTTTCTCTGTCACCAATGGAGATGTTGAAATCAACTGATCAGTCTCACTTCTCTTCTTCTTACGACGATTCTTCTACTCCTTATCTCATCGATAACTTCTATGGTAACAACAACAAACTTCAAAAATCCCTTCTTTACCAAATGACGTATATATATAGGCTCTGTTGTTAGCCGACTTATCTTCTTCAACACAAGTTGCTTACAGCCTCCTTTCTCCTCTTTTTCTCGGTTGCTGAATTTGTCTTTTTCCCCACAAAGGAAAACAAAAATACAGAAGAAAGCACAAAAAGATTAGATTTTTATAAATTTTAGGAACTAAAAAAAGAGACGTCTTTTGATTTTGTTCCTAGTGTGATTTTCAGGTGTGTTGGTTAGTTAAAGTTGCTAACTTTTTTGTTTGTTTGTTTTGGTTTAAGCTTTCAAAGAAGAAGCTGAGATAGAAGCTGCTGCTGCTTCAATGGCGGATTCAACAACCTTATCTACTTTTTTCGATCATTCTCAGACTCAGATTCCAAAGCTGGAAGATTTCCTCGGTGATTCCTTTGTCCGTTACTCTGATAACCAAACAGAGACCCAAGACTCTTCTTCTCTCACTCCATTCTACGATCCACGTCACCGCACCGTTGCCGAAGGAGTTACAGGGTTCTTCTCTGATCATCATCAGCCAGATTTCAAGACGATAAACTCGGGACCAGAAATCTTCGATGACTCAACAACTTCCAACATCGGTGGTACTCATCTCTCCAGTCACGTGGTGGAGTCATCAACGACGGCGAAGTTAGGGTTTAACGGTGATTGCACCACCACCGGAGGAGTTTTGTCTCTAGGGGTTAACAACACATCAGATCAACCTTTGAGCTGTAACAATGGCGAGAGAGGTGGAAACAGTAACAAGAAGAAAACAGTTTCTAAGAAGGAAACATCAGATGATTCAAAGAAGAAGATTGTCGAAACATTGGGACAAAGAACTTCAATTTATCGTGGAGTCACCCGGTAATTTAGTTTATTTCAATTGCAATGATCTAACTCAAAGTTTTAATATTTATCATGTGGGTTGGGAAAAAGATTGAAACTTTTGAGATTTTTGATTTTGGGTTATGCATGTTGGATTAACAAATCAAGTTAACTTTTTTATCATAGGAAATTGTAAATGCAATATGGGGTGTATGAACAAGGATTCAATGAATTCAAACTTTTGTTTTTTGGCTGTGGGTGGGAAAAAGATTTGACATTTGATTTAAGCAATTTTGATATGAGTTCAATTATATGTATGTGTTGATTGATGCAGACATAGATGGACTGGAAGATACGAAGCGCATCTATGGGATAACAGCTGTAGGAGGGAAGGTCAAGCCAGAAAAGGACGTCAAGGTAATAATCTCTCATTCTTTTGTTTCCTACGAGAAACAGTTTCTTGAATTATTTGCTTGGTTACTATGTTACTTTTGAATGTTTCGCATTGCAAAAACCTAATTTAGATAAACATGATCTCACTTTCATGTGTTAATCTAACTTTTGTGTATATATATGCTAGCTAAAACCATTTTTATTGTCTAGAGTCTTTGATAGAAACTAGTTTGATTTGGGTTAAAAACAAACATTTATTCTTTAACTTTTATGGTTGGGGAAAACAAAAGCGGAAGCAGTACAAAGGTTTTGTCAAAGAAAGAGTGCCAAGAGAAATGCATGCAATGGATTCAATAAATATAAATTACTGAAAAGTTTTTCCTTTTAGGTGATATGTCTACTCTTTATGATGACTGATAGACTTTGGTATATGGGCATAATGTCAAGGAAAGAACCAAATTTTAAACAGAAAGGACTAACAATAATAGAATAGAATTATGTAAATACATTTGGTTGAGTTTTTCATCACAAGGGTGCCGCCATTTTTGTTCCTTGTCTTTATTAGAGCTATCTTTGAAAATCTTTCATTTCACCTTCTATGGGGACCCCAATGCTGATGCCTGTATGATGCAATCTCTGTTTCTTGATTGACATGTTTTTGGACCCACTTTTGACCCTTTATTCCAATGCTGTTATATGACAATAATGACATGCATGCATATATTAATAAATACATGTGGTGTAAGACTAAACACTATGCATATATTCTTTTGCTAGCTTTGTGTTTTTAGCGTTTTGGTTTGAAATTGAATGTTTGAAATCTTTCTGGTTAGATATTAGTGAGATTTTGTAGGGTTCTCTGTCTATAATGTGTCAGATTGATTTGTGTCTTCTGTTCACATACACCAAAAGCAAACTGTGATGTGAAGTTGTGAACACAAGAGAGGAATCTAGCCTTGACCCTAATCAAATCCTTCTCACCCATTTTTTTTTTGTGGTACTATGAAATGTTATTATGTTTTTGTTTGTAAGTCATTAGTAAAAGATTCAAGAACATGATGATTTGTGAGCATTGTGAATGATTTTTGTAATGGCTAAACCTGTCTTTCTTTGTTTTACATGACCCTTCTAATGTGGTTCTCCATTCGCATGGCTGCTTCAACAGTGTACTTAGGTAAGCAAGATAATATTCTATTGACAAATTAATTGATATATCGAGTATGGCAAATGATGTCCATCTTTGATTAATTCAAGGTGGATATGACAAGGAAGATAGAGCAGCTAGAGCCTATGACTTGGCAGCTTTAAAATACTGGGGTTCTACTGCTACTACAAATTTTCCGGTTTATATTTTTTCCTTTTTGCTCTGTTTTGCTAACTTTGTTTTGATTCTTGGTATGCTCTTTACTTACCTTGTCATCGTTCTATGGATTATAGGTCTCGAGTTATTCAAAAGAACTTGAGGAAATGAATCACATGACCAAGCAAGAGTTTATTGCATCTCTTAGGAGGTGAGAATCAAATTAAGATTTACATATATGTTCTTGATTTCAAAATTGGAATATTTCCAACTTTTGGTTAATGTAAATGTTTCAGGAAAAGTAGCGGTTTTTCGAGAGGAGCTTCAATATATAGAGGTGTCACAAGGCATCATCAACAAGGTCGCTGGCAAGCAAGAATCGGCCGTGTCGCAGGAAACAAAGATCTTTACCTCGGAACCTTTGGTAAAACGTTATCTTAGTAGACAAATGTCCTATTCTTCACCCTGAAAAATCCAGTCATTGATTCGTATATATGTGTATAGCAACCGAAGAGGAAGCAGCAGAGGCTTATGACATTGCAGCCATAAAGTTCAGAGGAATCAACGCAGTAACTAACTTTGAGATGAACAGGTATGACATTGAAGCTGTCATGAATAGTTCTTTACCTGTAGGAGGAGCAGCTGCGAAACGCCACAAACTCAAACTCGCTCTTGAATCTCCTTCTTCATCATCCTCTGACCATAACCTCCAACAACAACAGTTGCTTCCGTCCTCTTCTCCCTCGGATCAAAACCCTAACTCAATCCCATGTGGCATTCCATTTGAGCCTTCAGTTCTCTATTACCACCAGAACTTCTTTCAGCATTATCCTTTGGTCTCTGACTCTACAATTCAAGCTCCTATGAACCAAGCTGAGTTTTTCTTGTGGCCTAACCAGTCTTACTAAATCATTTGGTTCGTTCTTGCTTAGACTTCTATTCACCGCACTAACCGATGACCCGAGGCTTATCTTCTTGATTCTGGCTATAAGGATGAATCTTTCAAGTTCCTTTTTTAACTGTAGGCTAAGACAGAAGTAGAGGGGAGAAAAGTTGAAGAATCTGAAACTTTTGGGGTCAATTTTGTATTAATGTTTTTCTTTTGTCAAGGGTGGATTATCGGTTTTATTACTTATTTTTTGAATGTAATCGGCCTATAACGGTATAACTCTGTTTCCATTTATGAATATTTTTCTCAAATTGTCATAACATTTTTAAAAGCATAATTGAACACACTTTAAATCTGAGTAAAACTAAAGCGTTCGAGGTCATAATGTAAATAATGAAAAATAGCAGGATACAAAGTGAAATTCTAAGAAGTTATACTAAAAGGAAACAAAGCCACGACCTAGTCCGGTCCATCTCATTCATCACGTGCCGTTTACGGAACTAGGTTGAGCTTTTAAAGCTTCATTAAAGGCCCACTGGGCTTTCTCTTTCAAGCCCTTGAACTCATAACACTCTCCCAACAGCCGGAACAATCTCGCCGTATCTGTACCGGCGGCGAGCCTCACCGCCTCTTCCAGATCCTCGACCGCCGAATCAATCCTCCGTCGCCGATTCACAGCCAGCTTCATCTCAGCTCTCTTCACAAGCGCATCGGCTCGTTCTCCAACCGAAAGCGACTTCAAACGCGGATAAGTCAGCGCCATATCGAACGATTTGAGAGCAGAAGTATGGTGACCGAGCAGATCTAGAGCTAGGGCACGGACGATGTGACCGGCGGCATCATCTGGAGAAATCGCGATCACATTATCAGCTTCGGTGAGCGCCGTTTTGGCGAGAGATTGAGATTGAGATTTCTTGGGTGTGGTTCGGGCTCGAGCTAGGAGACGTGAGGCTTGGATTAGCTGACGCTGGGTTTGGAGTGTGGCTCGGTGTTTGGTTCGGAATTTGGTTAGGCCTCGTTGAGAGAGATACTTAATCGCCCAGAACATAACCAAGGTTAACACCAGAATTGCTCCTTGTATGATTGTTTCTGTTGTAGCCATGTCTTCTTCCTTTTTTTGCTCTCTCTGAATCTCAGAAGACTAAACCAGTCACACTATATACACTTTATTTTCTACCAAAATATTATTTTTTCCTCTAAAAGGCATTACAAATTGTGAATTTTATCATCTGAATTTTAGAATTTTACAACATAAGAGACAACCAGAATTTGAAGACAAAAGCCAAATTAATACATACAACATATTCCCTCTTTTTAAGATTTTTACAATGGAGAAGACGAAGCAAAATCACAGACAAGAAAAAGGGAAAGAAGAACATTTTTGCTTCTTGTTGTTTCTTCTTCTCTGTGAGAGGAGTTTTTTTTAAAGTATTGGTATCATCAGATTGCTTACTCCATTAAGAGCTGTCTATGTCGAGTGAGATCGTTAAGGTAAGAGGAAGAGGTGTGATCTAAGTCGCAATCGTCGAGACTCACTGTTCTTGCTCCACCTGGTTTTTGTTCAGCTAACTGGTCATCTCCGCGCAACAGCTGAACCAACTGCATCCAAAAACAGAACAATTCATCATTCAAGTTGTTAGTTACTATTAGAATCTATTGACAACAATAGTGAGACTGCTAAACACATACCCGGTTCATGTCAGGACGCATAGTGGATACATGGTGTATGCACATTGAAGCTGTTTGCATCACTCGTTTCATCTCGGTTTCATCAAAGTCATTGCCTAGCTGAGGATCAACTATTTCTTCCATGTTGTTCTTCTCCAGAAGAGGTTTTGCCTATGTGAAAACATTCAAGCTGTTTTAACTGTTTGCTTTAGAAGATGGAAGATGCATATGAAGAGAAAGGAAAGGCAGATCATTACCCACATAACTATGCTTTGCCGGCTATCGGTATCAACAGCTCGACGACCAGTTATGATCTCTAGAAGCAATACACCAAAAGCAAAAACATCCGTCTTCTCATC
This sequence comes from Arabidopsis thaliana, assembly GCF_000001735.4. Lineage (NCBI taxonomy): Eukaryota > Viridiplantae > Streptophyta > Magnoliopsida > Brassicales > Brassicaceae > Arabidopsis > Arabidopsis thaliana. Next base: position 26,191,422 of record NC_003076.8, read on the forward strand.
GACAATCCCGTGCATGAAGTACTCTGGAGCTAGATATCTGTAAGAAAAAACAAAGGACCAACCAGTTTTTGGACTCAAAAACATCAAGAAGAAAGGTTCACAGAAAGAGATTGTAGCTGTGGAGTTCTATGTCTAACCCGAATGTGCCTTCGATAGGGAAAACAATGTGATGAGGCCAATGCTCTGGGAGCCACTTAGCTAGTCCAAAATCCGAAATCTGCAAAACCGATTCATATCGAGTTCTCAATACGCACAGAAAAGTTAACTGCTTGTCGTTGAATCAATCAATCAGTCAATACCTGAGCTTCGTAGTCTTGAGAGAGCAAAATGTTGGAAGCTTTGATGTCTCGGTGAATAATCCGTCGAGGGCAATCGTTATGAAGATAACTCAAACCATCAGCTATACCCATAGCCACTTTATACCGTTTCTTCCAATCCAAACACTCCTCTGATCCTACATTAAAGTTTCAAGAACATCATCAACAACAACAACAACAATGTCTAAAACCAACCAAGAAGAGATTTTTGTACCAAAGAGTAGAGAAGCAAGACTGCCATGAGAAGAGTACTCAAGCACAAAATGCAAACCGCGATCACAACTGAAACCACGAAGCCTAGCTGCGTTTGGATGGTTAACATGTGCGATTATCCCAAGCTCCGATAAGAAATCACTGACTCGTTCTTCTACTTCCTTTGCATGTCTCGTCAGCTTCTTGATCGCCACAGTCTCTCCGTCCGGTAAAACCCCTTTGTACACCTCCGCATGTCCTCCTTTCCCAATCATGTTCTCTAACAACAACAATTCATAAGACTCTGTTTCACAAGGTTCGAAAACTTACTTTGGGGATAATATCGTCTTTTCAAGATTTGAACTTTACCGGGATTAAAATTGTCGGTGGCGGCAACGAGTTCGTCGAAGGTGAAATTACGCCACGAAGGTTTAGCGACGAGGATTTGATCACAATCGAAGTCGTTTTCTGAACAAGGAGATAGTTTCGGTTGTTTCTTTTTGCGGGTGAGCTCGTAGCTAGCGAGGAGAGGAATGACAGAGAATCTCCTAATTGATTTCTTCTTGATGGATTCGATCATCTTGTTCCATTGATGAAAAGACGAAACGTTTGGAGGAGTTGTTGATAATGGCGACGATGATTTATCAGGAGAACACGAGCTACAACTGCTGCTGTTATCGGAATCTGAACTCATTACCGGAATTTCAAGCACGCATCTTGGAGATGGGTCTTCGATTGATAAGTCGTTTTTATGTAGCTCCGTCTCTTGGCTTCCTTTGATCTTCTTCTCCATCTCTGCAACGAATCAGAAGGAAGAATTTTGTTTCTAATTTCTCGATGCACATAACGTAAAAATAATATAAATTTAGAGTTGGTGTTATACCTTCAACAGCCATAGCTTGGAGAAAAATTACGTCGTCTGGGATTCTTCTTCGGAAAAATCCCAGTCAAAGGTTCATACAATATTCACCCAGAAAACAAAAAGAACACAAAAGAGGGAAGCAGAGTAACATCTCCGGAGAGGAGAAGCCGAAAGCTCAGAGCCGGAGAGAATCCGGAGAAACAGGGAAACAGAAGTTTTGTGTTTTTGTGTGTTTTTCTGTTGTTTGTTGTCTCGTTAAAAGATATCTTTAGAAAATGGTTATTCTTAGAAGATTTTAGAGAAAGAAGAAAGATGAGGTTTTGATGACTGGTAATGGATTGGTATCTCTGCTATATTTATACAACTCCACCATGCAAAGTCAAGTTAGCTTTATAAAATTATGAAACATTTTTTTATAAGAAGAAGATGAAAAGATATGATGCCGTAACTAACGCCTTCCAACGAACAGACACGCCGACGGTTGAAATATCCAAAGACCAAAGCTAGTCAATGGCATTTCCGTAATTATAGAGAATGATAAGACAAAACACCCCTCTTTGTTTTTTATTTATTCGAAATTACAATTTCACTTAATTTGTACTTTCAGCAATTTAATATTAACCATGTGAAATACTGACATCTTGTTTTTTTTTTCTTTGGTTTTGGTCCAGCATTTGTCTTCATTAATGTAAACCTACACAGAACTTATTTACGAAATGCCGTCGAATGTGAATCTTTCGAGGTAAGAATATGGCAATATGCTATCTTATTTCCGGTTATCGTGTCGCTATCGTAACGAGTGTGTAAACATATGGCAAAGAAGCTTGACCACCCTAGAACAAGCCAATAAGCCATTGTTGTTACTTGACATCTTAATATAATAAACATCAAATTTATCACGTTTTATAACTAAGTAAGATAGAAAACATTTATGAGATTGTTTTGGTTCACGACACGACATTCACGAGTCATCATGAAGCTTTGTAAAAAAAACATATATTCCAAACCACATCAGGCGCAACATAGTTTATTAGAGCATCCACAACGGTGGAGCTCTCTCACTTAAACTCATAATTAAAATATTTAAAAATAATAGAAAGAAATCAGGGAGAGAAGCAATAGGAGAGAGTTTTATCAAATAAACTCTCTGTAGAGAGATTTTGACACACATGAGAGAACCTCTACTTTACACATGTTTTAACTTTATTGGTGAATACCAATTAAGTAATTTAAATTTAATTACATAATAAAACTCTAATAAAAATAATATTGTTTTATTCATTGCATACCCATTTTAGAGAGTCCACCGTTATGGATGGCCTTAGTAGTTCATTTGGTCCCACCACTTAAGCTCTCATTTGTCATTAATAACTTAGGAATTACGTGAAATAAAACTTAGTTTATGATTTAGCTTACGTGAGGCGATCGTGAGTATAAATTAGAAAGAAGTACGATATGCATTGAAGAAAAATCCAACGAAAACTATAAGTATAAACATAGATGTGTCTAATTTCCACTACATATATGTGGGTTTAGTAAAGTTGAGTCGTTAACTAACATGAGTTGTTTTTCTTGGGTCAAACTGATAATTTTCTTAGCTTAAACCAAAGGAGAAGAAACCTCCAAGTTACAAGACTTCTCCAACACAATAAATTTTCCTCTAAAAAATGTTAGTAGATTTGATGATTATTTGTTTTGGATTTGTTTTTGAGCTTTGTTATGACAAAAGCGATTTTCTTTACGTGTATTTATTTGTTGTAATATTATCTAGACAAGAAGATATAAAAACAACAAGTAAGTGAAGTTGTTGCTGGAAAAAATTATCTTTTAGCCTTTTGGTGAAATGAGAAATGCTTAACGTAATGAAATGATTAGTTAATTGGTAATTTCAGTGAGAAAGGTGATAAGGAGAGAAAAAGAGGTTTCTTGTATAGTGGGTGAACTAAACCCCTTAACTAATTTTGACTCCTCCAAATGTAATCTCTTTCGCTCTCTAAATTGGGCCCCAAAGTCCAAATCAAAATAGCCACCAAACTCACCAATGTCAAGTTCTGTCGGAGAAGTCAGTCTAACCGATTTCATTCTCACTTAAACAGTCATAAACACACTCTCCTGTTCAATCCGAAATTCAGTTAGGTTTTTAGTTGACTTCTGGTTTAGTTTTTTCATTTACTGATTTAGAGCAATTAGTAATCAAAGATTCAAATATGTCACCGTGAAACACAATTGCGTTAACCGTAATTTTCTGTGATTGTTCTATTGCATTGCCAAAAGATTAATAGAAAATTTGAAATGAGTTACGTGTAAACTTATGAATCAAATGACAATCTAAGAGGCGATCACTTAATCCAACAACGGATTAGAGAATATTATTTCGTAAAATACAGACATGTCTATAGAAAATCTAACCGAACCACAACGATAGTGGATGTGACATGAAAGTGTTTACGTCTACATGGAAAATTGTTATCGTCATCATTCATGAATTGAAAAGACAAACAGGTTATTTAATAACCAAGATATCGTTTTCATGTGATCAAATCAATTATCTTATCAAATAAATTAACTAATTAAGTGATCTCTCCATCAACGACTCGGGTTGCCTAAAACTAATGACTAACAAAAATATTATAATTAGTTTTGTTGCATAGCAAGAGATCAAATAGGCGCCTGTAGCTCAGTGGATAGAGCGTCTGTTTCCTAAGCAGAAGGTCGTAGGTTCGACCCCTACCTGGCGCGCTTCATTTTAAAATTCAATATATTTTAATTTTGTTTTGACTGGGAAAATTCCATGAGCATTAGTAACTTAAAGCCCATTAGTGGGCAAATTAAATGGGCCTTATTAGCCTAAGCCCATTATCAATAAAAACAAAACAGACTCAGGCCAACAAAAATTAGACAGAAATTAAGAGTGACAATGGCACTGCTCGGCGACGACGGTCGTGGCTTCGATCTAGCCAGAAAACTTGAAGTTTCCGGCGTGTGGCGGACATGGCTCGGCGATTCTATTTACTCTTCTTTCCACCATTATCTTTCTTCTCCTTCTACCTGGGAAGCTTTCATGCGCGTTGATGAGTCCAAGTCTAGGGCTCAGATTCAGCTCCAGCTCCGCGTTCGTGCTCTCTTATTCGATAAAGCCACCGTCTCTCTTTTCCTTCGATCCAATACAATCGCCGCTTCTTCATCATCCTCTGCTTCCATTTCTGATGTCTCTTCCGTCGCGGTGTCTAAGCTCAATCCTAATTGTAATGTTTGTTTCATTTTTTGGAGCTTTGTTCTATATGGCAATTTCGGTGTGTTGAATGTGAGGTTTTGGTTTTGCTTCGCTCTCAGATTTACAGCTACACGGAGATGATGTGTACTACACGTTGGAGAATGCTTCTCTTGAAAGTGGGTTTCAGCGAGAGGGAGGGATTCGCCACAATCCGAGCTTAACCAAGGTGATTCATTTCAAGGAGCTCTCGTTATATAAAATGTCTAAAATTTAAATTTGATTCAAAAGGTTTCACCTTCGGATAAATCCGAATCACTAAATGCTAGTTTTATGTTTGTTTGTTTATTTATCTTTCGTGCATCAGTTAATTTCTCTATTGTGATGTTTATTCAGAGCCTATCGAAGCCAAGTTTTACCTCTGGGACAAGAGGTAGTGAGTCTGATTTTAGTAATCTTTCTCAAAGGTCGAGGTTTGAGGAGTTACCAGACACTTGGTACACTCAGTTTATTTCAAGGTATGGTTTTAAGTATGGAATGTCTGTTGGAGGACAAGAATCTGATAAACGCACACCTGAAGGGATGTCTACTTACCTTAGAGTTGTAGATACTCATAAGAGAAAGCGTGCACCTTTTTTAGAAGATCGAAGTTTAGCTCATATGAGTAGATCTAGTACACATCCTAGTTCTGGCTTTGATGGAAGTACTTCAGAAGATGATATACTTTTTCTTCCGGAGACAATGTTTAGAATGAACTGTGTACCTGAGACTGCCCTTTCGCCGATTACCAGAACACAAGACAACTTAAAAACAGAATTCTATGGGGTACTTGATACTTTACCGCAAGTTACTACCAGGAGTCATATTATGATCGAGAGGCTTGGGCTGATGCCTGAGTACCATAGAATGGAAGAAAGAGGAGTTTTACGCAGTAGAAAAGCTGAAAAAATGGGTTTTAGTGACGATCAAGCAGCTCTGGTGTCACGGAAAGTTGTTGCACGCATGCTTCTGACGATGGGATTTGAAGGTGCCACAGAGGTTCCGATTGATGTCTTCTCTCAGTTGGTTAGCCGACATATGAGTAAATTAGGCCGTATTTTGAAGCTTCTTACTGACAGCTACAAAAAAGAGTGTTCAGCAATGCAGTTGATTAAGATGTTCCTTAATACTACGGGATATAGGTGAGTTTCTTTTCAGTGGTGATGCCTCACTCAACTGATCTATGGGGATCTATCTTTGTTTAGTTTGGTTAAGTAATAAAACTTCAAATTTTAGTTTTGTTCATGTGATTAAATTTCACGCCTTTTTCCAGTAATCTTGGGAGTTTAGCAGAGATTGTTAAGGATGGTACTAGGAATCATCCTCCCCCAAATCAGAAACAACCACAAGTGCTTCAGCAACAGTTACATCTGCAGCAACAAGCTTCTCTCCGGTTACCGCAACAAGTATGTACATAATGGTTGTTGTTGCTCTTATCATTTGGCATTGTAATTGTTCATATAAATGGATTGTTATTTTCATGGTTTACCTTCTCTGAGTTCTTGATTCGATGTTATTGCAGATTCAGAGGCAAATGCATCCACAGATGCAGCAAATGGTTAATCCCCAAAATTTTCAGCAGCAGCAACAGCTAGAAAGAATGCGTAGGCGTCCAGTTACATCACCGCGACCCAACATGGATATGGAAAAGGATCGGCCGCTGGTTCAGGTAAAGCTAGAGAATCCTTCTGAAATGGCAGTAGATGGAAATGCCTTTAACCCTATGAACCCAAGACACCAGCAACAGCTACAGCAGCAACTCAGACAGCAACAACAAATTGCTGCCATGTCGAATATGCAACAACAGCCGGGCTATAACCAATTCAGACAATTGGCTTCAATGCAAATTCCACAGATGCAAACACCGTAAGTAACGTCTCGAAACTCAAAAACATGGTTACATACCTACTAGACGGGTCTTGAAAGTTGTGTCCCCATTCTATTTGCAGCACACTAGGAACTGTCAGGGCTCAACCCGTTAAGGTTGAAGGATTCGAACAACTAATGGGAGGGGATTCTTCTCTTAAACATGACTCGGATGATAAGCTGAGATCTCCACCTACCAAATAGCATTATGTACAGAGACAAACTACCCTGACCAAGGTACTTATTTGTGTTGCACTTGTACACAAAGTCCTGTTAGTTTAACTTTTTGGGTCAATATATTTATCTGATATTCATCTGTGTTTAGTTATCCTCATGTGTAAAAGAGAGAATCGGATTATAGGTTGACATCTTGTGGAATCACCAAGTTTTTGAATAAAATTAACATTGGTTATCACATTGATTGTGCCTTATTTCTCAACTCTTATTACACACATCGCTGACGTTGACAGAGAAGACAGTATAATTCTTCATTATTTTGCTCTACACTCCTGCTATAGGATTCTCCAGAAACTCGATAAAACCATCCGCATACTGATCTTGCAATCTCTTGTTCCCGAATATTTTCTTTTGCTGAGATGCAGCATTGTTCCTGTAGATCTTTCCTTCTTCTTCCACAACAACATGTCTGATTGTCTCTGCAACAGAAGCACTCGTGAACAGCCCGTCTCGCTCATTCCTTGGAATCTCCAAGCCTATATTCATCCCACTGAGCAACCTAGCCACTAGCGGCTGGTCTAGGTTACATGGAAACATGATCAAAGGGACACCAAAGCTAAGCCCTTCCACAGCTGATCCCCAACCACAATGAGTAACAAACCCACCAACTGAACCATGGCTCAGTATCTTGGTCTGAGGTACCCACTCGGTCCAAATGACTCCACGCTCTTTGACTCTCTCTTTGAACCCATCAGGTAGTAGCATAGAAGCTCTAGTCCTCTTCCTTAGCGTCCAAAAGAAAGGTAACCTGCAAAGCTCCAACCCATGAGCTAAACCTTGAATCTCTTCGTTACTAATTGTCACTTCAGTTCCTAAGGCTACATAAACCACAGACTTTGCTTGATGTCTGTCTAGCCATTCTCTGATGTCTAACCATGTTCCCTCGTCATCTGCATCATCCATTGGTGTAGCCGGGAGTAAACCAATTGGAATCACAGGCTTTCCTTGGAGTTTACTGAGCAATTGAATCCACTCAGGTTCGAGTTCCATACATGATCTAATCACAATAACCTCAGAGCCAACGTAAGCCAAACCCAATCTACAGTTGTCGTTCAATTCAACTCCAGTTACACCTGCCGTGGGATACTCCATGATCCTCTTAGCTTCAAAGAGACGGTAAACTATGTTGGTCTCAAACGGGACCCATGGTGGAGGCACGATAAGATCTTCAGCAGTCTTTCGAGGGTCATGACCTTGAATCATGACTGATGCTGGCCCACCGATGATGATGATGGAAGCTGCGTTGAACGTGCAGAAGATGGCTCGTCTCACGCCGAGCTTCTCAGCGATAGGCGGGACCCAATGGTGCAAGATATCATACACTATCCAGTTTGGTTTGGAAGCTTCTAAAAACTCTGTGAAAGCTTCAGAAAGCCCATCAAATGCTTTCTTCAGATAAGCTATGTGAGTCTCCGGGACATCAGTGGTGGCCTCAGCGTTCTCTGGGAGATGGTCGACGGTTTGACTTAACGGCAAAGAAACGAAATTCACGGAAAGGTCGGAGGATATATTGGGAAGACGTGAAATGTTACGAGCTGTGGAGATGAAGGACACAGTATGGCCTTTCCTTGCTATGAGCTTTGAGAGTTGCAAGTAAGGAATCATGTGACCTAAAGCTAACCATGGGAACACTGCAACATGAAGCTTCGGTTTTGGCTCGGCCATGGTCTCTCTTCGTTGATAAACAAGCAAGACTCAGACTGATTCTCTAAAGCTCTTCTTCTTCTTCTGTTTGAACATCTGGTAGTCACAATGGCGGCTAAGTAGATGTACTCTTGACACGTCAAAATCTCTATCTGTCGTGGGTCTTTGGAATCATGCGACATGCGGTAACAGATGTGTTTTTATTTGAAAAGTGTGAATCTTTTTTTTTTTTTTCTCTGAGAGATTTTATTAGAACTAAAGCTCTTACATCCTCAAGAACAGAGGAACCACATAAGCTCAAAACCGGTTACACATATCCGGTTTCAGAGACACAGCAAACAAAAACTTTAAGAAACGATGATTATGCAAGTTCTAAAATTCTAACAACTTTTCCAATCAATACTTTTCAAAGATTTGAAACTGAAATCACCATGTGGAATCTTCAATATCTTCAATATCTTCAAATCCTTTTGTCCTCACTTGGTAATAATTAGACTTAAAGTGTGAATCTTATATCGTTGTATGAGTGTAAAATGATTAAAAATTGTTTTGGTATATATCAAAAATGAAAACAAAAGACAACAATAATCATCTGGGCGTCTACAAACATCAAAGCCCACATTGGTCTGTTTTTCATCTCTTTTGATCTACTCTGCATAGGAGATTAAATATAAGCAACAGAAGACAAAAATGTTGTCAGGAGTTAAAAAATGTTAGGTTCCATACCTAATAATTAGAACCAAGCTGCCACGCATGAAGCAGAGAAGCTAGGCAGAAGGAAAAGAGTTTGCTTCAAGAAGAAAGCTCAACGAGTTTGCTTCAAGGGCCTTCTCTTTAAGTAAAAAGACAACTCATTTAAAGAATTTACAGCTCCAGTGCCTTAATAAGTAAATATTGAGCCTTTGACAGCAATATTCATACTTGTTGTTTAGTTAAAGATCTAAGATGAATCGGAGGAACGGCTATGCCAAAGTTTGAACCTGAAAACAAGTAAATCAAAATTCAGAAAAGAAAGATTAGAGCGTGAAATGGAATGGTAATGCAACACATTTTAGCCAGAAAATATGAATATTTGTGCGCTACCTTTATTGTATGACCTGTAGCAATATCACAAGAAACAAGGCAACTTGCAGATTTTTCAGGTCGAGTCATGGATCAAAAGAATCTGAGTTCCAAAGAATTGCATGAGCCTCTGGCAAATTGATATAATATAGAAACCCCTTTATGTGCTATCAGGAGGTCCTTCGATTAGCAGTGAATATGTCTGAGAGCTAAACTTGCAGCCATTTTTCTCCATAACGTTGAATAGTTCATAAAATGCCTCTACAAGTCCCTGCTTCCCCACACCATCAATGATGATCTTCCAAGCTAATTCATCCTCATAATAACCACATTGAAGCAAATTCTGGAAAACCGAAGTACCTCTCTCTTTTTCTCCTTTTTTATACAGCCCGCAAATCAAGACTTTGCAAGACTCTAGTTGCGGTAAGTGACCAACACAAATCATATCATCTACAACCTTTGCTGCTTCGTTATGCTTTTTCAGCTTGCAGCAACAGCTAAGAAGCGCATTGAAAACCAACTCACTAGGAGATATTCCTTCGTTTCGTTGCATGTGATCAAACACCTTTTCCGCAACTCTGAGATTCCCAACTTCACAGATCCCTAGTATCAGTTTTTCATAGGATTTGGCGTTGGGAGTTACACTGTGTTCAACCATTTTCTCAAGAAGCTCAACAACAGTATCAAACTCCATCATATTAGACATTGCACAGAGTTCTGGTTCACTGCCTTTCTGTTTTCCATATTTCATTTCTAACAGATGTTTGATCAGAGACAAAAACGTATGTTGAGAAGGTTCACAACCAGTATCACGCATGCGCTTGAGGACATCAAATGCAAAATTTGTCTGCCCTAGATCCCCATAACCTTTAATCAGAGAAGAATAAGTGAACAAATCTGGGGAAACACCATTTTCCCTCATCTTTGCCATCATATCCTCAGCGTCTAGTAGTCTCCCTTCCCTACAATAGGTTTGAATAAATGTTGTGTAAGTATGTGCATCGGGCTTTGTTCCAGAGGACAACATTTGCTGAAAACGACTATAAGCATGATCAAAATCCCCGTCTTTTAGCAATCTATGAATCAATATTGTATCCGTACTAACTGTAGGCTGTAGACCAATCTTAACCATTTTTTCCTCCAACAACGTCGCTTCTTTCAATTTTCCATCGGCACATAACCCGTGAATCAGGGCATTAAAAGTCAACGAATTTGGCAAGCAATTCTTACTCAACATTTTCTCAAGCATAAGATGAGCTTCGTCTACTTTACCCGCCTTGCAGTATCCATCAATCAATGCAGTGTACATCACCACATTTGGATTTACACCTTTCTGCTCGAGAGAATCAAACAGGTCGCAGGCTTCTTCCACTCTTTTGCTTTTACACAAAGAATCTATCATACTAGTATATGTCCACTGGTCTGGAACTAATCCTCTATCATTCATCAAACTAAGTAATCTATATGCACTATCAAAATTACCAGATCTACACTGCCCATCGATTAATGAATTGTAAGTGACCACATCTGGAAGCACTTTACGCTCCAGCATTTTATTAAGCACTCCCATTGCTTTGTGAACATTACTTTTACAATACCCCTTTATCAATTCATTGTATGTGCGTGTATTCGGGCTGAGTTTACGTGATTCCATCAACTCCACAACGTCTACAGCATCTTCAATCATCCCCCGCTTACAATACCCATTAATCAATGCATTGTAAGTGATTACATTTGGCATCAACCCTTTCTCTAGCATCTGACCTAGCAACTCTCTAGCTTTCTCGAACTTACATTGGCTGCATAAACTATCAATTAGCACCGTATAAGTGTGAATATTCGGCTTAATGCCTGTCTCTTCCATCTCCTTAACCAAGTTAAGAGCTTCAGACTTCCGTTCTGATCCACACAAAGACTTTATGAGCACTGTATAAGTACGAACTGTTGGAAAACATTCGTCATCCTTCATTTTTACAAACAAGTCCATCGCTTCATCAATCCTTCTCGCTACACAAAGACCGTGTATAAGGTGAGTGTACGCAACCTCATTTCTACGGCAACCCTTCAAAGGCATCTCATTGAAGACCTTAAAAGCCGAATCTAAATCTTTCCTTTGACAATAACCCATAATCAAAGACGTATATGTGAAAAAATCAGGATCCAACCCAGCCTCAACTATCTTACTCACATACTGATTCGCCTCTTCCACATTACCCAGCTTGCAATACCCATTAACCATTTTATTATATGTGTAAATGTTGGGACAAACCTTATCCTCCAACATTTCCATATAAACCTGCTTCATTTCATCGACCAATCCAAATCTAGCCAACGAATTCAACAATGTGTTGTAACACCCAATAATAAGCTTATACTTAAGCTCAAATCTTTCGTCTTTATTCATCTTCCTACACAAATCTAAAACATACAAAGCGTCTCCCACTGAATCACAGCTCTTAATCATCAATAACCTGATCTTAAACACAACACCCACATATCCATTGTTGATGAGAAGAGTAAGAAGGGATGCATAGGAATATACACTGTGCTTGTATCTCGGATTCTGTGAGATCCAGTGAGAAAAATTAAGAGCTGTTTTCGGATCTAGATCGAGTGAGAATAGTGAAGAGACGTGAGAAGGGCTTATCGCAGAAACCATAGATTTCAAGGACGGAGATTTATGCCAATTAGGTTTAGAAAGAATTGATAGCAGACGGTGTGGAACACTCATTGAATCAGATTCTTCCTCCGGAAGATTGCGAAGTAGCGGAGACACGGAGCAAAACTGCCGGCGAGTGACCGGAGAAGGAACCGTAACATCCGTCGAGAATTTCTTCTTCAGGACTTCGAAGGCGGATACTGAACCAGTCAAACCCGAATTGCACCGTGGTTGTATTCGACGGATCATCGATGATCCGTGGCGTTTTGGATCTCTCCGATGATGAACACAGAAGAGAAAAAGGAGGAAACTTTGCAGAACGAATCTTCAGAATCGGGGGTTTATCTAATGGGCCTAAATGATCCTTAATGGGCTATTATTATATGTACAAGTTCGTCACCTTAATAAGCTGTTATATGTTCAAGTTCAACAATTTAATGGGCCTTGATGAGCTTTAATGGGCCGATATGAGCTACACTATGGAGGTGATCGGCGGAATAATGCGCCGGCAATGAGAAGAGATTATAACGGCGGATTGATCGCCTTTTCGAGATATTTCAGCTTCTTTTCTAGCAGAACATGTTCACCGGAATCATCTATCAATAACCAGTTTAGGCTTCTCTGCATCACTTGTGATACCCTGACAACGACGCACAATTTCTCTCAGCTTCTCAGACAATGCATCGACGAAAGATCGATATCAGGAATCAAGACTATCCAAGCCCATATGCTGAAATCTGGTTTTCCGGCCGAAATTTCCGGCAGCAAACTCGTCGACGCGAGTTTAAAGTGTGGCGATATCGATTACGCACGACAGGTGTTCGATGGAATGTCTGAGAGACATATTGTAACATGGAACTCTTTAATTGCTTATTTAATTAAGCACAGAAGAAGCAAGGAAGCTGTTGAGATGTATAGATTGATGATTACGAATAATGTTTTGCCAGATGAGTACACGTTGTCTAGTGTTTTCAAGGCGTTTTCAGATTTGAGTCTTGAGAAGGAAGCACAGAGAAGCCACGGACTTGCTGTGATTTTGGGTTTGGAAGTCTCAAACGTGTTCGTTGGAAGTGCTCTTGTGGATATGTATGTAAAGTTTGGTAAAACGAGGGAGGCGAAGTTAGTATTGGACCGCGTGGAGGAGAAAGATGTAGTTTTGATCACAGCTTTGATCGTTGGTTACTCGCAGAAGGGTGAAGATACTGAAGCTGTGAAGGCATTTCAAAGTATGTTGGTGGAGAAAGTTCAGCCTAATGAGTATACTTACGCTAGTGTATTGATTTCTTGTGGAAACTTAAAGGATATAGGTAATGGCAAGTTGATTCATGGACTTATGGTCAAGTCCGGTTTTGAGTCTGCGCTTGCTTCACAAACTTCTCTTCTTACCATGTATTTGAGGTGCAGTTTGGTCGATGATTCCTTGCGGGTTTTCAAGTGTATTGAGTACCCAAATCAGGTGAGTTGGACGTCTCTTATATCAGGGCTTGTCCAAAATGGTAGAGAAGAGATGGCTCTAATCGAATTTAGAAAAATGATGCGTGATTCAATCAAGCCTAACTCTTTTACATTGTCAAGTGCTCTCAGGGGGTGCTCGAATCTCGCAATGTTTGAAGAAGGTAGACAGATTCATGGTATAGTGACTAAATATGGTTTTGATAGAGATAAGTATGCCGGATCAGGGCTCATTGATTTATATGGGAAATGTGGATGCTCAGACATGGCAAGATTGGTTTTTGATACCTTGAGTGAAGTTGATGTTATATCTTTGAACACAATGATATACAGTTATGCACAGAACGGTTTTGGACGCGAAGCACTTGACTTGTTTGAGAGAATGATAAATCTTGGACTGCAGCCGAACGATGTAACAGTCTTGAGCGTACTCTTGGCTTGTAATAACTCTAGATTAGTTGAGGAAGGTTGCGAACTCTTTGACTCCTTTAGAAAGGATAAGATCATGTTAACAAATGATCATTACGCGTGTATGGTAGATTTGCTTGGACGGGCAGGGAGATTAGAGGAAGCGGAAATGCTTACAACCGAGGTAATAAACCCGGATTTGGTTCTGTGGAGGACGCTGCTTAGTGCTTGTAAGGTTCATAGAAAGGTAGAAATGGCAGAGCGGATAACGAGAAAAATCCTAGAGATAGAACCTGGGGATGAAGGAACTCTCATTCTAATGTCAAATCTCTACGCATCCACTGGGAAATGGAACAGGGTGATTGAGATGAAGAGCAAAATGAAGGATATGAAACTAAAGAAGAATCCAGCAATGAGTTGGGTTGAAATCAATAAAGAGACGCATACATTCATGGCTGGAGATTTGTTTTCGCATCCCAACTCTGAGCAGATTCTTGAAAATCTCGAAGAGCTGATTAAGAAGTCTAAAGATTTGGGATATGTAGAAGACAAAAGCTGTGTGTTTCAAGACATGGAGGAGACTGCAAAAGAGAGATCTCTGCATCAACATAGCGAAAAACTCGCCATAGCTTTCGCAGTGTGGAGAAATGTTGGTGGAAGTATAAGGATTCTAAAGAACCTTAGAGTTTGTGTTGATTGTCACAGTTGGATCAAGATCGTGTCAAGAGTTATGAAGAGAGAAATTATATGTAGAGATTCAAAAAGGTTTCATCATTTCAGAGATGGGTCTTGTTCGTGTGGGGATTATTGGTAAAGTATGGGACTTGTCTTGTCTTGTCATTTCAGCCATTCTCAGTACACAGTGTTCGTCCTCAACCTTCAGTCCTTTTCTTAGCACAAACTCGTCGATATTTCTCGTGAAAAGCTCGAGGAGCATCGCTCCAAAGCTGTAAAGATCCCATTTGGGACTCGGTTTCAGGATTCCGAGTCTCTGAAACTGGCTCAGGCTTGGTGTAGGCAGAAGACTCGTGAGGAAGTTTGTGTAATGCTTACTACTGGAAATCCGAGAAGATCACCAGCTGGAAAGAGGACATGGCGTAAGCAGGCATCGATGACGTTTGGTGATAAAATTCAGAAACGATTATGTATAGTCTGCAGAATATTGAAAGCACCTTAACAGATCCATCAATATGCATAGTCTTCAAGAAGAAATCAAATCTTTTTACACATATATTTATCAAACACGTTAGAGAGAATTGATGGTGAGTGTAACGTCTGAAACGGCCAACCAACAAAGGCTATTTTTTGACGGTTTAGAAGAAGGGATTTAGGCAAAGAAATATGAGGACATCACTAAAAGACTCTCATAGCATATCTTCCAAGAACACTTTATGCATCAGAACCTTGTCTATAAGCTCTTTCTTCAGAGCTACGAACCTCTATTTCAAACCATAAGTTGATTGACTTGTTAAAAAGTGAAACAGAATCATCTAAAACTGATTTAGTCAATAACATTAAAACTACCAAGTAACCAAAACGAACTAATGAGTTTGCAAGGAGAGAAGACAAGAGAAAGAAAGGATGAAATGTCTGAGAATCTCTCAACATATGCTGTCTTCCAAAAATGTCATATAAGATTGGTGTTTCATTGCTTGCTTCGAAACTATGTGCTCCTGCTTTCTTGTTGTGGGCATCAGGCCACTTCTCTCTCTGACACAGAGACCAGCATTGATAGCCTGTGATATCAACGTGTGCAGTAGAATCTTGCTTCTGCTTCACGAACCAAGATTGCCTGTAGCAACCACCACAACATATGTTAGGAACAGACTCTGTTTTGTATACAAACAAACCACTTTGAATAAAATTAGGAATGGAGTTGAAACTCTTCACCTTATTAAACTGATCATCATCATCCATCATGTTCTCTCTTACTTTTTGATAAAAATTGTGTGAGAAAAATAGATGATTCTTTGTAAACGTGTTATATTATCAAAAAAACAAAAGGTTTCAACCAAATCGAAATTTCCTTTTTGGTTAGATTGATATTATTATTATTAGTAAAGGAAATCGAATCTAATTAAGATTACCTCTATAATATCAAATTCCCAACGGTTAGATTTAATCTATAATGTTATCAAATCCCAACGGTTAGGAGAAATATAAAGCAAAGGAACATTAAACAGATCTTCAAATTTTGTGGGCTAACCCTAAAATTAGAGAGAAACGAAAAAAAGCATACACAGAGAGAGAGAGAGATCTAGAGAGAGTTATAGAGTAAGAAAGATGCTTCTTTACGATTATCTTCTTCAAGTTACCTCTATTCTCTTCGATTTCATCGAATTTCATGAGTTTTTCATCTTTGGCTTGCCGTTGCTCTTCGCCAAATCTTCACCAACCAAAAGAAGGGCTGATTCTTCTTCTTCGACCAATTTCATGAGCGTGATGGAAGTTGATGCTGATTCTTCTTCGACCAAGATGATGCCTCAGACCGACGGCGGAGATGGCGAGAGAGAGAGACGACTGAGAGGAGAGGTCAAAGGATTCTCGTTTCCATTGACGACGATGGTGGAGGAAGAAAGCAATCATCAATGACAAACAAGCTTCTCAGATTTGGGCTTCCATATTGGGCTTTTCTGTATGGGCCTTCTTTTCTACCAAATCCAACATGGTGTCTCTTTTCTTCATTCTTATTTTTATTTTATTTTCTTTGACAATTTTATTTTAAGTAAAACTAAAATTATGTAGCTTAAAAACTAAAGGTTTTTCTGTTTTATTTTTGAAGTGTTAAATTTTTAATTTTTGTGTAAACTAGTTAGACACATCATCCAAACCCCTAAGAGGTGTTCTAGGTTTAATTTGGTTTACACATAATTAAATTTTTAGCACCTTTTTTTTTTAAGATTTGTTTTTTTTTCTAATTTTTAATTTTTGTGTAAACTATTTAGACACATAATCCAAACTTCTAAGAAATGTTCTAGTTATAATTTGTTTACACATAATTAAATTTTTAGTACTTTATTTTTTAAAAACATTTTAGCACTTTTTGAATATAAACATTGTAAAGTTTTTGTGTTGCTATAACTCCAAAAAACAATATTTTAAAATACTATATAATATCGGTTACCAAGAAGAAAAAGGAAATGATGTGATAAGGAAACATGTAACTCGTTTTGTGTTGGAAGTTTTCTTCCTTTATTTTTCATCATTACCAGAAGACGTTATTTTTTTGATGATGTGATGACAAATTTAGTATTTGTGTTCGGTTCGATGGCCAAATGTACAACACTTGCTTCTAAAGAAAAGCAAAAGCTGCAAATCTTTGTTGTATTATATATTATATTCTTCCGTTTTGTTTACTCTTTTGGTATAACAATCTAACCTTTTCTACTTTTTTTCCTATCTTGCCAAATGGAAAGATTTACTTCCTTCTTCACCCACTTTGGCTCACATACATGCATGTGCGCACATAACTGATAAAATTGATGAGAATATAAACATTAATTGATGATAAAATGAAAATAATTATAATTAACTTTCCTAAGAATTAAGTTACAATATGTATAGATTTAATCTTTATACCTGAAATTGTTGCATTTGAGTAGGCCTAGGGCATACATTAATATTACTAGCTCTCAATGTAAAGGATGAAAATGTAAAGGCGATGGAAAACATTGGTAAAATAATGAATACTATACACTACTATCTCCTCCACTCACGAGTCGTAAATCGTGAGCTTCCTGGCAATTGGTTTAGATTGTTGTTGCAAAGCCGTGAAATAGCGACATATTAAATCTACTCATATTGTATGATACAAAAGCAGTTACATCACTTTGTTATTCACATTCATCATGCTCCTTCGCCATCTATCCGTTTCATTAAATCATCAAAATATTTATATGATTATTATTTATTTTATTTTATTATATTTATACTTTATAATGTCATTTATTTGAAATCAGTGACATTAAATTTACCTTTTTATTTATATAGTGCGTGTTCATGGTCGTCGACCAAAAGCAATAAAAGGTTAATTCTTGATCTTTTTATTACCTTTTAATGATAATTAAAAAAAGATGTGTCAAAGAGAAGAAACAAAAAGTTAAGATATCCGAAAGATGTTCTTAGGATAAATAGGGAATTTAATGAAAAAAACCCTCAACTTTGGCCGGATCCATTTTTAAACCCTGAACTATTTTTTTAGTAAAACAAACCCTGAACAAAAACCTGTTAATAAACTTAATCTTACAGTAATTAAATATTAATGGGATATTAATTTCAACAAAACAAAACAACGAGACATTTGTATTTAGCGCAAAAACCACATGATGTTCTTTAAAACTGTTTTGAATTTATTAAAAAAAACGTTTAGTGTTCTAAATGATTTTGAATTGCCTAATTAGTTTGGATTTTAGAAGCTGAAAGAAAGACACAACAACTTAAAATAATCCAACGAGTCATGTTAAAAAAAATCCAACCAACATAACTATCGAAGCTGTTGCAACACAACAATACACAAAAAAACAATCGTTTCAGAGGGACAAGATACTCTAAAGTAAAGACTTCTCAAGCATTAACTTTGAAGAGAAGATTGTATTGGCTGAGTGATAGGGTTCTCTTCATCCATTGTTTTCTGTTTTTTTCAATACAATATTCTCTTCAAAGTTAATGCTTGAGAAGTCTTTACTTTAGAGTATCTTGTCCTGCTGAAACGATTGTTTTTTTGTGACAAATATTGTTGTGTTGCAACAGTTTCGATAGTTATGTTGGTTGGATTTTTTTCAACATGACTCGTTGGATTATTTTAAGTTGTTGTGTCTCTCTTTCAGCTTCTAAAACCCAAACTAATTAGGCAATTCAAAATCATTTATAACACTAAACGTTTTTTTTAATAAATTCAAAACAGTTTTAAAGAACATCATGTGGTTTTTGCGTTAAATACAAATATCTGGTTGTTTTGTTTTGTTGAAATTAATATCCCATTAATATTTAATTACTGTAGGGTTAAGTTTATTAACAGGTTTTTGTTCAGGGTTTGTTTTACTAAAAAAATAGTTCAGGGTTTAAAAATGAATCCGGCCAAAATTGAGGGTTTTTTCATTAAATTCCCGGATAAATAAAGCAAACCTACAAATGATGATTCTTAAAAAGCTTAAAAGGATATTGTAGTATGCAAAAGTGCCAACATTGGCTTTTAATAAGAGATCGAAACTTTGTAAAAGAAAGTGATCCGAACCTAAAAAAAGTAATTCTTATAGATGCGTGTGTGTATATTTTTTTTATTTGCGTGTGCATATTTCTAGATCATAATTCTATAGATAAATATAAATAACCGAAAAGAAACAAAAATTGAAATAAATATTGTCTTGTAAATATTTTACGTAAATATAATCAACATAGTTAAAACTTTAAACGGTAAAGAGAAAAGACTAATTACATAGTGGGACTGCAATTTCTTTTATAGTCAAAGTAATTGAAGTAAAGAACGTAATAGTTGCATGCATGGCTAAAAAAAACAGATAAAACAAGTAAAGTAAAAACTTTATAGATTAGTGTTTACAAAGTGATATTCTTCTAGAACCCACAAACAGACAAAAGTGAATTAAGACGTGTCTCTTTTCTCTTTAGAAGTCCAAATTTCAAACTAGTATAGAAAAATCTGTAAAGAAAAAAAGTCCCGTCATCAAATTAAGCGTTAGAATTAAACAGACTCGTTATCATACTACACTTGTATCTAAAACCTATATAGTGTTTAAGAAACTTCAGTGTTGGGTATGTTTTTGAGAGTTTAACGCAATAGTTGAAACAATTAAGTTTAGTCCGTTTTCACATGCCTACTTATGCATTAGTTCTTGGCTTCTTGCAGACCTTGCGATCTAGAGATCAGTGATAAGATGTACATACTACATAGTACACATACCTACATAAACAAACATGCATATACGTATATATGCGTGTTCATATATATGTAGAGAGAAGCTAAGGATGGGGCTAACGAGAGACTGCAACAGAAGGCTAAGGCCTGATCTCTATGTTTCACATAGACTCGACATAATTCAGTGTCTACTAAGATGCTATATGCTCATACATATTAACTAGACCACACTTCACTGACATATTTTTAATGTAACATCAATCTATATTGTTCAATATACAGCACAAATATCGATGTTTTAACGAATAATGCACAGAGTTTTTATTTTTTCACTTGGGTATGACATATGATGTGGATGGTCAGTTATTCTGCTTGGCTCAATGTCTGTATAATTAGACTTATTTAAAGGTACTATGACCAATCCCAAGGAGACATATTATCTGTTTACTGAAAATGACTTTTTGAAGAAAATTTTAAATTATAATTAACCTTGGGATAACAACCATCCAATAAGTCATTAAGTGAACATTTCATCACCAAACCAAGAGCTTTCCGATAATTAAACACAGTAAGTTCTGTTCCACCTTTCAATTCAATACAGACAAATCACCAGTATATAATGTAAGTATCTCTCTCCATTCTTGAATATCTCCCCCAATTTTGTTTTTTTGTTTACAAATTGAAACTTAAAATACTAGAATAGTAACCAACAACGACAACAAAAAGAATACAAAAAAAAAAAAAAACTACAAACATAAATAGTTTTGGCATTACATCACAACACATAGCAAATAGATTATATGAAATTATAGATTATATAGTTTCTTAAACTTACCAAGATTCAAGGCAATGCATTATAATGATTAAGATCAGTCCAAGCTTGAATTCCATTGTTCCATTCACTTCCTCCTCCTCCTGTATTAGCATTATTACTAATCACTCCTTCATTATCACTGTTATTACCAAAATACCACTCTGTCTGATTATCTCCTTTCTTCGTCGGCGACGACGGCGATGATGAGTTTACGATCTCAAGATTCCGATAAAGAATAGGTTGTGGCCTCTCGACGACAACAGTTTCTTCCTTAGAATTACCAAAAAGCATCGCCATCCTCTGTTGCTGAAGCCTCCAGTGTAAATCTTGGTTTAAACAACTCAAAGTCTCTATAGAAGAAGCTAAGTTTCCGTCGCTTGCTCCGGCGGTTGTGAACCCCGTCGGTGAATGGTTGTTGTTGAAATCTCCAAAACCCATTAGGGATAAACCCGACCCGACATCAACGGGTGTGTTTTCTCGGCCCGAGGACATCATGGGCCTAAGATCAAGAACTTCTTGGTTATTCAAAAGTTGAAGATCGTTCATTTTGTTGAGAGATAATCCGGCCAGCTGAAAATCCATTGTTGTCGGAGGAGGGAAGAATTTGGATGAATCTTCCATGATTGATGAGAAGAACCTCTGAGAGGAAGAAGACGAAGGAAGTGTGTTCATGGAGGAATTAGGTTTGATAGATTTTTTGGTTTTCCGGCAACCACCACCGATGGGGACGTTTCTTAGAGCACCGCCACGTGTCCAGTAACGGCGACAAGATTTGCAGAAGTGACGAGGTTGAGAGAGACTGTAGTTGTTGTAGTAACAGAACTTTGTGTTTGGAGAGTTGCAACGAGGGCATTTTAGGTTTTGTTGGTCTTGAGCTACGGAGGAAGACGGTGGTTTCTTGGTTTGGGATGTACCGGAGATACGGTGATCTGGTTTAGGAACTGGTTTGGGAGAGGGGAGATTGGTATGGGAGGACATGGTGATGATGATGGGAGGAGAGAAAGATGAAGGAAGAAAAAAGTTTGGGGTCCTTTTTCGATTTCTTGCTTTGAATGAAATAAGTAAAGTAGGAGAGGAGAGAGAGAACAGTCGGTAAAAGGGTTTCGTATGGTTTATATTTTATATATACAAAATTATTGTATATATGTGAGAATATGGGGATATATATGTATTGTCGGGTTTGTGTGTAAAAAAGTTTGTTTTGCATAATTCTACATAGATATTTTATTAATTTGAAGTATATTATTAAAAAAAA
Source organism: Arabidopsis thaliana (assembly GCF_000001735.4). Classification (NCBI taxonomy): domain Eukaryota; kingdom Viridiplantae; phylum Streptophyta; class Magnoliopsida; order Brassicales; family Brassicaceae; genus Arabidopsis; species Arabidopsis thaliana. Next base: position 26,213,312 of record NC_003076.8, read on the forward strand.
GTGATTTGTCTTTTAAAAGTTGGAGAGACTTTGATTACCTAAGAAAATAAAACAGTGTTTAATGACTAAATACATTAACTTTTATTTAGTGTTTTGTTATTAGTTTTTCAAATGTTGATGATTAGTAATTTTTTTTTTTTTCTTTTTTGATGATTAGTAAAATTTAATTGCAGAAATAGTTTACATAACAGTTGTTATACATAATATTCAATATAGTAAAAATACGTATATAATAAGTGTTCACAAGGAGAATCACAATATTATTTGTGTTGTACACTGTGGTCTTCGTGTTCTTGTTCCTTTACAGAGTCATAGACTTGAATAATCATAAACCGCCATGTTTATCAAAACTGTGGTGTTCTTTTATTACATTGGATTAAATTCTTCATAAAATCTCGTTGTAGTTAATGTCTGTATATGTACATTGTACTTATGAATGTCAATAGAGAGAGAGAGAGGCATGAGTGAGAGATAATGGAGACAAAAGGAGAAGATGAGAGAGAGACATGAAGTGGCAGAAAAGACAGAAGAACATATATAACTGTGCAATTGATCGGAACAAATCGGATAGAATTTGTTATGTGTCTTGTTTCTATTGTTGAGGTAACGTTTTTTTTTTATATGTGTGAAGTGTGCACTGCACCATCTTTATACGTAGACAATATTAACATATTTACAGTCACAAATAATGTTTTCTTCCTTTACATACACCTATATACTTATATAGCTGTCAAGCGTATGCAACTCTATTAAGGAAACCAAAACTATTGGAACAAAATTTACGAAACATATATATTTTATTTTCTCTTCTGGATATCTCTTGTGCATGTAAGTTATTGGGGGGGGGGGGGGGGGGGGTTTGCCAAGAAATCGAATAAATGGATAAGTATTAATATGTACTACGCAGGCATAGTTCATTGTGCATATACGTATACTCTCTGAAATTTTTGGATTTATGTGAGTCCAAATCGTCATTCAGAATAGTAATTAGACTGAAACATACAATATATAGTAATTTTATACACTTAAGCAACATTTTTGAAGTTATATTTTACGGACATTAATTTGGGATTACGAATCTTGTAATCTAGAAAAGCCTTATTAAGAAGAGGGTAGGGTTTAACTCTGAAGAAAGTAACGTTTGCTTAACTCTCTGACATCTTTTTGTAACCAAACCCATTTCTAAAAACATTGTTTGTGTCGCTAATACATGTACATGAAATTTAAGTTTTCAGTTAAAAGCCAAAGTGATTGACATATGTTCAAATTGAACTGGCATCAAAATCAGATTCAATTGGTTTTTAGATATGAGGCCAATACAGACAAGTGTATATATAATATAAAAATTAATAAATCCAAAAATAGAAAAAGAGAGGAGATTGTGTTTTGATGATTGATATATTAAACGTCTCCATCTGTGAAGAAACACGAGAGAACGGAGAAGACAAAATGGGAAACATGTGAGAGCCCTCGAGGAATGGATCTCTCGTGAGACTAAACCGATCATCCACAAGTATACAAGTTACACCGATTTTATAAATTACTTATATAAAATAAAGCATATACTAGCGATTTTATAATTTTTTCAACTTAAGTTTATTGCTGAAAATCTTGTAACATTATAACGGATGGATAATTTTAAGTTTAACCATTTTCAGCTGGAAAATTTAATTCGTAATAATACTTGACACTAAAAAAATTTCTAAGTAGCATATTACAACATACATATTTTCGTCACCGTTGTCACTCTCGAACTCGGATCTCATTTTTCTATATTTGATAATATTTTTGTAACAGCAGTACAAAATTTATTACGGCGTTTAAATTTAATGTTATATCTATCTGTAATTGGTTGTTGAAGCGAGAAAGAGACATGACAAAGGAAATTACTTAAGGTAAAAGACGCAGTTTCATCAAAGATTGGTCAAATGTTATATCGTTATCAAAGGTCGTAGAAGCATATCCACCTGGTTTACGTGCTGTTCCCATTTATTCCAGCCGTAATTTGCCACTATTTTAATTTACAAAAGAAATAAAAACATTTTCACTGATTGTTATACATTTTTTTATATGATTTAGAGATTATTTCTATTATTTAAACAGAACAAATAGAAAGAAGAAGATGAATTAACAATGGAAACATGTGAGTGAGGCTAATCACGAGAAATGAAATGAAAGAGTGCAGAGCTAAATTCGTGAAGGCCCATTAGTATTAAGTTGGGCCGTATTTTGTTAAAAGCCTAAAGCTCGCGTAAGCATCTGTTGTTGTTTGATGGGTCTATCTCTATCCAGTCTATGACTTTATCGAAAAGATAATAACGGACTGGACCGTCCGGTGGCTATTCCGACCATTAGTGTTGTTCCACGTGTCATTTGTTTTTGACTACAATGATTTGAATTCAAACAAGACGTAGTTGCCTTTTATTAGCGTTGATATTTTGCGAAATCAAATCTTAAAAAATGATTATACATTTTCCACATGTAACGTACGTAAGTTGGCGTTTTTGAACATTCAAAGCCTAAAAAGTAAAAACGTTTGATTATGTTTCCACCATTCACTTTAATTGAAAATTCTGTTCTTTGTGGAACATGACTTGATCTATATATTAAAAAACCTAAAAGAAGGAAAGCACTGGAATGTTTGAAAATATTCTCCAATACTTTACAAAGGAGTATTAATAACAATATACAAAATAAGATTAAGCATAGATTATACAAAGAATAATCATTCTTCAAGAGCATGACCAATAATAATAATACTTTGGGATGAAACAAAAACAGAGCAAAAAGAGATTACAGTTAAATCTCTAATATTTAACGACCATACTCGATGCCTGAGAACGTTACAGAAACTCCATTTGAGTTAACTGAGGGAGAAGAAGAAGAAGTAGTAGTCGAGATGTAATACATAGCAACAGGCCTCTTCAATGGAAGATCAGGCAATGGTGACTCAAAATTCATGACTTGGATCCCTTGTTTTATCGAAGGTCTCGAGTTTTTATCAGGATGAGCACACCATAACCCTAAAACCAGAAGACATTCAGCTTCTTTCTTGTCGAAATCCTCACCCAATTTGTCATCAACACATGAAGTGATCAGTTCTTGTTTTCCATAAAGCTCCCAAACTTTCTCCACTAGACTCTTCTCATCATCACTCTCTGTATCACTGTTATCTTCTTGTGTACGTTCCAGCGATTTTCTCCCTGTGACAATCTCTAGTAAAACAATTCCAAAGCTATATATATCAGATTCTTTACTCGCACTTCCTTTCATTACATATTCAGGTGCCATGTACCCAAAAGTTCCAGCCAACCCCGTTGTATGGGAACCAAGTTCATGGTTCATTAGCCGAGCCAACCCGAAATCACCTAACTTTACATTGAATTCACTGTCAAGCATTATATTACTTGCCTTGATGTCTCTGTGCAGTACACATTGATCCCATTCTTCATGAAGATAAAGCAGAGCAGAGGCTAAACCAAGACCTATCTTGTACCTTATGTCCCAAGAAAGTAAATTGGGTCTTTTCCCAAAGAGGTGAGAGTTCAAGCTACCATTTGGAACTAACTCATATATCAGCAAGAACTCATTTTTCTCATTACACCAACCGATGAGCTGCACGAGGTTTCGATGTCTCAGTTTGCTGATGATCTTAACTTCGTTTAAAAACTCGTTCTTTCCCTGCCTTGAATCACCGGATAGTTTCTTCACCGCAACCATTGTATTGATTTCTTTCAAGTTTCCTTCATAAACTGCTCCAAATCCTCCTTCACCTAGCTTTCTATGGCTTGAGAATCTGTTGGTTGCTGACACAAGATCCTTATAAGAAAACTTTCTTGGTCCTGCTTCCCTTTCAAGGTCTTTGTTTATCGATATCATGTTTTCTATATCTCTTTCTTTCTTCTTTCTTTGCTTCCGTGACCAAACCACCACGGTTGTGATGACCATAAACGTCAGAAAAACAAACCCGGAAGCCGAAATGCCAATTACTAGTCCTATCCTGCTATCGGCTTTGTCGCTGTCCAAACTTGAACTGAGCTCCCATGATAAAAGTCTATGTTCCTCTGTGTTTGTCCCAGCGGCAGCTATAAACCCGAACATAACATCTGATGGCAGAACCTTAGCGAGGTCGATGATGTAAGAAAGGCTTGAACTCTCCTTAGGATCAGAGGTTGCTGTTAGCTCATAAGCCCAAGTCACACTTAAATTCTTGGTCACGGAATCATAAGAGATCTTTGCATGACAAATATCTTGGCTGTGAGAGCTTGCATTCCAAGAAGTGTAGTTGGAAGAAACAAGAGAGTTGTTATTGATCCCAACATGAGATCCAACATCATTAGGATCCCATCCTGGATTGTTAAACGTGTCAAATTCAACATGAACTAGCGGAAACGAAGATGAGTAATTATTCTTCCGAGTGAACAAATTCAAGAAACCACCAACTGAGTATGCAGGTAGTTGAGCTCCCATAGGAGCAAGAAAGAAACAGATTCCATGACCATCTGCTGAAAGATTACGAGCATCGATTTTGAAGGAGAAACTGGTGCTGAAATCTGAAGCCTTACCAGTTTTATGACTCCATATAGGCACCTTCTTTGAATAAGTAATCCAACCAACCTGAGATGTTTGTTCAGCGTTGTTGAAGTTCACTGTTCCATCTTCATCGGGAGTTGCATCCCCGTGGTAAAATATGTCCCCGGGATCACCTTGTCGAAAACTTGTAAAGTTGAAGTAAAGTGAATCAACAACAAAAGGGAGGAAGAGGAAAAGGGAAAGGAACAAGATTGAATTAGACATAGAGGAGGAAGAAGAAAGATTTTGACAGAAAATGAAATAAAGCATTAGAAAAAATATAAACACAATTCAACAACTAGACAACGGTCAAGAAGAGAGGGCTTATTTAAAGAGTCCAATCAACAGATCACTATCACTGAACTTTGTTTGAATATTCTTTAAAATCTATAAGTCAAAATCATCGCTTTAAAATATCTTTAAAATGTCATATAAGATTGGTGTTTCAATGCTGCTTCTCTCTTTGACACAGAGACCAGCATCGGTAGCCTGATGATATCAACGTGTGCTGTATCAGGCAAGTCCTGTAGAATCTGGCTTCTGCTCCAAAAACGAAGATTGCCTGTAGCAAGAACCACCACAACATATGTTAGGAACAGACTCTGTTTTGTATACAAACAAACCACTTTGAATAAAATTAGGAATGGAGTTGATATTCTTCATCATTCATGTTCTCTCTTATCTTTTGATATATAAATTTTGTAAGCAAAAAGAAGTTGATTCTTGTAAACGTTATATCAAAAAAAAAAAACGAAATTTCCTTATTGGTTAGATTGAGATTAGTAAATGGAAATCGGATCTAATTTAGATTGCCTCTATAAAACTGAAAATCCTCAACGGTTAGATTAATAAAAGTATATATCAAATCATCATTTAATGAAGCAAAAATACTCTGCTCTAAGAGAAAAAAAAGGAAATAAACCAAGAAACGAAAAATATATCACGCTCTTCTTCTTCTTCTTCTTCATTCTTGAGAAATCACCTTCATCTTCTTTCTTCTTCGAGAAACGAAAAATAAACAAAAACATCTCTTTCTCTTTTTAATACCTGATCGCGGGATGAATGATGATTCGTGATTGGTTGAATTACTTCTCCCACATCCTCTATGTCAGCCCCAATCGATGATGATTTCAGAACACAAGCGGAGAAGGAAGAGATTGGGGGCAGTGAAAGCGAAGAGCACCTAGGAAGGTTTTGATCTCGACCTAGGAGGAACTCTAACATGAGGAAGAAACCCCAATCAAAGAATCCATGTACCAGACAAAGAGATGAGAGACGATCAACTTTTGATCAAAGACGAAAAGAGACTTCTCAGATTTTTCAGAGTACGACACGGTGGGCTTCGACTTCTCGTTTCCATTGACGACGGCGGAGATGGCGACAGAGAGAGAGACGATTGAGAGGAGAGATCAAAGGATTCTCGTTTCCATTGACGACGATGGTGGAGGAAGAAAGCAATCATCAAAGACAAAGAAGCTTCTCAGATTACGAATGAAGAAGACGGAGAATTTCAGACGACGACGACGCAAGGTGGGCTCACGGTGGTGGGCTTTTTTTTATGGGCCCCTTCTTTGCTACCAAATCCAACCAGGTATTTCTTTATTCATTCTTTTTCTTCTTTTTCTTTTCTCTAAAAAAATGTTTTTGGTAAAACTATAATTAAATAGTTTAAATCTTTCACTAAAACATTTCAATAAATAAAACTTAGTATAAAATCATATTAATTTCATTATTACTTTTTAAAAATGAGTTTAAGTGTTAAAATTTTAAAAACGTCGGAAACTAACTGCGCCTACGCATCCCGTCCTTAATTGGTCCGTAAGTCTTGCGGTGTTCGAAGTTCGGCAATGTTTTCACGTAATATAGATTTGACACTTAAACTCATTTTAAAAATAATAATTATGATTTTCACTAAAGAAAAAGTTTTATGCTTGAAGCTCTCGTCGGTCGCTAGAGCTGAATTTGATTTGAGGGAGATGGAAAGAGACAAGGTTAATGATTTTGTGGTTAATGGCAAGATTAACAAGTTAATTAAGTTATTATCAAATAGAGGTTCGTAGCGATGGAGGAAGAGAGACAGATAAGCTTTTAAGTAGACAAGATTCTGATGCATAAAGATGTACAACTTGTTCTTGGAAGATATGCTATGAGACTCTTTTAGTGATGTCCTCATATTTCTTTGCCTTAATCCCTTTTTCTAAACCGTCAAAAGATTCATGGTTTGGAAACTTGCAATAGCCTCTGGTTGGTTGGTTGGTTGTTTCAAACGTTACACTCACAAATATAACACAATTTAAAAACTAAACAACGGTCAAGAAAAGAGGGTTTATTTTAAGAGTCCATTCAACAGATCACTAGCACTGAACTTTGTTTAAATATTCTTTTAAATCTATGTGGACCTCCCTGTTTTAGGATCCCATATAGTAACTTTACGAGAGCATAACGTAGACGAACCAACACTAACCACAAGTATAAGAGCATTGTTCGATTCAATTACGCCTATTTGGTACCAGAGATGTTAAAGTGCAACATGGAAACATGATTGAATTTTTCTCAAGCTAAGAAGGTCTAAACAAATGCTAAAAGAAAACGAAACCAACAAAACTGTAGAGTGTAGAAAAAAACATAGGGTACACATGTTATAAACCAAAACTATTGGGGTATATACTTAAATAAATAAAAGTACACGATAGGGAACATTTGTAATACACAGAACTTAGGGGTGCATACAAAAATAAAATTGAAAAAACAGAGCATAGATCAGTGATCCGGACTCTGTTTTGGAAGATCTCTAAAAAGCTTAGGATCATCATCGGCATCGCGCAGATAGAAACCATCATCGAAATTCTGCGAATAGCTCACAGCATCGTAGTGAAACGTAACTAACGTTTTCGATTTATTATTCTCCAATCCGCAACTTCTAACCAATAATAATCTTCTCATCAAATCCCTTAACTTCGGACTAGGTCTTGTCTTGTTGTTGTGGTTACTGATTCGAGCGTACTCTGTTTCTTCTGTATGGATGAGACAAGATAACGGCGAACTCAAGCATCGACCGGTGGAGTACGATTGTCTACGGTTGTCGGCGAGAACTCTATCCATTTCTTGCAAAAATAAAAGAGAGATTGTTTTATTGATTGAGTGAGAAATATGGGGTTTATAATCGACGAAAGAGTTAGAGCTAACAATAAATGAATTACCAAGCAAAGTTGGAAAATAATGTAGATTTTGGCTGGTTATGGTTAAGCGGTCCAATCATAATTCTCGTTTTTTCTTTGGCAGCTCATAATTTCTCATTTATGGGAAGCATTCATTTATTGAAACTTGGAAGTTTTCACTAGTCATTAGTCAACATTTTTTGGTTGTAATGTACCTACCTATCTTCATTTGGTAGTAAAATTGTGGTACAATGTCAATGTGAAGTTATTAGTTTTAACTCCTGTTTGGTTTCATCAAATGATATAAATTTCATTGTTTCTTTTGTTTTTAAAAGAAGCGTAAAGTTAAAACATATTTGGTTTAGTGAACAAGGGATCAGACTTGCCAGATTACGTGGTCGTAGTATTTGGGGAACAACACACAGAGCTACTTCACTATCACACTATATCTTGAACGTGTCGTGTTTGTTCTTGGGATGCTCTCTTCGAACAAGTTATTTATTATGTATCCGTGACTCGTGAACTTGTGAGGCCCATTACTTCATAACAGTTTTCGGTAAAAGAAAAAGGACGAAAAAGAAGAGTTAAAAAACGCTAGAAGGAGGGGTCGAACCTCCGACCTTGTGGTTAACAGCCACACGCTCTAACCAACTGAGCTATTCCAGCTTTTGTTAACTATTTCAAAAACAATAAATATATTCGTAAACAGATGTTTTAATTTCAATTTGACTTGACAAGATTACCCTTTGGCACATCGATTAACATATCATCGACTTTGGAACCTCACAACATAATCGCATGTAGTCACACTTAGTCAAATCCAAACCCAAAAAATCTCAAAGAAAATAAGAAAAAATAAAAATAAAAATGAAGAGAATAAGAATAATGGCAACGCTTGTAATAGCAAACATGTTAATGGCGACTCCAACGTCTCGAGCCTCTCTCAATCTTCTTCGTCGATCGCCAAAACCCAAATATTTCTCATCTTCTTCTTGTCATTTTCGTCCCTCAACTTTTCGTAAATCATATCCTTGCCCCATCTGGTCTTCTTCTTTCTCTTTTTGTCTCCCTCCTCCTAGATCCACCACTTCCACCTCTCTCTCCTCCTCCTCTTTCCGCCCCTTCTCCTCTCCTCCGTCCATGTCTTCCGCCGCCGCTGCCGCCGTGGAATCCGTCGTCTCCGACGAGACTCTTTCCTCGAATCCTCTCTTGCAGGACTTCGATTTCCCTCCGTTTGATTCCGTTGATGCCAGTCATGTTCGTCCTGGGATTCGTGCTCTATTGCAGCATCTCGTATGTTCACACCTTCTTCTTCGTTTTTCTTCACAGATTCATGTATTTTTGATTCGATTGTTATAGCCTCTTTGATTGATTTTCAGGAAGCTGAATTGGAGGAGCTAGAGAAATCTGTGGAGCCAACATGGCCAAAACTGGTGGAACCATTAGAGAAAATCGTTGATCGGTTAACTGTTGTTTGGGGAATGATCAATCACCTTAAGGCTGTCAAGGACACACCTGAGCTACGTGCTGCCATCGAAGACGTTCAGGTTGAATAACTAATCATGCTTGTTTTTTGTGTGTTAGTTCAGTGAGTTGGGGGATTTATATCTTGTTTTACTTAACTACATTGGTCTTATGCAGCCAGAGAAAGTGAAGTTCCAGCTCAGGTTGGGGCAAAGCAAGCCTATTTACAATGCCTTTAAAGCTATTCGTGAATCTCCTGATTGGTCATCGCTCAGTGAAGCTCGTCAACGCTTAGTAGAAGGCAAGTAGTTTCTTATTGGAACATTAAAACAACGTTTCTTTCATGTGATAACTTTGGTTTCAGTATGAATTTCAGCTCAAATAAAGGAGGCGGTTCTCATTGGTATTGCTCTTGATGATGAAAAGAGAGAAGAGTTTAATAAAATTGAACAGGTTTGATGTAAATCAGTTTACTTGGTAAATTGGTTCTATGTTTGTCACAACTTTGCTTATGCTTACGCGCTGTTTTTTTCTTGATTGTAGGAACTCGAAAAACTTTCCCATAAGTTTTCTGAGAATGTTTTGGATGCAACAAAGAAATTTGAAAAGTTGATAACAGACAAGAAAGAGATCGAGGGATTGCCTCCATCTGCTCTTGGGCTATTCGCACAAGCAGCTGTCTCCAAGGTATCAATATTAACTGAAAGATATATAAAGTTCCATGTTTCGTTATTTTTTTAGTAAGGTTTGTTAATTTTTGCTTCTTGATATGTGACACTAGGGCCATGAAAATGCAACTGCTGAGAATGGACCATGGATCATTACACTGGATGCTCCTAGTTATCTTCCTGTCATGCAACATGCTAAAAACCGTGCTCTGCGTGAGGAAGTCTACCGTGCTTACCTATCTCGTGCCTCTTCTGGCGATTTGGATAATACGGCAATTATTGACCAGATTTTGAAGCTTCGCTTGGAAAAAGCTAAGCTTCTTGGTTACAACAATTACGCTGAGGTAGAGTCATCAACCTAAGTAAAACTGTTCTTTTTTCTTTCTAATTGGCTTAATGCGACTTTCTACTGTTCTAGGTAAGCATGGCTATGAAAATGGCTACTGTTGAGAAAGCAGCAGAGCTTTTAGAGAAGCTTCGTAGTGCATCCTGGGATGCGGCTGTTCAAGGTAACATACTGATACAGAGAAGATGTATTCAAATCAATTTGTTATTTGTTAAACAAGTTGGCTACTGTTGAAACTTGTTACGGTCAGAAATAGCATGAGGCATTGGGCTATCCAATACGGAACTTTGACTTTCTTGAATCGTTGTATAAATTAGACATGGAAGACCTCAAGAGTTTCGCAAAGAACCAGGGTGCTGCAGAATCTGACAGTATGACTCATTGGGACACCACTTTCTGGAGTGAGAGGCTTCGTGAATCCAAATACGATATTAATGAGGTTCTTTGTCCTTCTGTAGCTAGTGATGCAATTATATATTGTTTTGAAAGTCTTGATCCTTATCTCTCGTTTTGGTCTTTCTAGGAAGAACTACGTCCATACTTCTCACTGCCAAAGGTTATGGATGGACTTTTCAGTCTAGCTAAGACACTTTTTGGAATTGATATTGAACCAGCAGATGGTTTAGCTCCGGTAAATTTGGAATCTTATCTGTTACCTTTCCATATATCGACCATGTGATTTATTAACCAGTCGTTTAGTGACATGAAATATTGATTTGAAGGTCTGGAACAATGATGTTCGGTTCTACCGCGTCAAAGATTCTTCTGGGAACCCAATCGCTTACTTTTACTTTGATCCATACTCTCGCCCGTCAGAGAAAAGAGGTGGCGCTTGGATGGATGAGGTTGTTTCCCGTAGCCGAGTCATGGCTCAGAAAGGCTCTTCTGTTAGGCTGCCTGTTGCACACATGGTCTGCAACCAAACTCCACCAGTAGGTGACAAGCCAAGCCTTATGACATTCCGTGAGGTAAATGAAAAAACATCCATTGCACTTGCACATATCTAAGCGTAACATGAAATCTCAAAAATCCTTTCTTGTTGACTATAACATCACTCTGATTTACAGGTAGAGACAGTATTTCATGAATTTGGACATGCTCTTCAGCACATGCTTACGAAGCAGGATGAGGGGCTAGTTGCTGGTATCCGAAATATCGAGTGGGACGCGGTTGAATTACCATCACAGTTTATGGAGAATTGGTGCTACCACAGGTAATTTGGAGTTCATTTCCAGGCAGAATCGATGTTACCTCGTTGTGATTTACAAAGTAATGTGAAATGAGCGTTATGAATTGCTGGTTTCAGGGACACTTTAATGAGCATTGCTAAGCATTACGAAACAGGAGAAACACTCCCAGAGGAAGTATACAAGAAACTCCTGGCCGCAAGAACATTCCGTGCAGGGTCCTTTAGTCTTCGTCAGGTGAATATAAGACAACTAGCTGCTAATGTTTTGTTTTCAGGGGTGGTATTAATGATGATTTCATGTTTTGAATTTTCAGTTGAAATTTGCCAGTGTTGATCTTGAGCTGCACACAAAATACGTACCAGGAGGACCAGAGTCCATCTATGACGTAGATCAAAGGGTATCAGTAAAAACCCAAGTTATCCCTCCACTTCCTGAGGATAGATTTCTCTGTAGCTTCAGTCACATCTTTGCCGGTAACAACCCTCTTAAGCCTGAGAGACTATACATCGTTGGTGCGTTTTGATCTGACCATTCACCTACTAACTTGTTCATGAATTTCCAGGGGGATATGCAGCTGGATATTACAGTTACAAGGTAAATTTGAAAATCTCTTTATACTATAACCGACTCTGTAAATTCTCACTCAAATATCTAAAAAAACTGGATGTGAAAAACTTGCAGTGGGCAGAAGTTTTGTCTGCTGATGCATTTTCAGCATTTGAAGACGCTGGACTAGACGACATCAAGGTATCAGTATATCCTAAAACATCTGTTATAGACACAAATAGTTGAGATACAAGATTACGAAATTTTTTGTTGCAAACAGGCTGTTAAAGAAACAGGACAGAGATTCAGAAACACCATACTTGCACTTGGAGGAGGGAAAGCGCCTCTTAAGGTATTACTAACTACTACTATATTGTGTTTTCATACAATAGTTTCAATATTTGTTGCATTTCATTCTCAATTGATTCCAAATTATGATCAGGTGTTTGTTGAGTTTAGAGGACGAGAACCTTCACCCGAGCCTCTTCTCAGACACAATGGACTCTTGGCTGCCTCTGCTTCTGCTTAACTCTTATATAATCCTCACAACATTTGGAAACTTTGAAAGACATTTATAAGATGGAAAATCAACTTTTCTTTTTTAATATGCCAACCATTTACATCTAATACATTGCATTGATTTCTTTCTTCTCTTCTATCACCATTTTTCCTACCACAACCAGACTCTTTAACACTACTAACAAAGAAAAATAAATAAAGTCATAGAACCTAAAAAGACTCTTTTCTTCTTCTTCTTCTCCTACAGTACCTACCCACTCACTCTCACCCTCTGTTCAGCATCTCACAAATACACTAAACAACTCCTAAATCTAAAAGGTATTAAATAACGAACTCTTCTTCTTGCTTAAACTAGCACTCTCTTTCTATCTACCTATTACATTTTTCTTTCTAACTACATCTGCTTCCTAAGTTTATCATCGAAAGAAAAAACAAATCCTTTCCTTCAGTTTTCCCCTTCATTCCTCCCTTTACACCCTCAGCTAAACGTTCCTAGTACTTCAGGACAGAATCAACGGTTAAATTCCCAAATGATTTTAACATTGGGCTTCTTTTGCTTCCACAAATGGCGATTGAACACTATCTGCATCAGAATCACTACCTGATGAACTCCCACCTGACCCTGAATCTGCAGATCATTACAATGTTAGAGTCGACACAAGAATAGGGGAAACCTCTAGCAAGAGGAAAAGGGTTTATGAAAACATACCACTAGACGAGGAACTACCACCACTAGAACTGGAACTGCCTGAAGAACTAGAACCACTACTAGCAGCAGCTGCAACTGCAGTACCATCTCTTTCGATCTCTACAGATGGATAATCTTCGATTGGTATGTCCTCTCCAATGTCAACATCCTCTTCCCCTGCATCTCCTCTCCTTGTTCTCTTCTCCGCACTACCCATTTCTGCTACCGAAGCCTAAGAGACACAGACGAAGAAAACAATTTTGAGTATTGAAACCACAGTGATCAAATGGTGGTTTTGATAGGAAGGCAGTGCAAATTTGCTTACCATGTTCCTAGGTGGAGTTGACACGTTCCTGATAAACCCTTGGCGCTTGATTTTGCTAGCCATCTTCTTGTAGTTCGTCACAAAACGATCAAGCTCCCATAGAGTCTCATTGTCGACAGCTTCTATATCCAGCTCAATTTCGTCCCCATCTTGAGCTAAATGTCCGTTTCTCTTCCTGAGAATCTGAAGCAACTGACCAAGCTTCTCAGGAGGCAAGTCTTGTAGATTCATACCAAGCTTTGACTTCTCTTCCATCGTCATCAACCTCTTATTTGGATCCTTAGCCTTAGGCTTCGGCAACTTCCCCTTCCTTCCTTTTGACACTTCACTCACATCAGGAGGTGCTTCTACTTCAATTTCAAGCTGTGGAGGTGGTGGTTGAGGCTGCGGAAGTTCAGGCTGTATCACCGGAGGAGGGGGAGGAGGAGAAGGAGATTGAACGCGTGACGGCTCGACTAATTGAGGAGGCAATGTAGGTTGTGGCGGCTTCACTGAATCAAGCTTCTTCGCAATAGATATTTGTTCGGTTCCTTTCCTAGGATTCGCCACCATTGGCGGATTCTGATTCCACTGTCTTTGCTTGAAGTCAGGTTTGAAGTCAGGTTCAGGACGAGATGAAGAACCAGTGAGTTTAAGCTGCTGAGCCTCAAACTTCTTAAAAGCAGGATTGAACATTCCATCGAAATGATCCAAAAGCTTATCAGCCATAAAATACACATCTTGTCCCTTTGGATTATACGTCATTGCATTGTCGAATGTCAATCTGACATCAGTAGCAAAATCAATCGGCGAAACGTAGAATCCTTTATCAAGATTCAATTTCACTGTACCCAGATCCATAGGTTTCTTCACAACCTGATGATAATCATGAAGCCCTAAACCAACCACATCAACAGGAGTGTTGAACACCCACGCCCATTTATGCTTCATTAGCTTCACCAAGATCTGACTACAGGTATTCAACATACCGGCCAATAATTTCTCCGACTCCGGATCCGACGGACCAAATTGATTGCTTCGCTTGAGACCTGACACATTTTTCTTCTGTTTCTTCTTCTTCGGTCCAAGGTCATTCTTTTCACCGGTGAAGTTATTCAACGGAGCTGATCGAACGGCGGGTACCTCTGGGATAGTATAACCTTGCTGAGTCTCGAACGTCCCTGACTCGATCCGTTCTCTCAGGATCCGAATCTGCTTGAGCTCTGAGGTAAAGCGCTTCTTAAGCTCCCTGAGCTGACTTGAGGTGTACCCAGCGAGATTAAAAGTAGCATAGCTTCCAAATTCCGACGAGTCATCGCACTGCTTGCTCGAATTGCTCCTTTCGAAATTAGGGTTAGGGTTAGGGTTGAAGAGCGGAAGGTTATTGGTGTTTTCGGTGACGGATTGGTTTGTAAATTTCCTCATAAAAACGGCGCCGCATTGTTCCTGGTACGACGGTTCGTTTAAGGTAGCGAAAACAGCCGGAGCCATACGAATCGCAAGGTCATTTCTGGGGTTTTCACTCTTCTCGAGCTTTTAGAAGAAAAAAAAATTCACCTCCCAAAAAAGGCGCGGGAAAATTACATCACCGGCGAAAATTCCGGCGATCGGGGAACTGAAAAATTTTAGAGCTTCAGAAAAAGGGATGAAAAGAGGGTTTTTTGGGAGATGGTCGATGATGATGAGGAAGAAGATGGGAGGCATCATCTCTTCTTAAAGGCCATTGGAATCTGACCGACATAACGCTTAGTTTAAATCTAACCGTTAAATTTAGATCTTACGGTTCAGATCTGTTGGGTGACGCTGACCGATCTAGCTGCCCCGGAAATCTGCCACGGATGGCTCAGATCTTCGTAGTTATCCACGTGGAGTTATTTTAGCCGTTTGTTCGTGAGGCGTCGTGTGTATGTGTTATTTTTGTATTTTTTTAATAATTCCTACGAACTTTACAAAAATTGATGTGGATTTTTAAAATGATTTTCCTTTTTTTGTGAGAGAGGCAAACTAGTCATTTCTATGTCTGAATGGGTCCCACACTGACTTTTCATTATTTTTTGTTTTCTTTCGTTTCTTTATTTTCGGATTCGACTCTCTCATTGGTCGCTTTTTATTTTGCCAGGTCAGCGGTTGCCACGTGGAGACAGCTAGGATCTCGGTTTCATGAATGCTCCTCGTAACTTTTGAATCTTGCCCTTAAACTGGATTACTCCTAGCTAATTAAAGACTAAATCATAACTAATTAATTTGCTATGAAATAAGTATAAATTGCAATGAGTTGACAATTAAATATTCCGACCACAAACAAAACCCAAAAGAAAAAAAAACTCATTTCTCATCGCCGGGCGGTCACCGACTAGACGGCGGACGAATTTAGGGCAACACCAGTTAGTCGGAATGACGAAAATACCCTTCTTGTTTATGAACCCAACCAAACCCCCAAATGGGCTTTTTCACTTTCAGATCTCTGGGCTAGAGAACTGCTAAAATATTGATTTCTCATTTTTTTCTCAAAAAAAAACGAATTTTGTTATTTTCGAAAGGAAAAAAAAATTGAGAGCGGTTATTACCAGAAAAAGCATGGTATTGTGTGGAGCAGAACTTACATCATAAACTAATCAGAAACTTTTAATAAATAAATCTAGTTAAACTGGAAAAAAAGTGAATGAATTAAACAAAATCTAAGTAAACTGAATAATTTCTCAGAAACAAAGAAGAAGACTAACAAAAGTAACAACAAAAGAGAAGATAGAGAGGAGAAGAAAAGAAAGAGAAAGACAACTCAAGGCAAAAGAGTGATCCAAACACACAATTATTGAATCAATGAGGGCCATTTTTCATATATATATTTTTCCAGCAAAAATTGGGTCTAATCTGGACCGTTGAATTTTAAAAATATTTTCTCAAAAGCCCATATGATTATTAGTCGTGGGCCAAATTCTTCTAACCAACCTATATTAATTAAAAAGGATTTAAAACATTTTTTCTTGTAATTGATATTTATTTCCATTTCCTATAAAAAAATTATCACTTAAAATATAATATTGATTACAATTATAATAAATAAATTAAACTTACGTATAATTCACCCCCAAAAAAAAAAAGACTCTTTGTGAAAAAGGGCAATCCGTAATAAGTACTGGAGAAGCTGAGAAATGAGAATGTTAAGAAGGGTAGCGTCTAAGCCCAACAACCAAAGTAGGGACCAGACAGCTAAGCAAACCCACTATCAGATATTTTCTCTATGCACCACGCGCTTTTTATTAAGAGCCGTGCGCTCACACTTCTTCATCTACTTACATAAATTTTGTCGCAAATCGGAATTTTCTTCACATTACAAGACAACAAACTACTACTATGCTGCACAATTATAGTTTCCTTCATAAAGAACAAACATTATCATTTTTGCTAAACCTTCCAAATTGTTTCATCACGAAATTAAACGGTAATTTTCATGGAAATGTAAGTGAAAGAATCAGAGAAGAGAAATAGTGTAAATCGGATTTTGATCTCTTAGAAACTGAATTTCTTTCATTAATCAATAGGGAGGAAGAAGAATGAAATATGTTAAGACTAAATATTGGATAAGATACTTTTTCAATAACCGGTTAAATTGAATCACGGACCGGTTGGTTCGCTATGCTAGTTGGACTGGACTTCAGAATCCAGATATAAACGGCCCGCTAATAATGGGTTTTGTTATAGCCCAATATGTTTGTTCAAAACTCTCAGAGGCCCAGGATTACGGAAACAAATAGCTCCTCTCTAGCACTGAGTATGTGTCTTTGAAAATAAAAGAAAATCGATAATTAGCCTACACGAGCGAAATGATAACACTAATCATTATATAGGATGCTATCTAGAAATTTGACTTAGGAAAAAAAAGAAAAAATTTGCAAGCTGGCATTAGAGATGAAAACAAATTAGAAGACACGAATATAAATGTTACTATGAAAATCCAGGGTAAAATGAATAGTTTTGAACATGTGAATGTGAGATAAGATGTGACTTTGATTATGATTCGTACAAATCTGTGTAAAAACAAAACAAATATAATACCAGAAGTAGACATAATTAACTGAATCTGGCTCCTGTTCTCTCATAAAGCTCCCTTCTTATGTTGTAATAATTGAATGTCCCCACTCTTTTTTTTTCTTTCTATTCGTCCCATTTGTTTTTATTTCAAAAGTCGTTCTAATTGTTTCGAAGGAAATGTATAATATGAATCGTGTCGAATTTGATATTTGGATGTCTCATAAAATAACAGAAAAAATTCATAACTTTTTGACTAATGTGATATTTCTAATAGTGGTTTAGTGGATTGAATAGACCTGAGGATGGCCCTGTGCTCCACCTCGAGATATCAAGGTTTCTTTGATCGAATTGAAAAGTTTCAAATGATGTTCAAGATATTGTTATGTCTGATTGAATAGTTAAAATATCTCTTCTTTTTTTATAATATATTTTGAACGTAACATATAGTTTTATCAACAACAACAAAAACGTAAGACATTCTATGACGATACCTAAAACGGCTTTGATGCTAAAATTTCTCTATCCATGACGATAATTTAAACGGCCTAGCCGCTATTTGATTCACTGTGTGGCGTATTTGTTTTACTAAGTCAATGTGCCTCCTAAATGCAGAATATACGGGAATGATCTTTTGCCCTTCGTTTCACGCAAAGTGCTAAAACTTTAACCATATAAAACTCCCGAAATATAATTTAGTTCGCACAAATAATATCATGACATCAGTAAAGAGGACACGAGAGAAATCCGGGGGACCCGAGATCGTGTTGTATGTGTGTGAGAGTCTATGCTAAAATCTAAAGTTATGATGCAACACTATGTTTTTCTGTACACAATAATGTTTTGTATAAATTATTTTAGAATTCGTTAACTTATCGGTATATATGGACCAACGAAATTTCGTGAATAAAATGCCATAACACTAACACCTACTAGGCATGATTGGAAAAGTATGTTGGATGAATAAAAAAATGTTATGAGTGTGACATGCCGACTATACGTGAGCTCTTACTTTAACGTACACACTTATATATAGAACGGAGAATATGACGTTGCCTTTTAACTTCTTATTCATACGCATTCTCGTTACTATATATATCGACTAATGATTTTAGGTGGTTTTTTTAGGGCTAAACGGTTATATTAAGTGAATGTATAAAATCCATGTTTATGGGTGGACAATTCCAATAATGCTCATATACACTCCCGTTCCATCTCCTCTCAATCATGTTTTTTTTATCCCATACTATACGACAATGCGCTCTCTCTCTTTGAGACCCGACCCTATTTAGAGCACAAGCAAAAGAAATCATTATTTGAAACAACACATTAATTATATGAAAACCTAAAAAAAATCAACATTCACTGAAAAAAACATACGAAAAGAAATGTCTTTTTCATTTTTCGCATATTTTTAAAAATGTTAAACCGTGAGATAGATTTTTTGAAAGTCATTTAAAAAAAGTTTTATTTACCATTTTTCTATAACCTGTCTTAATTCCCAATAACACTAATTTTTCAAAATCTACTTATTTACCATATCAAACATTTGCTATATCCAACATGCATGTTTTGATTATTCGTTTTGACATGATAAGTCTTCAGTGTGCACCACCATGGTTAGATATATTGCATCCGTATATCTTCTACTTACAGAGACTTCTTCTTTTGATCTGTAAGTATTGGGGTGCATGGACTAACTCAATAACAATAGAAGATGACTTAACTAACAGTAACAATAGATAATGCGGACTTCCATTTTTCTAGACATGGTTTTATTATCCTGAATGCCTTTCTTTTTTTTTGTTGAAGTGTTTAACCTAAACGGCTAAATCTTATAACTAGTTGTATTGTATGATTAAATATTAAAATTTAACGAAGGTGTTCACTAAACGGGCCCAAAACGAAGAAATATGCGTCCTTTAAATGTTATAATAATAATAATAAATAATTAAAAAAGAGTGGACAAAGGAAAAAGTGAAAAGCGGTTTCGACGAGAGAATATGCATAAACTATGGGCTTGTCCACCGATTTCATGCAATGCAAACAAAATCTCGTTACGTACGAAATCGAAATATTTGGTTTTTAACAAATGAAATAAATTGGAGAGTCAATCAACGATAGTATATCTTTTCTAGCTACACGAAGAAAATGCTCAACTCTTCTTCATTTTCCCTTCTTAAAAAATAAAAATAATTTTAGAATAATCAATATAAAAATCGTAAGAAAAAGACATATAGTTGTTGTTCTAATTAGCTAAAGTGGTATACTGGTATTAATTACAACTAATTCGAGGAATTATCCTTAATTATACAATAATACTAGGATTTAACTTACGGTTTACCGCGGGCAATCGGTTTATTTAGTTTTTATACTAAATATTTGAGTAAATTTGATATCCTAAACTTATAAATATAATTTTTTTAATAAACATAATTAAAAAATAATTGGGATTTTTTTTTGTTGTTATTTAGTGATAAGAAGAATGTGTTAAAATGTATTTAACTTTTTTTTGCTTGTTATTTATTTATTTTTGTTGAACGGTTTAGATTGAAGAAAATTAATTTTATTGAACGGTTTAGATTTAATCGGATTATATAAAGTTTAGGAGATTGTTAAGACCAAATTACCCTTAATGATTTTGAATAGCAAAGAACAAAATCCAAAATTAAAATCAAAATTGAGGCCAAATTAGACAAAATTTCAGTTTGTACTTTCCTTTTAATAATAAGAGGATACTTTCTTGTGGAAGTGCCCAGAATTAAAATAAAGTATTTGTTCAAGAACCAAAAAAAAACATATCCTGCAATCTGTATCGCATCCCCCGATTTAAGCTTATTATCAATTCATGTATTCCCTACACCTATCTTATTCTTTAATTGAAAAAAAAAAAAAAAAAACTGAGTTCATATTAAACTTATAAAATTACGAAAATTTTACTTTTTGTCAGTAACAGGTTTGGTTTTTTAAGTCAATTTATTTATTTTTGTCGAAATAAGTTAATTTATTTAAGCTACGATTTTTGTTGCAAAAACTGTTTCTTCGCATTTTAAAAATATTTGATTTTTGGCACATACGGAAAAGATGCCTGGCAATGCTAACATGGACAGGTGGACGCTTGATAAAAGGCCACGTAGATATTGAGGTTGGAAAAATATTTCACGTGGTCTTGGCCCCTTCTCTTTGTCATACACATTCACCTTGAGAACCGAATCGGGTCAAATCTTCGTTTTTTTTTTTTTATTCACTCTGTATTTTTTTTATCATTTCTCCAAATGCTTAACTCGAACAGTAGTAAATCTGTTTTATGTTATTCGGATTTTATTTTTATTTTGAATGATTTTTCTTTTTTTCAGTGTAAGTTATTTTATTTTTACTTTCATTAGTTAAATGCAATCAAAGTGTTATATAACTATAACGAAAATTAAAAACACATTAGATATTTTAATCTATTTTATATGAAAAAATGTAGAACTACACTTGTAATGATTCAAACAACTACTTAGATTAAATGACATTAAATATTTAAAGATAAATTAAATCCATATATAATTTAGATTTTTAGCTTTATTAATAACAACAAAAACAAAACAAAATCGTGTATTGTAACCCTCAGTCGAATTCTCTATATCTAGTGAGGGCTTTGACTTATGATTAGAATCCAAAGAGAAATTAATACAGAAGAAGACGAAGTTATAATGAAAATTGAGGAGCAGCTTTTTTGGTTAGTCACGTCATGTGAAGAGGAAGAAGATGAAGGAGAAGGAGAAGAAGAAGAAGAAGATCATTAATTAGGGAGAGGGTCACAATGCAGTACGAGACAGTTCACTGAATCTGTCTATCTATGTAAACCCCACAAACTCTCACGCATATCATAGCTTCTGATGAATACAAACAAGCCTCGATCCCATTAACCACAGACTTGTCCGTCTCTTCTTCTTCTTCTTCTTCACACTCATCTTTATAATTAACACACACATATGTTATATACTCATCTGTGGATGTGCCTATACTATAAAGACATGTCACACGTGGTGGGTTATCTATGTAACTACGTTTTTGAGTGCAATATGTATCTATTTACACGATACTTTACTGTTTTCTTTTAATGGATAGCATTAGAATGACTTGATGGTCTAACCATTAACATTAGAATGACTTGATGGTCTAACCATTAACATTAGAATAACTTGAGTCCATCATAACTTGGTTTAATAGTTTTTTTTGGTTGTGATGTTACGCCACAAGCACAAATTCTGGGACCTTTATATTGTGTGTATAAATGATATTTGAATACAGAAATTAATATTTGTAGAGATTCATCAATGATATATTTGCTTTTGTTTTTTGTTCATCATTAAATCAAAGATCTTCGTTTAATAAAACTTGTGTTTCATATTTTTAAATAATTTATAATCCAGATATATTGTACTATATACACCCACACATGTATAATATGAATGTGAATGTTGAATTATAGATTGAAAGTGAGTGAACTGAAAGGACGAGAGAGGCCTAAGACAGTTTGTTTGTTTTCGTGAACATGGAGCTTCTCTTTACCATGTGCTCTCGATCTTTTTATTATTAATCTTACTTTTATTTACTTTTTTCACATTTTGTTTTTATACGGTTTTTTATATGAGAATGGCACTGAAGATGGAGCAAGAAGTTCACATGCAAACATAAAATATTACACATAAAAAAATTGAAAAGCTACATTCTAGGCATATGCGTGATTTTCCAAGGATTTTTGTTTCGTATAAATAATATTAGCAGTCAAAGTAGCTAGATTTGCTTCTATAAATATACTTTCAAATTTCACCCCTTTACTTTCAGATTTGTCAATTTACGCCCCGAAATGGTGCCCTTGATAGCAAACAATTATACAGTACTACTATGAGAACGAGAATATATCTTTAAAAATTCGAAAAGCTCCAATATTTTCGGTCATTAGTTCATAACTTCATCATATTCATAACAATTACCGCGAATAGCCCATCCAATTATTATAAAAATTTTGACTATGTAAAAGCGTTAATCAAAAGAATAAACGTCATATCAAACGTAAGACAAATGTGAACACATATGACAATTATTAATAGGCCTACACTTGAAAAAATGAGATTACTATTCACAAACATTACCTTGATTTAAGGGTCAAATTGAAATTAAAAAAAAAACAAGTGATGCTGAATATAAAATTAAGGCAAGATCTAGACGCAATTTAGTAGAATATGCGTACACAATAGATAATTACGTACGCCTGTGTATATACGATTAATTCCCTCTCAATAATAGTTCATCATTATTATGTAAAATATAATTATAAAAATATATATGGCAGACAGAAAAATAAAGAAAGCAAGAGGGGTAGACAAATGTTCATCCGTTTTCGTCGAGACATGAAATTTGTGGGATCAAAGCAATCCTGTAAGGAAAGGGAATTAATCAATGTATATTACTCTCTTTTTGTTTGTTTCTCAATTAGATGAATACATTTTTCATTTATATAATAACTAAGACCTAAACTCTTGAGTCCATTACTCCATTTCCCCTTTGTTTTTTTCCAACACTTCGAAACACAGATGTGCTAGATTATATATGATCACCTAATGCATGATTTATATATAATATATGAAAAAGTAATATAAAATAGCCAGAAATTTAATCTTGTTATGAAAAATTGAAAATGATTCGAGTAAACACCTAGATGGTCATTTTAGACTGATATAGTAATATCTCAATGTATCATGGTATTTTTTTCGATGGACGAATCTGTCTACATACAATGCACGTATACATGGATGTTAGAAACCGCAACCTCTAGAACTATATGACACACGAATTGCAGAACTTCTAAAAGTTTTACTGCAGTAAAATATCAATCATTAAACCAAAAAGTCTCCTATAAAAGAAATTTGATTATTGATTATATGATTTTGAGTGAAACTTTCTTAGCAGTTAGCAGTACCTTTTCTTTTTTCGTAGGCTAAACTTACCAAAATAAAAACTACATCGGTTCATGTCAAGTCTTGTAATATATAGCTAATCTAGTACTAGCTATAGGCTACAGCAAACAAAAATGTTTTTATTATTTGTCACGAGAAAACAATAAAATGTGTTATCAAACTAAATAAAAACCATATATTATACTAATCACAAATTAAACGGGAATCTTTTATTTAATTAATAGTATACTCTCTCACACAGACAGACATCTCTGGATTTATATATAAATACAGTTCATCTTCTTTAATCCACAAACTCACACACACACACACACACTCTGTTTTCTTCGTCCATTCTATTACCAGAAAACAGAGTTTGATAGAGAGAAAAGAATGGAACTGTCGACTCAAATGAATGTGTTCGAAGAGCTTCTTGTTCCGACAAAGCAAGAAACAACCGACAACAACATCAACAATCTGAGCTTTAATGGCGGATTTGATCATCATCATCATCAATTCTTCCCAAATGGATATAATATTGATTACCTCTGTTTCAACAATGAAGAAGAAGACGAAAATACCCTTTTGTATCCTTCTTCTTTCATGGATCTAATCTCTCAACCTCCTCCATTGCTTCTTCACCAACCGCCACCGTTACAACCACTGTCGCCGCCGTTATCCTCCTCCGCGACCGCCGGAGCAACATTTGACTACCCTTTTCTTGAGGCTTTGCAAGAGATAATTGACTCTTCTTCCTCATCGCCTCCATTGATCCTTCAAAATGGTCAAGAAGAGAACTTTAATAATCCGATGTCGTATCCCTCTCCATTGATGGAGTCTGATCAGAGCAAGAGCTTCAGTGTTGGTTACTGTGGAGGAGAGACGAACAAGAAGAAGAGCAAAAAGCTTGAAGGCCAACCTTCTAAGAATCTCATGGCGGAGAGACGACGGAGAAAACGACTTAACGATCGTCTTTCTATGCTCCGATCCATCGTCCCAAAAATCAGTAAGGTAAATTACAAAATGCTAATCTTTTTTTTCTTTCAAACCATTAATAATAATTGTAGTCAAAATCAGCAAAAGATTTGATCATTTTTTTAATGAGTAGGTTAATGACTGTATTATTATATGTGTTCATAAAGAAAATGACCTTTTTAATCTTCTTGATTTACCTCAAAATCTAACCCTAGCTAAGGTTTTTGTGTTCTTTGAAGATTTATTTAACATTTAATTCAAAAAATTGGTCTCAGGAAAATCAACAAAAGATTCGTCCTTTTAAATGAGTGAATTAGTTATAAAATTGGTTTCAAATTCAGCCTTTTGTATTTTAACATTATGTGTTTGTTTCTTCTTTTTTGAAACCTTAGTTTTCTTCTTCAAGATTGTTTAATTATTGTGTTCTTACTTTTAAGGGAATCTACAGAACCGGCTGAAAAGTGATAAATCATTTAAAAGTGTTTTAAAATAATGATTATTGGTATGTTCAAAAAAATCAGATGGACAGGACATCGATATTAGGAGATGCCATAGATTACATGAAAGAGCTTTTAGACAAAATCAACAAATTACAAGATGAGGAACAAGAACTTGGAAATAGCAACAATTCACATCACTCTAAGCTCTTCGGTGATCTCAAGGATCTTAATGCGAACGAACCTCTGGTCAGAAACTCACCAAAGGTACAAAGATATTTTACATTGCTCTTGTTTTTTTCCTTCTACATATTAGCCCTTGTATTTATGAATTGTTATAAACAAACCCCCTGTCTTTTTAACAAATCTTTTTGTAATTCTGTTTATGTTTTGCATAGTTTGAAATAGATCGTAGAGACGAGGATACTCGAGTTGATATATGCTGCTCGCCAAAACCGGGATTGCTACTATCTACTGTGAATACATTAGAGACTCTAGGCTTGGAGATTGAACAATGTGTTATAAGCTGCTTTAGTGATTTCTCTTTGCAGGCTTCTTGTTCTGAGGTATCGATTTAATATAAAGTATTTATGCATGGAATGTTAATTATATAGTATTCGTAATGATAATATTGATGAGTTTTGTTGTATATATGTTTATAGGGAGCTGAGCAGAGAGATTTCATAACATCAGAAGATATAAAACAAGCATTATTCAGAAACGCAGGTTATGGTGGAAGCTGCTTGTAATGAGTCATGATTGAAACTAATAAACCAAAACTATTGTTTATTTCTAATAATACTAGCGCTTATAAACTTTAGATGTTGTTTTAATTCCCTTGTGAGTTTGGTTTTTTTTTCCTAGGGGAAAACATTATGAGTTCAGTTGTATAAACAAAAGAAGGAAATTTAAAAAGAGATGTTTCTCCTAAATTATATCAAAGAACAAATTGAGATATAAAATAAAAGGTTATATTATGTTGCTTTGAGGGAAATAAACCACTTCGATAATTGAAATTAGGGTTCGTATATGACAGTGACCGATGTTCGAAGGATGCATCATCAAATAAAAAAGCTGTATTAATCAAAAAGTTATAAAGGCTAATCATAAGCGTGATTATAATGTTAATGACTGTGCCTCCACCAATCAACGCATTCATCATTACTGCGGCACTTACGTCAACGAATTAATCTTTTATCGATAAAATTCCAAGAGGCCCTAACTTAGGCTTAATCAATTATTGGGCCTATAAAGAACGGCAACTGATGTAGATCCAAATGGGCTTTATTTAGTAAGCCCAAACTTTATGTTTTCTCTTATATCTTCCTGCTCTGTTATTAGAAAGAATCTCCGATTTAGATAGAAACAACAATCCTCCGGTGGTCACTCGCTAATCTCCGTTTGATCTCGCCGACACTCGAGCCTTTTACCGATGAAGGATGGAGATTCCTTACCAATAAGCACTTCTTCCGTCGCGGCGACGACGGTGACCGGAAAGAAGGAAACCGGTTATTCCGCTCTCTTCTCGAAAGGCCGGTACAAGTTTTGGGCCTTAGCTGCGATTCTGTTACTCGCTTTCTGGTCAATGCTCACTGGCACGGTCAATCTCCGTTGGTCTGCCGGTAACATTAACCATTTCACCGACGATCTCGTCTTTCCCATCCACGAGGATCTCGATGTTCTTGTGAGTCTTCTTCTTCTTCTTCGCGATCTGTTTTCTGATTTCTGTGAATTACGTTTGATTTGTGTTGTGTTGATGAGGTTATTAGGAAATGGAGGAGAGGGAGAAAGTGGTGAAGCACATGTGGGATGTGTATAACAATGGCCGTCGTATCAGATTACCTAGGTTTTGGCAAGAGGCCTTCGAGGCTGCTTACGAGGAGCTTACCAGTGATGTACCTGATGTGGTTGAGGCTGCCATTTCCGAGATCGCTAGGATGTCTATTCGCTCCATTGTTATAGATCCGCCTCCGCTTCATTCCACGGTGAGAGTCTAACTTCCTTATGCCTTTAACACTGCACATTGCTCTCTCTGTGCGGTTTCATTATGCATTCAGTGTGTTTAGGTCATAGAGTCACTGTAATTAGCTAAAGATTGAGATGAGACAACTACAAGAAAAAAATGAAAATAGAGATCAGAGTTTGTATCAATTTTGCAGCTGAAATCTTAAGGTAGAAGTAGTCTTGAGGAGCTAAATCATTCTGGATAATAGATTAGTATTATTCTGCATAGGTGTTAGTAGATTGGCTTCATCTTCTATTTCTTTTTGGCAGCTCTTTTATCGTTATACAGGCCAAAGAAGTTTTTCTTCTATTAAGCCAGACCAGGCAACTAGGGAAGAAAAACATGTTGTCGCTCTTAAGAATGGTCAAAGTCTGATATCCATCTTAGCCTATAATTCTAAGAAACTAATATGGATGTTGATCCTTTTTCGGAGGGTTAGTGTGCCGGGTAGGGTATCACTATGAAAGCTTGTTCGGTTTTCTTAGTTTTGCGCTCTAGATTATGCTGTTGAAGATAGCTGCATAACTACAAAGTGATGATTGTCTATATTCAACTAAATTACGGAGAGACTATAGGTTTCTCTGTCTGCATTTAATTCCACACTAAACCACATAAGGTAGATATAAATGTTTGGATGAATAGTCAGTTTCTTTCCTCCACGTACATTCTCTTATAAGTGGGTAATTTTGGTTTTTACATATCCACTTCCATTCTATTGATCTGCTCAATCGTAAGGACCCGATACTTCTTGCTAGATTGTAAGCTATATAGCTTCGTTGATGGTTAGTAAAGTTATAAGGCACGATATAGAAAGAGTTTGGCTATTTGGAAACCTTGAGTTTCTTTGTTTGTTGTAGATGGAAACAAAACGTTTAATACTTGTTACATGATTAACTTGTGTCACTTTGTTGGTATGGTAATCGGTTTTGTCTACTTTGTATGCAGAATGTACGAGAATTGACAAAGACTCTAAAACTTGCGGACAAAGGAAGAGCAACTCAAATATCAAAACCAAGCAGCCGTCGATTGAAATAGCTATGGAGGCTTTACGAAAAAGGTAGTGTAGCAGTCAGCCGTCGTGGCGTGACCATACATATACTTGATGTCAGAAAGATCAATCAACCTCATCCCTAGAATATATGTCCATCATTAGTGTTATTTTTTCTTCCACTAGGGGCATTAATCCTTTCACTATCATCATCATCTCTTCTATAAACAAAATTTTGAGGAAGCTTTTTATCCACACCTTATTAGCTCTGAACGGTAATGTCTTTTATTTTGGATTTATGAAATATTTCATATGTAGTTAGCCCATACATTTAAATACCTTCCAATGAATTTTCTAGTTATATATTAATTAATAACTCTCAAGCACTGAAGTAATTTTTTTATTTGTGCAAAATACTTAGAAATAAACAAATGCTATATAATATATGAGATTGATGGGATAACAACTTAAACAAAAAGAATAAAATCAAATATCATTTGTTTCTAAAAATAGTAATTATCCCTTGAGAGTTAATTTCATTTATACAAATGGAAAATACAATCATTGGACTGAGGAATCATCACATATAAAGAATGAAGTAACACACATCCAAATGTCCAATAAAGGAAAGTATGAAACAAAATATAATGATTTTTTAACCAAGAAAGAAATCCACTTGGGCACTATGAAACAAGTTGCCACAACAAAACTCAATAGCATGATGAAAATGAGGCTTACGCTATAATCCGGAGACGAGAAACAAAAAGGCCTATATAACATTCGTTTGGTGATACGTCATGTTTCTCACTTAATTAGATAGCTAGAGTTAATCGCAATGATTGGAAAAATTATAACAGAACATAAATCAAAGTTTTCTATAAAAGGTTAAACAAGAGCAAGAACAAAGTCTCAATTAACATAAAACTGGCTTCAAATAGCAAATATCATAAAATTTAGCAGGCAAGTCTAACCAAGAATCTCACTATGCAACTTGCAAAAGCATGTGTGTATATACATGCATATGCATTATACATATACACGTGTGTATGATATAAGATGGTCCATATCCGAGTTTCAACATTATCTACAATTTGGAAACTAATGATGAATCCTTTTCGAATTCTGATGCAGCCCAACAAGTTGTGTAGCAGCCCTTTCTTAATCATACCTGACAGATATTACAGATGAAGAAAAGGGCGAAAAAGAGAATATAATGGGACATGTATGGATTGATGATGGCCAAATTTTGTTATTTAAACTATAATCTTTTTACAAAAGTTTTAAACTTTAGTTTAGGGACGAATCTATCATTAACACTTGAATAATCCAATTGGTGACACGCCTAATTATGATGGATTATAACCTCTCAGAGGTTATAGTCCACAAACTTCATAAACTTACATTATTTAAAGATTTAAATGCTTTTGAATTATGTGGCCAATCCCATTCAGAAACTGATTCTAAGCAAATTTGTGGTTTTAACCGCAAAGGAGTTGGTACTAATCCATGGAGAATTTTTTCAATTAAAACTACATATACCTAACATTTTTCCACTACAACCGTTTTAAAATAAAATAATCCATTTTTCAGTATTCGAATTCATATCTTTATTATTTTCATTGTAGCTATAATAAATTTAAAAATAAATGAAAAAATTGTATGATTAGAAGAAAAATAGAAAAAGGTGACGTCAGGATAAGAGAAGCACGAAGAAATGTTCCCCCATGTGACCTTCTTCAATCTCAGGCCCGCTCTTGTCTTGCTTATCATCCGTACGTTTTACATTATACTCTACTTTTCATCATTTTCTTACAAAATTATTTTCATTTTCTTAATAATACATTTCTTAGTTTTTTAGTTGACTATATACTGTTTAGTTCTTTCGAGGAATGTACGTATTGCGTACCAACTATATATCACGGAAATTTATTAAAAAAATTAAGTAAAGTTTATAAGCTATTGCTAGAATAGTAGTCGCAAGAAATTCCGATTTATAATGTTCTTATTTCCACAATATCTTTAAGAGAAAGCATGAGTTCATATTTTTTTACTATTACAATTTCTTCTGAAGTTATATGTTATCTTATGATGGGAAATGTTATAGTTTTTTAAAGCTGGTTTAGCATATTATATGATTTTTCAGCTAAAAACAAAAACAAATAAAGAGATAAAATGGCATGATCCGTAGGTTTCAGCGGTGATTGCGGTGCCCTCACATGCTTTCATATGACAACAGTATTTTTTAATACTGTTTTCCATGATGATATATCTTAGCAATACTATGACAATATTTAAAGAAATAATTCTGCGAATTTTAAAATAATAATTATAATAAATTAAAGATACATATATAGGTAATTATAATAAATCTAATGAACTAGATCTACTAATAATTATGTGATTTATATATACACTAATACACAATTGTTTAATAAGAATTTATGAATAGACAACATAAAATACGCGTATCATACAATTTTTTGATATTCTTCTTGTTCGAGCGTATAATTTGAGCTTAACAACTGGATTAAGGTGTTTTTATGTTACTGATGTGTTCATGATCGCTTTGATTTCTTAGCTTAATAAATGCAACTATAGTATAGTTAATGGAAGTATTTTACTAGATATGCAATATATTTAAATTACCAACAAACCAAATAATTTCCACAAAAAATGGTCGCGGAAGAACCACGAAGCGTAGATAACGTCATCAAAGGAATCAGTACAGTCAATTTGTACTTTCCAGTGTAGGACGCACTTGAAACAACACTGTTTATTTTGCATCTTTTCGTAATATCTAACTCTTAACAAAACTTTTCATTACTTTTTAATCCAATGAAGTTAATTTACTTCTGACATTTTTTCTAGTGGTCGTTGTTTTCTTTTGTTGTGACGCGTTTTGAAATTAACTTGATATGCTTAAAAAGAGATTTGATTCGAAACTTCGAGTTAATTCATCAACCTTTGAAATGTTTATTTATTTGGTTGCATAATTGATAATTAGTGGACTTGAGCAAAAGATAAATCTCTGTCGATCAGATTCGGGGATAATTTGGATTAGAATATTAGGATCAACAAATGGATTTAACAGGACTGAAATTCATCAAATCATAAAAATATAAGAATAAAATAAAAAATAGTGAAATTAGGTCATGAAGTTGATTGTTAATGTTGGAGGGGTCCAAGTGGTGGGGATGTGTTTAGAGAGCACTTGGTTAAGAAAACTTGCCAGTGACGTCAATTTCCGGTTGGAAACTTTAGTGCCAAATATATAGTTCTTTATATTTCGAGGGTCCCTAACTTTATCTAACAGTGTGGAGTTTTATTTGGCAATTAACGGAATCTGTCTTGTAATTAACGGAAAGCTATCTAACGTCTAATTCGTATTTTATCCTAATCAAAACCATACGAACTTTTTTGGTGGTTAGATGTCAATTTCAGTAATTCCATTAAAAAACATGTCTCATTTTGTAGGAACTTAAAATAGTATGGTGTTATTATCTGTTTTATCTTTAACCCATCCAAGAGTTAGATATCTACTGGCGGAAAAGAAACAATTATTGATTTCTTGTCCATAATTATATTTCGAGAAAATGATTAACCACGAAGACTTCTTGTTGTAGTAACGCACAAAATTGAAACTTGGTTTAGCAGTTTTTCTAATTAAAGCATCAAACGTGGTTGCATAAAACACCTTTTAAGTTTTTGGATTACTGATATAAAAGGAAATGTGAAGAATCATGCAATCTTCATTGGCTATTTCTGGTACAATTCAAACAGAACTCGAGATGTCCTAAAATGCTAGCAATCTATTATTTTGGTATTAAAAAAAACATAAAACTCATAGATATACAGTTTCGTCTATGATTTCATTTGTAGCCAAAGGAAAACAGAAATGCATCAGGACATCGACATCGAAAATATCGTCTGACGAAATGTGCCATGTGTTTTATGCTTTACATAGGTAGTAGCACAAAATAGGTGTAAGATATTAAACAATAAAAAAACAAAAATAACTGTGCAACTATTTTATCCTTTTTCACACAATACAAAATATCCAGTTTTGAGACATTGTTGTTAGTAGAAAAAGAAATACGTATAAAAATTAACCTCAGATTCCATAATTTAGTTTGCTTTTTTTTTTGGCACAACCATTTAAAACCAACTGAATACAAAAATAAATAATCAGTGATAGAAAAAAATGTAAAATTTTATGATCCATATGTACATCAAAACGAGACATTTCGACATTTTTTTCCGCCTTCTTTCGTTCGTTATCTTATAGCTAATTAAATCTAATACAAAGGAACAGGAAAACGCGCCGGCTTAACAGGCGGTGATTGCGGCGGAGTTTGGACATCTACGGTGAGTTTTTCAGGTCGAGGTGGTGCACACGGACACGGCAATGCTATGAATTTGGGTGTATTATCTCCTGGCATTAACACCGGTACGCTCAGATTCTGCGGTTTCTTCATTTCCTGTTCATAGTAACCATATTTCTTAGTTACTCATTCCAAAAAAAAATCCCTTATTTTTACTTCAAATTTTAGTAACACAAATGTTATCTCCTATTGTTTTCCATAAAATTTGCTTTCGTGACATATTTACAGAGAGATAAAAAAACCTTATTTAGCGACTCAAATTCTTAAAATGTTTAGATTCAGCATCTCAAATTTCTATAGATAAAATTATATTTTTTGATAGTTGGAAACTATTTATTTATAAAAAATACAAATACTTTCTAAAACAAAATTACATATATTAAATTTAATGTTTTGGATACTCGTTTAATAGCTGTAGTTTATATGAGAAATAGGAAATGAACAAAGTCATATTTTGGTAAAGTTATAAATTTGAGAAGAGAGTTACCGGAAAAGGGGGTTTGGGTTTGTAAGGATTAGACTCGATGTCGGCGGAGGGACGACCATTGGCCAAAGAGCGGCGGAGAGAACGATGTTTGTCCCAATGGTAACAACAAGAGAATATTCCGGAGAGGCTGAAAATGATGATAAGAAGCAGAGCTGTGCCAAGAGGGAATCCTAGTGACGGCCGAGAAGCATCCATGTGTGGTGGCGAGAAATCTTGAGTGTTCTCCATCTTCTTCTACGACGGTGGCGATATAATCGACGGCTGAGATTGTGAGCTGATGATTTTGTTCTCTCATGTGTTAGAGAGAGAAGGCTAGAGAAGAGAAGAGAGCTTTGAGAGTTTGGTGAGAACAGGGGACGGGGAAACAAGAAGAGATAGGGAGTGTTTATTTATAAAAGATTTTTATTTTATTGTTTTTGTTGTGAAATCAAAAAAATGAGATATTAAAATGTTTTTATTTTACAACTGTGAAAAAGTTATTTTCGCAGTACACATAAAGCAAATATGCTGTACAATAAAGTTGTCCCTTTTCTTTTCGCCGTTGAAATTTTTATTCCCATTAATAATTAAATCATCAAACGATAGATTTTTCAAAAATATAAAGATTATGTTTCTTGACTTTTGTTGAACCAATTTACTTATCATTTTACTGTTTGATTATGCAGTGATTTTAAAAGTAATTTTTGTTTTTTGCTAGAAAGTTAAATGTTAATGAGTGAAAAAAATCTTTCTGACAAAATAAATGCGTTAAAAAATCTTGTACTTTCATGGTGATAAAAACAGCTTAACTTTTATGGATTCCTTGGAGATCAGATGTTGGTATTGGAATAATATGTGAGATTCTTTTACAAAAATGAAGACAGACAATTCCAAAGCTAGTTTTATCTTTACAAATATATATAAAAAACAAAACAAACAAAGTGTTATGTTTCCATTTTCCTTTGAAAATAACAGATTAATGAAATTGTTAATCTAAATGAAATTAATTATGAAGCTTGAAAAAAGGGGAAAGAGAGAGTGGAAAATGTACGTGGAAAGATGAGATAGAGAGGGCTGCCTGTACGGAGAAGACGTGGGCTCCAAGCTCCACCATGTTAATCTTTTTAGCCGTTTTGCACCTAATCTTCATTAATTACCCTAATCCTACCCTTATCTCCAATATCTACTCCTACCAAATCTACTAACTTATGCTTATCTCTATCATAAACCCAAAACAGAACAGTTCTTCATGTTTATGCAACGCTCTCGTGTAGTTTTTCCTGGTTTAAAATACAAGTGAGTCGGGTTAGAAAGAATTTTGTGACAACATTATTGAAAGTTGAAACCTCTTCATCGTTAATTATTTAATGATAAAGAAAATTTGCATAGTTATTTGTTTACTCGAGGAATAACGTTGGCTCGTCGATCTCCACCGACGTTATTTTATTAGATTTTGATGAGCTTTCAGATTTTATAATATAGTTTCACGCATTTTTAAATGCGAGAGAAAAGTATATGCTGGTACGAGTACTATATGCTAGCTACCAAACCAAAACAATTATCACATGATTTGTCTCTATTCGATCGATTTGTTTTTCAACTATTACATCAATTCTGATAGAGATCCTTAAAATATAGTACATCTTTTTTGTACTAGATATTTATCCAAATGTGATAATCATACTTAGTTATTTAATCCATCTGACATACACAAAGTCATAACAGACGATTGCTATACACACAAATCGTCATGTATTATTACCCACAAAATTTATTACACAAACATTTTGTTTTACGCATTTTCACTGTTTGATATTCCATTAAGTGAATTTTCTAAAATTTTAATACTAATTTTTAAAGTTAATTTTAATCCTAACAAGTTTTAATTTTCAAATAATTTTTCTTTGTTAATATGAAAATTTGTGCTAAAATATATTTTCAAAACATCAATCACTATTCTACATGTCCTAGTCATTTAATGAATATTGCTTTTGCCAACCTTTGAAATTAATAAAGCATTCAATATACTTTCCAAGTTTTGTGTAATATATCGAAACTAGGCTAGGCTCTCTATAAAGACGAAAATAATACGATCATGCTATGGCCATGTGCATTGATTATGTGTGGGCGCTTGTTATCACCCACACCCGAAATCCCGAATCGTAACGATTGGAAGAGAATTTGAGTTACTACTCGTCGATCGTATCGTACATACGTCATTTAGTTTTTGTATTCTTTTTCGATTTCATTTAAATTTTAAAGGTGTTCTCAAAACAAGGAAAAAAAGAAGAAGTTATGCTTAACTTCTGTTTTTTATTTATAGAAGTTGTTGAACATCAAAACAGATAATGTGGCATTGACGAATTGTGTTTTGTTCCTACACCGTCCCTAGACAATTTCGTCCCCACTTACACCTTAACATGTCTCGTTCAAAAATATACGCTCTCTTTATTTCCAACCTTGAGCTTCTCATCACCAATTTAATTTAATTTCGTGATTTTGAAAATTTTCAACAAAAATTTCGTCATATGCATTAATTTTGATTGAAAACGATCGACAAGGTTTAATTGTGATAATCAGAGACAAGATATACTAATCACATACTTAGTGATTAAGATGTTGTTGAGACGTGGTTCATTCATACATTATCCACTTGGTCGCTATAACATAAAACCCGGAATACAAGCAAATCCAAAAAAAAAAAACAGTATTTACTTTGATCCGACAAAATCCATATTATAGGGTAAAATCTTTAACTTGGCAAAAAGGCCAAAAACTCTAATTTTCCGGATGACTATGAAACATATTTACGTCAAAAGTTTGGGACTTTTGCCGGCAATGCGTATCAACTTTTTCTTTCTCTAAGTTGTCAATTTAATTAAAAACATCTACTAGAAATATGGGTTTGATACTTTATATAAGTAATAAATAAAAACCTTTGCGACTCAAAACTACCACACTTGATATGAAATTACGAAAATGGACCTGAGCGTTTTCGGGTTTGGACCTTTGGCCTTTTGAGTTCCTAAGGGACAAATATTGGTCCATAAATCTTAAACGACTTCACGATTGAAAGTACAGATATCGATGATAAGATTGATATGGGAATACTCTGTTTCCTATTTTTTTATATAATGTTTGACGTGTTTGTATTTGTTAATAAATAAACGTAACATGTTTGATCGTTGAAGATACCAGGAAATGATAATATAAGAATAATTAAATTTTGTCACATGGGACAGTATCAGTAACCCATATATAGACTATTAAAGTCAATATTAAGTTAGATTTTACGGCTGCTACAAGATCTAATGAAAAACAAAAGAGTAGCTGCCGTGTGGAATTCGAATTTGACAAACCTCTTACTTCGATCCTGACTTATAATTTTAGGTATAGCTGTATTTTGTCTTTGCAGTTTTAATTATACATACCGCCAAAAATCAGTTATTCCAAATTTATATATTTATTTATTATTTTCTTAATAGGAACATTTGTTTCTGTTTTTTTTTTTTTTTTAAAACAGATTTCATTTAGACATAAAAGTGTAAGGATAGTAGGATAGTGTTACATTAACTTGTTTAGTGGTTATCATCATCCCATATGTCTAAGCTCGGTTTCCGCATATGCTTCACTCATTTATATATTGCGACAAGTTGATTATGTATAAGCTAGTTATCTTTGTGCTAATCCAATCTTCTATTCTAGGATGACACATGTTTAGGTTCACTAACAAAAAAAACACATGTTGAGGTAGATTATGACATAAGTTGGGCGGCCTTATTCAAAATGGTGCTTTACGAGTTAATTGTGTTAATGCTTGATCAGATTATTCCTCTATGTACACAGATATTGGTTTTAACTCCATCCGTCCATCTTGAAAACAGCGTTTTTGGATAATAATGAATAATCGATCTCTATAATGTATATTATTAGATTCATGTATATCTTGTACTTGTTCCTTTGGAATCTACATGTCTCTTTATATGTTTAAATGTTGTAAACGTTCCAGTTTGTTCAATAAAGAATAGATTTCTCTGCAATAAGAGCATGGTTAGTTTATTACACATTCACACCATGTAATGCTCTAGTTCCTCTTCGAAATTTGACACAAGATAACAATTATCTTTGAGATTTATAAGTTTCTTAGTAAGATTAGATACGATCTTTCATATGCAAACATCTATAAACACTGTTATTGACGAAAACTAAAATAAAGTAAGCACAATTATTTTCAGTTTTTCTTTTTAAATTGTGCTTACTTTCATATACTGTACAATTGAGTTTATAGAAAATTGGTTTCAAATTTCTAAAATGAAATACAAGGAATTTCTATTAGGAAGTAGACTTGCTATTTTAACTTGTAATCACAATAAAAATATCTATATCTATGTGTGTGCGAAGTGTGAACTGTGAATGGGTCTTGAATTTGTCACCGCCGTTTCTTTTAGGGTCAATGAGTATATCCACTAAACCCATCTTACACTTTTTTATATCACTTTTTTTTTTCTATCAATAACAAAAAATTCTATAAAACGTGTTTTAACCATTATAATTGTAAACCCTAAACCCCACGATCCTACACTTTTTATATCACAACTTGTGTGTTTGCTTAAAACGTTGTTAATAACCATTATAATATATATCTAACATAATAACATTAAACTTTTTAATTAGTCCAAAAAATGAACTTACAAATTATTATCTACTAATAACGATTTCAATGAGGTATGCAGCATGTTGTTGGGTTTGTTTTGAGAGTGACGCAAATCTGTCTTTTCTCCAATCTAATCAAAGATACATAGCGATTCGGTGACATCAATTCTAGAACCAAAAAGATTTGATTAAACAGAGAAATTGACTTAATATGCATTTATAATATAAGCTCTTATGTTGTAGAAAAATCCAAACCTGTTCCACAAGCAAAAACTAAGCTGTATGGGACCATGTTGATATAGACTAAGACCCTAAGCGATATGTACAAATACAGGTGTTATACATAGAAAGAAAAAGAAACCGTTTTTTTCTTTTTCTTATATCTAATTCATATACAGCTAGATATACATGTAATTTAAAATGTTATCTTTATGTAGTAATTTATTGCGAGGGATGAAATATCTGACGGAGGTTTTATGTGAAAACTCGAAGGTGTATTTGATTTTCGGTCAAATATATTTTAATGGCTCTCTCGTATATTGATGATCACGGCTCGGTACATTGTCCTATTACGAACTCGATAAAATTAATTATATTATTTTGTTGTGCAAATCCGATTTAGTAGCTCGTCGTTTGACCCTATATTGAGACATATAAAACATATAACAATTTGCAATAAATAATTAGTTGTTTTTGTGTATTTCTAGTTAAAAAAAAATTGAAAAAATTGTGATACAAAGAATTATAAAAACGTTGACAGCAACATGACTGACTAAACGAAGAAATATCTTACGTACATTACATTTTTTTTGGGGTCAACACGTAGATTATAAATTCAACAAATCCTTAATACGAGAGAGGTAAGTATATTATGGCCCATCAAGAAGGATAGTGGCTTATGGGCCTATGTTATAATATGAAATAAAAGCCCAATTATAAATGAATTTTTATATACTAGAGTGCAAAGTCTGGGCCCAAAGTAAACAGTCTAACGTGTCTTGTCGTTTGATTTCCTCCACTCTAATTATAAATTAATTAATTACGGGGAAAAAGATTAATTAACTTTAGTGAATCCATCATCAATCAAAGACTAATAAAATAAGCGTGAAGGACAAAAGCACTACGGGTCTCATTGTCTTGTCTCAACCCGCATTATTTGTACTCGCAAATGCTGCTAATCTGATCTACTGTTTACTTTTGCATTTTTGTAATAATTTATCTGTATTACTATTATTGTTTTTTACCAATCACTTTTTAATTAGACACATATTTTCATGTACTCATAATTTTAAATATAATGTCTGATGGTAGTTGTAGTAATTTGAAATAATTAATATCCTTTACTTATTATACAGACGATTA
This sequence comes from Arabidopsis thaliana, assembly GCF_000001735.4. Classification (NCBI taxonomy): domain Eukaryota; kingdom Viridiplantae; phylum Streptophyta; class Magnoliopsida; order Brassicales; family Brassicaceae; genus Arabidopsis; species Arabidopsis thaliana. The sequence continues at coordinate 26,252,012 of NC_003076.8, forward strand.
AACAAAATATGAGAAAGAGAAAATCAAAACTTTTTACGGGGAAGGTTAAGAAATGCCGTATTATTATTCTGGACGGTGAATATTTTTCTTTTACTTTCCTCTTTGTGCATAAGGTGTTAAAGACTTTTTTTTTTGATTAATCGTCTTTAAATCTTTGGTAAAAGGAAAGAAAAAAGGTTAAAAAGAATAGAGAGGGGTAAAAAAGAGATAACGTGAGTGGTACGGAAGAGTGATGATGAAAAAAAAAGAGTCAGAGAAGGTCATGATGATGATGAACGGACACAGGCCTCTCTTACTCTCTTACCATCAAATCCTACGGTCAGATTGAGATATTTTGTGCTTCCCATGCGTGTTCTTCAATCCCATTTCACCCCTTTTGTTATTATTATGCTCCCCTTTCCCCAATTCCCATTACCTTCCTTTTTTAATTACTTTGAATTTTTTACAGTAATTTTTTTTATGTATATTACACCCGACTATAATTTTTTTCTTTTTTTCTTTTTAACACGAAAAGAATGTAACCGACTATAAAAATTAACATACATAATTTACCTGTTTATTACCAACGAATTTACTTTTTTACTTTTTAACCAATCATCCTTATTACTATGGATTAAACGTTGTGTATGATGATCGTAACAGTGCAATTCAGACATATTTAATACTCCAGAAATATGTATGTTGTTCACATTCAAATTTTGTACTTCTAACAATAACACCACAAATTATACTTTCAAAAAATGAGATTTTTTTTTTAAACTCAATTCGGACAAACTTGTATGTATCTAATTTTTGTCATGACTATAATTTTGTTTCAATCAGTTTACTTATTTAAGTGCAAATTCAACAAAAATAAAAAACAAAAATCTAGCACGTGACGTAACCTTATGAAAAAGATTAATCTATAGTCATTATTAAAGTTACTTATACTATTTACCCATTCATCTATCTAGAAGACTACAATGAATGCCAAACCAAAAAAAAAAAGCAAAATGAAAAATTCAAGTTTGGGGGGACTAACATTTCTCAATGGGCCCCATCCAGTTGGGCCAATCTAAGTAAAAAAAATTGAAAGATAAGGAAACGTAATAATGAAAGTTAAAGAAATTAGGAAGGTGGCGGAATTTAATTAAATTTAATCCGAAAGAAAGAAAGTGATTATAAAAAAAGATTAACAAGTCTTAATTAATTTTAGATTAATAAAGTAGAGATAGAGAGAGAAAGGAAGAAAGTGGAAGAGGTTAGATGTCCCATTCACCACCCGGCAAACCGACTTGGAATGCCGCTTTCTTGTCCCCTCCTCACTCCTCTTTTTCTCTCTTTACCATTTTACCCTTCATTCCTCAATCACATTATCATCACATAGAGGTTACATTAGTCATTAAAAACAAAAGGATAGAATCGGAATTTAATATTTGCAGACAACCATCCCCTTTCGGGTGGAGCCAGAAAAGTGGCATAATTTTGTTTAAAGATCCGACTCCCGACATTTGTACATCAACGGTTCATATCTGCTGATTTAAATCCGACGGTTTAGAATTATCAGCACGATCAAATCTGAGCCGTTGGATTAGAATCCATTCGTAAATAAAAATACGCAACTTTTTCCACTTATTTTCTATTCTACCACTTTGTTTAGTTATTTTAATTTTAATCTCGGCTACGAGTTTCTGGGTAATGATAATTAAGCTTTTTTCTGCTTTAATGGAAGGACCTTGACACTTCTCTCTCTCTTTCTCTTTGCTATTCATCTTCTACAGTTTCTTAAAAATTATACTCTTCTTCTCCAAAATATCTCAGACTCTCTTATTTTTGATCGTCTTCTTCTTCTTCGTTGTGAGCTTCCATTTTTCATCCAGGATTTGTTTTTTCCGTTTGAGGTAATTATGTCTTCTCTGTTCTTCTTATACATAGTTTCAAATCCGGTAATTTTTAGCTTGTTGTTGTTTGTGTGTGTAGTTAGTAGTTATTAGATCTATTAGCTATTGAGTTTCTTTGCTGATTTCCTCACTATTTCTATGGCGAATTTTGGTTTGTTTGAGCTGTTGGCTTAAACCTTGCTAGGTTTAGTGATTTGTAGATAGAATTCTGTGGAAATTCAAATCTGAGATCAGCTCGAAAAATGTAACTCAACGGTGTAGTTTCTTCATCTGACCTTAAGTTGACTTCTATTTATTTTTAGCTTTCCATTTTTTTCTCAGATTGAGCTTTATTTTGCTCTAAATTTTGGTTGTGAGTTTTTCATAGATGCAATCTACTTTTGAAACCCTAATTGATACGGTTTCGAGTTTCTTCGAATTTTGATTGAAATTGAGTTCTTGATTTTTTCTGGTAATTTAGGGTTTTGTTTGAGGATTTGTTTATGGTTATGTGAATTTAATGTGGAGGACTTTGTGCTGTGTAAATCATCAGGTAAAGCAGCTTTGCAGTTAAAGAAACCTTGAGTATCCAATGTCCCCGGAAGAGGAGCTACAGAGCAATGTATCGGTGGCTAGTTCTTCACCTACTAGCAATTGCATCTCCAGGAACACTCTAGGAGGACTTAAAGAGCATAACTACTTGGGTCTCTCTGATTGTTCTTCTGTTGGAAGCTCTACTCTCTCTCCCCTTGCTGAAGATGACAAAGCTACTATCAGCCTCAAGGCTACGGAGCTGACACTTGGTCTTCCTGGATCACAATCTCCTGCGAGAGACACAGAGCTTAACCTTTTGAGCCCAGCAAAGCTAGATGAGAAGCCATTCTTTCCTTTGCTTCCTTCTAAAGATGAGATATGCTCCTCCTCGCAAAAGAACAATGCATCGGGAAACAAAAGAGGCTTTTCTGACACAATGGATCAGTTTGCTGAAGCTAAAAGTTCAGTGTATACTGAGAAAAACTGGATGTTCCCTGAAGCAGCAGCCACCCAGTCTGTAACAAAGAAAGATGTGCCACAAAACATACCCAAAGGACAGTCTAGCACTACAAACAATAGCTCTAGTCCACCTGCAGCCAAGTATGAATAGAAGATAGGAGCATTCGTTCGATTTTGATATGGATTACTTTCAACAGCTAGCTAACTGGTGTTTTTTCGGATTCTGGAATTTTCAGGGCACAAATTGTCGGTTGGCCTCCAGTGAGATCCTACAGGAAGAACACATTGGCCACTACTTGTAAGAACAGTGACGAAGTTGATGGGAGGCCAGGTTCTGGGGCTCTCTTCGTGAAGGTCAGTATGGATGGTGCTCCTTATCTGAGGAAAGTTGACCTGAGGAGCTACACTAACTACGGGGAGCTTTCTTCAGCCTTGGAGAAAATGTTCACCACTTTCACTCTTGGTGAGATGTTTCAGTGATTGCTAGTGATGTGTTTGAAAACCTCTTTCTATTTAAGGATCAATGAATGAGTGCAGTCAAAGTAGTTAACCTGCACTGTTTATTTGATGTTTAGGTCAATGTGGATCTAATGGAGCTGCTGGGAAGGATATGCTTAGTGAGACCAAGCTCAAGGATCTTTTGAATGGAAAAGACTATGTGCTCACTTATGAGGATAAGGATGGTGACTGGATGCTTGTTGGAGATGTTCCGTGGGAGTAAGTTTCCTCTCTTATATTCAAAACTTGTTAGAAGCTTTCTCTACTCTCTGCCAGATATCTTAGAATCAAATCTAACATGCCATAGAAGATTATATCATGGTGATTGGTATAAGCGCTCATGAGTGATTTCTGATCCGATGTATATTACAGGATGTTTATTGATGTCTGCAAGAAGCTGAAGATAATGAAAGGGTGTGATGCTATTGGGTTAGGTAAAGTCTATTCTTCTCTCTGCTCCTAAGCTACAACGTAAACTACTATCTCTACTAAAACCGATTACAAGTAGTGTGTATGATGAGATTAGTGGTTTGTTGGTGTGAGTTACTTGTAGCTGATTTAGAAATTTCAATTCATGTTTGATCACTCGTCTTCTTTTGGGAGTAAATACAACAAATTAACATGTAAATAAAATCGAAATTAAACTGATTTCAATTCATGTTTGATCACTCGTCTTCTCTGATTCAAAATGTCTTAATGATTCAATGTGGTGAACTGGTGATATTGCAGCTGCAGCTCCGAGAGCAATGGAGAAATCGAAGATGAGAGCTTAAAAGATGGAACATGACAAAGCTTTCTAACTATACAAAATATGTGCGATCTTTTGGTGGTGTTTTTAAATTTCAAAACATCAATATCTTTAGTTTCTGAATTTTTAAAATGAAGTAAGTAAGACTACGAATGTAAGGAAATGAAGAAGAATTAAAAATGATCTATTTTTGTTGTTTGTTTGTTGCTTTAGTCAGTAAACTGGTCGTTGTTTTATGTTTTGTGTTTGATTTGGATGTGTGGTTGACTTCTACCTTTGAGATATTATTTGATGTAACGTTTTTGTTATTCTCTTCTTTGCTTCTTCTCGAGAAGAGAAGATAGACAATCCGGTTTTACGATTTGGCTTTCTATCATTGAACATGGAGGTTCTTCTTCTGCATTTGCAAAACAATCTTAAATATTAATCAGTACTTAAATCTTTGAGGTGGATTGTTAAATTCTAACACATTTGAATGCGGAAGTGGTAAACCTACGTTTTTCTCAATGTCTATGACTCTATTCTAAATGGAATATCAAGATTAATCAGAAAGAAAAAAAAATCTTTTTATAACTGTCATAACTAAACTGTGCTACCAAATCATTGCCACCAACGGATCTTTAAACCAACTTGAATAATTCACCTGAAGAACCAAAAGCTACAAGACAAATCAAAGATAAATAAAAGTAATTTCGCCGGGAAAAGGTTTTGATATCATTATTTCACTTTTTAACCTTCCATGAAACTTTGTTTACCTTAGCAAGCATGGGCTGCGTACAAACTCATGATAACTATATAGTACAATCCCCAAACGAAGATATCATAAATTTCAACGAATCAGTTTTAGATTTAGTGAATAACTATAGTTTAATAGTATCGAATAATATCGTTTGAGAGAAAAATAGTCAAAGATACATGAACATAAATTCCCATATACTAATTTCCCATTTCTCATTCAAGGAACGTTTATTATTTTTCTGTTCCTGAAGGTGGAAGCATAGTGCGCCTCTTTGGGTTTGGCAATGGTGGTTTGCTTATTTGTTTTATGAAAATTATTTTTGTGATATCATTTATTGTTCATTTTTAATAATTCCGTTAGCGTTGACAAAACAATATGATTAAACCCCACCTAAAATGAAATGTTATATTCAACTGTCCAATTTTTCAAAGAGGCGTTAATTAATCAATTCCAAGGCATATATTCGATCAAGATAATTAAAGACTCATATAGTACTCTCATAGTTTAAGAGAACCTACGGGTCGAATTTAAATCACTCTTGTTACTTTAAAACTTTAATCCAAATAATGTAGTATATATCTGTGATTCTTGTAGCTAGCTTCACGTGAACTTAATAGTATACACATAAACAACAATCATTGGTCGTGAATCTCATTTAATTCGTTTCGCTTTGATGCACTTATTCGAATGGGACATACTATATACATCCATATAAGTTGATAAACTATATAGTAATATTCAATGTTTTTAAAATTAAATATATGAAATAGACTTAGGGAATGACATGTCGAATTTGTCTCCAAAAGATATGAATTGAATTATGCTTCTCAGTAATGGAACGTGGCAATACCTTTATCACTCATCTATATATGGTTGTTCCCCAAAATTATTTCTTCATCAAACGAGAAAAATAAGATTGTAAATGTAAATGATTTGATCATCTCAATGTTGCATTCAAGAATAGTATCTATAATATTTAGTTATAAGCATTAGGTATTAGGTCAATTATATTCAACTGAGTCTACGAATCGAATTGCATATTGCGTAAAAATTCAAATAAAAGAAGCTAGATAAATGAATATACGTACGATTACGAGAATGAATGTGTGTTTCTTCGATTTGGTAGACCTTCAACAAACCCACCGAATTGATGGTATCCATAGATTTCTTATCAGTTATCAGTCATGGGAGAGATTTACGATCTCATATATATGGACAAAATATATCGTATCAGCATTATTATTGATTTATTGTTTAGTTAAGTTCTTTTTTTTTTGGTTTTTCCTTTTTTTCTTTGAAAGGTTTGATTAGCAGTTTTGTCCGGACAGACCAAGTATATATATACAATAATTGTGATTGTGTTAGGACATTCAAAATCTTCCATACAGTTTTCGAATTAAGTTGGTATACAAGTTTTTCAAATGTTAAATCAAATCCAACTAAACTAGATTTGTTAAGGATACATAGGATCATCTCTCTTTAATATCATAATATTCCTCTATCTCCTTTATGGAACATTCTATATTTGTACAACCCTAGTGTAGCCTCCTCTGTACTTGTATATATACTTGTGTAAAGCTATTCGTATAATATAAGTCATTACATTCTTAACATGGTATCAAGAGCCTAATAAGAACATTGTTGGTTGTAAATGGGTATTTAAAAACAAATTTCTCCCTAATGGTTCTCTTGGCAGGTGCAAATCAAGGTTTGTGGCAAAAGGGTATAATCAACAACTTGGCCGTGATTATACAGACACTTTCAGTCCTGTGATCAAGTCGACCACCTTACGTCTTGTTCTTGATGTTGCGGTAACCCGATCGTGGCCAATCCGACAATTAGACGTCAACAACGCCTTTCTTCAAGGCACCTTGAAAGAAGAAGTTTACATGGAGCAACCTCCTGGGTTTATTGATCCCGACAATCCATCATTCGTTTGTCGACTACGTAAAGCGATTTACGGGTTAAAACAGGCTCCGCGTGCTTGGTATACGGAATTGAAGACTTATCTCCTCACCTTGGGATTTCAAAACTCGTTGGCTGACACTTCTCTGTTTATTCTGCAACGTGGCAAATAATTTGTCTATCTATTGGTGTATGTCGACGATATACTAATCATGGGTAGTCACAAAGGAAGCATTCAACAAGTTCTTGATGCACTCGCAGCTCGCTTCTCCATCAAAGACCCTGAAGATCTCAACTATTTTCTTGGTCTAGAAGATCATCGGACGTCTAAGGGCTTACATCTTTCGCAGCGAAAGTACATTCTTGATCTACTTCAACGCTACAACATGATTAACGCCAAACCAGTAGGAACACCAATGGCATCATCTCCTAAACTCACACTCATGTCTGGTATAACTCTCTCCGACCCTACTGAGTATAGAAAGCTTGTTGGAAGTTTGCAGTATCTTGCATTCACAAGACTTGATATTGCATATGCTGTAAACCGCCTCTCTCAGTTTATGCACAGACCAACCAATGATCATTGGCAAGCTGCAAAACGAGTTCTTAGATATTTGGCTGGAACTACGACTCACGACATTTTCTTTGCTGCTCAAAACGAGCTCTCCCTTCATGCCTTTTCAGATGCAGATTGGGCCGGAGACTCAGAAGATTGCGTTTCAACAAATGCTTACATCGTTTACCTCGGGAAAAATCCAATCTCATGGACTGCCAAGAAACAAAAGAGCGTTGCAAGGTCTTCAACAGAAGCTGAATATCGATCGGTGGCAAATACTGCTTGTGAAATCCAGTGGATATGCAGCCTTCTCACGGAGCTTGGGATCACACTTCCCAAACCGCCTGTGGTCTATTGTGATAATGTGGGTGCTACTTTCCTTTGCGCAAACCCGGTTTTCCATTCCAGGATGAAGCACATAGCCATAGACTATCACTTTATTCGTGGACAAGTTCAGCAAGGCATTCTTCGTGTGGCTCACGTCAACACTAGAGACCAACTCGCTGATGCATTAACAAAACCGCTTCCTCGAAATCACTTCACGGAACTTCGAGACAAGATTGGAGTGTGCATAGCCCCTCCATCTTGAGGGGGCGTGTTAAGGATACATAGGATCATCTCTCTTTAATATCATAATATTCCTCTGTCTCCTTTATGGAACATTCTATATTTGTACAACCCTAGTGTAACCTCCTCTGTACTTGTATATATACTTGTGTAAAGCTATTCGTATAATATAAGTCATTACATTCTTAACAAGATTAACTAACTAATATTTTCATTTTTTGGTTGATAATCAATGATTCCATGGCATGCACGCACGAAGTCATGTGTTGTCTCTACAATGGCAGCCACTTAAAAAACCTACCAAACCATTTACAAATGCTTAACTACAATTTTGTTTAGCAGCCCCCTTATCATATATGTACCCACCCATTTATTGTTTCATTCATTCATGTGGCTCTTCAGCATAACTGCAAGATACTAGAGGCCACAAATTGCAGTAATTTGTATTTTGGAGTTAATACCTTTGATTTAGGACACTAATTATCTCGAGCACTTGATCAGCCAATCTAAAAGGTTGTCAAATCAAAATAATAGAAGTGTCGAAATCAAAATCAGACCAAAACCATCAATTTTTTTGCAATAGCAAGAAGAATTCAAAATTTGCTGGACCTGGACCAGTCTAATCTTTATGTCATATCATTAGCTCTTGTCGTCACCATATATTATAAATCATTTTGTTGGTAAATAAATGAAAAAAAAAAACTTTTCGACCTTTCTCCATCAAAGACCTTTTACAAAATTCCAAACCCAAAACTTTAGGTTAAATTCCTCGCTCCAGCCAGTATGTAATTACGTAAGCAACTATCAATTAAATATACAACTCAATTCACAATCATGAAGATAACTCGAATACAACGTGTTTTAGTATCATTTATATTTCGTAAGGAAAATAAGCTTACCGTTTATTGCTCAGACTGTAACGTCACGTGCCCACATGTTTGACCTTACACTCCATCACAATCTGCATTTCGAAGAATCCGATAAGATTGGAAATGATTTATATAATCGAACCACATTGTGGAACATTCAAGAGGAATCCACATTAGACAATCTAATAAACTGTTTAATATTTTGAAAAGAAAGATTTTACATGCAAATGGAAAACAAAGATCTCCGCGTCTCAAGTTATTTGAAATCTCATTTTGCATATGGTCGGTTATTACCGTTGACTTTTAACTTTATCGTCCATCCCAATGAAACAACACTTGAAATATGTAAAAAAAATAGCAAAATTGACCCAAAAAAAAGAAGGACTTAACGGATCAGTGATTATTTTCTTCGAGGCAAAACAATTACATGCAAATGGAAACAAAAGCCAATTCACACGCATAAAAGTCACAATTTTTACCTTATAATATTCCTACAACTTAAAATAACATAAAAAAAAATGTCTTTATCGAAACATCACTAAAGAAAAAGAAATCTCTCTATAGTCTTTATCTTAGTATTTAATTTCTCCATCTTCCTTATGATCCATTATGCCCAAAGTCCTTCTTCTTCTTCTCTATAATTACTTCCACAAATAGAAGAAGAAGAAGAAGAAGAATAATATAGAAAAAAAGAGAGCTTCTCTTCTTATTTCTTTCTCACAGGAAATGGTGTTTGGTTGGAGAAAAGCGTTTTGCACTTCCGTTTCAAGTAATCAAGATAAACCTCAACAACATTCATCATTACACACTACTGATCCTCCAATTCCCACACCAAGATTCCGATCAAAGTTTGGTTTTTTATCCAACCCTTCAACTCCTCGTCTCCGATCACGCGGCGGAAGCGGCACTGGATGCCGCTCCTCAGCTTCCACATCAGTCACTATCCCATCTCTTCCAACTAGTCCCAAACTCCATTGCAGGACTACGAGCAATGCTACTCCAAGGACTAGTAACAGCTCAAGTCCCAAGTTTTTCTCTAACCCTTCTTCTCCTAAATCATCATCTTCTTCTTCCTCTCAAGGCGGCGGCGGCGTCTCTCTCCTCCGTGCCACGCTTCTTCTCAACAAGGTAGTTACTTTTGATTCAATCAAGTTCTTAATTTGAAAGACATAATCTAAAGCTCCGTTTTGTGTGTGTGTGGATGCAGAGTAATAGTAGTAGATGTGCGATTTGTTTGCAGAGAGTGAATTCAAATCAAAGCAACTCGACGGCGGCAATTTTCACGGCGGAGTGTTCACATTCGTTTCACCTTTCTTGCGTCAATGGATTAGAAGACAAGCGTTGTCCGTTTTGCTCTGCCGCATGGAATCACGCGCCAAAGTCGAATTATCCGGCTGTTAATAATAACTTCGGATCCGACCCGATTAGACGACCCGAGATCCGAGAGATCAAAACGGGGAAGTCACTGAGAGTGTACAACGACGATGAGCCGTTAGCTTATTCGCCGGTTTCTCTTGCTCAGATCAACACTATACATGAATCAGACGAAAACGACGACGTTGAAGATGACGATGACTTCCCCGGATTCTTCCGAGATTCTTCGATTACGTCTGATATGGTTCCTTCAATCTCAGGAAATCTGGAGGTTAAGTTGCTGCCGGAATCTGCCGTTGTGGAAACCGGGAAAAAGAAGGAGACACACGTCGTCATCATGAAACTAAAAGCGTCTCCGTCGCCGTCGTCCATCACCGATGCGATTAAGGCGCGAAGACCATCGATAGATCTGGTAACGGTTCTCGATTTAAGCAACGGCGGTGCTAATTTGCAAACGGTTAAACACGCGATGAGATCGGTGATCTCTCTTCTCCGAGAAATGGATCGTTTATCGATCGTCGTTTTCTCGACGGGGTCAAAACGGTTAATGCCGTTACGACGAATGACGGCGAAAGGAAGACGATCGGCGCGGCGAATGGTCGACGCACTCGGCGGAATGGAAACCACCGGCGGAGTTGGAATGAGCGTTAACGACGCGTTGAAGAAAGCGGTTAAAGTCGTTGAAGATCGGCGGGAGAAGAATCCGTCAACGAGCATCTTTGTTTTATCGGACGGTCAAGATCAACCGGAGGCAGTTTTGAAAGCTAAACTAAACGCAACGCGCATTCCGTTCGTCGTGTCTACCACGCGTTTCTCTCGTCCGGAGATCCCGGTTCATTCCGTTTACATTGCTTCTCCTGGAGCGTTGCTTCACGCGCCGCTACGAGACGCGTTCACCGAAAGAATCGCTTCGTTGCTCAACGTGACTCTCCATAACGTGAAGCTAAATCTCAGTTTGGTCAACGGATCTCATTTGACTGAGATTTCATCGGTTTACTCTTTAACCGGTCGACTCGAGAATTTCGGATCCGGTTCTGTCATCCAAGTCGGAGATTTGTTTGCGGAGGAGGAGAGAGAGTTTCTCGTTGAGCTCAAAGTGCCGACTTCGTCGAGTGGTTCCCACCAAGTAATGTCCGTACAGTCGTCGATCGTTGACCAAATGACACATCAGCCAATGACATGTCCTAAAGAAAAACGATTTTTGATCCCACGGCCACAATCCGTCAGATATGTATCTTCAAGCATCGAACGGCTGAGAAATTTACACTCCATGTGCCGCGCTGTAGCGGATTCACGCCGGCTTATCGAGCGTGAGGATTTATCCGGAGCGTATCAGGTTCTAACGACGGCTCGGTCCAATGCGTCTCATTCGGATGATAGTTTAAGGAGTTTGGAGGTTGAGCTAAATGAACTTAGCCGGATTAAACCGAGAAATAGTATATTAAACCGAACTGAAGATAAACCGGAGCAGCTTACCCCTACTTCGGCTTGGAGAGCCGCCGAGAAATTAGCTAAAGTGGCTATTATGAGGAAGCATTTAAATCGAGTCAGCGATATGCACGGCTTGGAAAACGCCAGATTTTAATTTTAATTTCCCTTTTTTTCGAAAATTCGATTTCAATGATTTTTGAATATATAATGGTACATAATTTATATAAGGAGGATAAGCAATAATTTAGTAAGGTATAAATAATAGAAGTATGATTATTCAGAAAAAGACCCACATAGGTGCATGATAGCGACAAGCAGTAGCCGACGGGTGTGGCCTTTTGTATTGCAGAGAGATTGAGACCCTACATTAGAAGGAATTAATTGGTCTTTTAGCATTTTTATCTTCTTCTTCCTTTTTGTAATCTTCAAAAACTCCAAATTAATGACTGAATAGTTAAAAAAAGTTGTAGATCAAATAAATGAAGTCTGCTTTTTTTGTGTACTATATAGAATTAAAAGTTGAGGTATAGTGGATTAGAGAGTGTGCTTGTAATGCTGGACTTCAAAATCAAAAGTTAAGTTTATATTATCATATGCCGTTTAACTTAAGAGGATCTATAATATATTATATCTTTCCAAATGAATGATCATGATTAGTCATGTGATCATCATTATAGCCTATTTTGTTATAGAAGGCACCGGGTTTGAATGATTTGAATAGTGCGTGGGGATTGTCTTTGTTGGTTGTTGGTGAATGGTTTGGTGGGTGCACCGTGGTAGAAACCAGGTCATGCGCCGTTGCAAAGCTTTCTTCTCGCTTAAATTCATTCATTTTATATCATTAAGACATTTACTAATTATATGTAGCTAGCGCCAAGTTGCAATTTGTTTTGAATGCAATGATTTTGTATACTTTTAAAATGGATGAAATGATTAACTATTGTCAAAGGTCCACTTCTCGATGTGATTCACTAAAATGATCAGTGGCAGAAGAATCTCGAACTATATATATGGTCAAATCATAACTAAAAAAACTAAGCTATTATTTTTTCACAAAAAAAAAAACTAAGCTATCATTCATCACGCAGTTACATATTGCATATGGACAATGTTAATGTCAACTAATGAAAGGGAAAGAATCTCGAACTATATATGGTCAAACGGTTTGACGCACCATACTTAAAAAAATACTAATCAAGGTGCATTACATTCATTGATGTTACAATTACTTGTACTAATGAACTCTGTGAAAATCAGAATAACCCGGTATAACACACTATTTGGAGTTATAATGGCTGATCCAACTTTTGGGAGATTTTGTCACAGTTGGGCTACAGTTTGTGCAATCGGCAACTGTAAAGCCCATTGAGAATTCCAAAAATAATGTAAACCAATTAATAAAGCATTTACCTTTGGCGCCTGGGACGAAAATAAGATACCGAAAACAACCTTTACTCTACAAACATAGGTCCATGTAAAATAGGCTTAGGCCCAAATAATGTAACTCTAAAACAAATCTATGAATCTATTAATCACCAAAGTTATCTTTTACATAATGTAATGGGTTATTTAAGGAGAGATTTAATAATTTCGAAAATGTTTGGTCAACTCCGAAAAGGTGAACGTGTTAATTAAAAAGTCCTGGTACTGCGGCAGAGAGAGAGATTAGCCCATATGACGTGGTTGTGATGTGTCCGAAAGCTGTCAACATTGAAAATCAACGGTCCAGATCAGTATACTGACACTTGGCTTTGTAAATTTGTTAATTTTCTTCTCTGGTCAAAAGTGAAAGTGTTAATTATAATTAAATTTTATCTAGTTTTCAAGTAACCATCCATTTAGTACAGCCAAGATTGGATTATCTTTAAGTTTTTAAGTTATTCTAACAGTCTTTATTGATGACTTTGTATTTGCAAGAGTTGCAACCACCAATATCTTCTATTACATATTTACATCAAATTCAGAGTATATGTCATCCATACAAAATAATACATTATCGTAATAACCACACAAACTCCGTTAATCCATTTGTTTTCATTGGCGGTGGACTATTTTAAAGAAGAAAAATATATTTATTTTTTTGTCAGAAAGTAAAATATTATAATGGTGTTGAAACTGTTAACACCATTATAATATATATATAAAATCTAAGTCAAACTACTGTGGGGAAATTTGATTAGGAAAACAAAAAACGTGCTTTAAAAACTATGTTTGTACGCTGTACGGATAAGATATTTGGAAACGACACACTATATTTATAATCCAAACATATTTTAAAAGAATTACCGGACTGTATTAGTTGAAATGTTATTGGAACTGTTTCTTAATTACATATATTAAAAGTATTACCGGACTGTATAATCTGTATTATTTGAAATGTTATTGGAATTGTTTCTTAATTACAAACGTGAAGACATGAATACGACGACAAGTATTATACAAAGTTATCCACACCCATGTGCACGTAAAGTATGCTTAATAAGATTTCCAAATCTATCTATAATCAACGTAATGTCTAGTCACCTAATTATCACAATAGTGGACAAATAGTTGCATTATCTACAAAATCAAGATTATACTCTCTATATGAGTATAACGTGAGTGTCATCATTTAATTATAGAAAAAACACGATTATGCAGGCTAATTAAAACGCGTTAATTACTGAGTCAATGAACCTATAAAACCGGCTTATGCTACCCCTCCCAATCTCATCACAACCATTAGTCTCTCTTTCAGACAATTTTGGTTCTTTTTCTTTTGTATTTATACATTCTTAATCTTCTACAAAACAAAAGAAGAAAGACACATTTCGGTACTAACATTGTTCTTCATACCTCTCTTTAAATTCATATACGTGTATATACTTTGTTTATACGTGTGTTTGTGTTAATTGTGTTGTTTAATCTTAATCCCAAGTTAGTAGAAATGGCGGGAAACGGAAACGAAAGTACCGGTGGAGACTTCAGTTTCTCGGCTGCGGCGGCCCGTGATGCGCTTCCGAGGATCACGACTGAGAAGGGCGGCAAATCTCCAGGGCCGGCAGACGTCTGCCAGGATGACATCGCACCGCGGGTCAACTTTCAGACCATCGACGAGCTTCACAGTCTCCAGAAGAAACGATCTGCCCCTACCACTCCTCTTAGAGATGGCAGCGCCAGCGGAGTCAGCGGAACTAGTGGTCCGACTACTCCTGTCTCCAGCGAGACCATGCTTCAATCCGTCAGGTATATTTACATTTGAATATAGCTCAACTTCCAAAAAACACAATTTATTTTCAATAATTAATGGGGAATGTAAAAAGTTATTAGGCCAATCTATGTTTACTAATTTTACAAATCACAAAATTATAAGGAATCGTGATTTAAGCAAAAAAAGATCTTTGATTTGAAGATTAAACATGTGAAATAGCGTAATGATATATATAGTGGTTTCTCATAATCGTATGATTGAATTTTGTTTAGTTTTGCATGCAATCATAAAAAATAAAATAAAAAAATGAATTTTGAGAAAACAATGATACGAATGCATAATTTGGTGAAATATTGGACAGTGCATCGTTGGCTTCGTTGACGAGAGAGACAGGACCGAAGTTAATAAGAGGAGATCCGACTTCGGCAGCTAAAGTAGCACACGTGCCAGTGACTCCTACGTCACTTCCGGCTGCTGACGTCAGCGACAGTGGCTTGAAGTTCACTCACATCCTTCACAACCTCTCTCCCGCCGGTAATACATCCCTAAAACGCCACCGTTTTAACTAAGAGCCCTATTTTTAATGTTGTTTCATGTTTTGTATCACCTTCCGAATTTTTATGATTGCAGAGTTGTACGAGCAAGCGATAAAGTTTGAGAAGGGATCGTTTGTGACATCGACCGGTGCGTTGGCTACATTGTCTGGAGCCAAAACCGGTCGGTCTCCTAAAGACAAGCGTGTGGTTAAGGATGATACCACTGAGGCCGAACTCTGGTGGGGAAAGTGAGTCACTTCCTATCTACATGCATTTCACTTCACATATATATTGAAGATCACCAAATTATATATGACAACACATGCATCAAAATTTAGTATTTGTTTTTCTAGTTTTGACATTAAAAAATAATAATTTCGTTTTGGTTACAGAGGATCACCAAACATTGAAATGGATGAAAAAACTTTTTTGGTGAACCGAGAGAGAGCTGTTGATTACTTAAACTCCTTGGACAAGGTAACTTGACATAGACTACTATATTCAAAATGAGATTGTAATTAAATTTCATAGACTATATATTAAAGACTTTGTATGATTTTATTGTTAGGTGTTTGTGAATGATCAATACCTAAACTGGGATCCAGAGAACAAAATCAAAGTGAGAATTGTTTCAGCAAGAGCTTACCATTCACTATTCATGCACAACATGTGTATCCGTCCAACACCTGAGGAGTTAGAGAATTTCGGGACACCCGATTTCACGATTTACAACGCGGGGAAATTCCCGTGTAACCGTTTCACTCATTACATGACATCTTCGACGAGTGTGGACATAAACCTAGGAAGAAGAGAGATGGTGATTCTAGGTACCCAATATGCTGGAGAAATGAAGAAAGGACTCTTTGGTGTGATGCATTATTTGATGCCTAAGAGAAAGATTTTGTCTCTTCACTCTGGTTGTAACATGGGCAAAGATGGAGATGTTGCTCTCTTTTTCGGACTCTCTGGTACCGGAAAGACTACGTTGTCGACTGACCATAACCGGTATTTGATCGGAGATGATGAACATTGTTGGAGTGAGGCTGGAGTTTCGAATATCGAAGGTGGTTGTTACGCGAAATGCATTGATTTGGCTAGGGACAAAGAGCCTGATATCTGGAACGCTATCAAGTTTGGAACCGGTACTTAAAAACAAAACTCACTTTACAAATGTTAGATTGTACGTTTCCATAACATTTTCACTTTTTTTGTTTTGGTTTTGGGGACAGTTTTGGAGAATGTTGTGTTTGATGAGCATACACGAGAAGTGGATTACACTGACAAATCAGTGACGGAGAACACACGTGCGGCTTATCCGATAGAGTACATTCCAAACTCGAAGATACCGTGCGTTGGACCACACCCGAAGAACGTGATCCTATTGGCTTGTGACGCCTTCGGTGTGTTGCCGCCAATCAGCAAGCTCAATCTTGCTCAGACTATGTACCATTTCATCAGTGGCTACACTGCTCTCGTAAGTGCCGGTTTGGTTTGGTTCGGTTCGGTTCTCTTTTAATTAATCGATTCGTAATGAATAATGTGATTTTGTAGGTTGCAGGAACAGAGGAAGGAGTTAAGGAACCTCGAGCGACATTCTCAGCTTGTTTTGGTGCTGCTTTCATTATGCTACACCCAACCAAGTACGCTGCTATGTTGGCTGAGAAAATGCAGGCTCAAGGAGCCACCGGTTGGCTTGTTAACACCGGTTGGTCCGGTGGAAGGTTAACCATCCATCTCTACTTCAATTATAAGTAACTAGCTAAACAAACAAGAAGAGTATTAAAATTGGTGATAAAATATGCAGCTACGGAACTGGAAGCCGAATCAAGTTGGCGTATACACGAAAGATAATCGATGCTATACATTCGGGTAGTCTACTGAATGCAAGTTACCGTAAAACAGATATTTTTGGTTTGGAGATTCCAAATGAAGTAGAAGGAGTTCCTTCTGAGATACTGGAACCTATTAATGCAGTAAGTCAGATAGACAGCAGAAAACATATATACTTTTTATTAATGAAATTAACTCCTTTATTTGACATCTTTGGTTATGTGTGTCTTGTGCAGTGGCCTGATAAAATGGCTTATGAGGACACATTGTTGAAATTGGCTGGTTTGTTTAAAAGCAATTTTGAGACATTCACAAGTCATAAGATTGGTGATGATGGAAAATTGACTGAAGAGATTCTTGCAGCTGGTCCTAACTTCTAAAGTGATTGAAGATGATGATGAAAAACAAACCTTTTTACTAACCAAAATAAGACTACTATTTTTTTTCACTTCCCAATTTTTTCCCATTTTTTGTTAATGACTTCAGTAAGAACGGCAATTTTAAATAAAACGAAAAAAACACCAATTTGTTTTGGTGTCACTTTGATTTATCTGTCATATTATTTCCAATTGAAATGAGAACAATTCTTTTATTTTCTTTCTTCCATGAATGTTCAAGTATGGAGATATTTGAACATGTTATTAGCTATTAACAAAAACAGAGAGTGAACATAAGTAATAAAAAAATCCATGAAATTAAGAAACAATTGTAATGGTTGAATCTTTTAGGGAAGCTCGAGAAGAAAAATTCCCTCTCTAAAACATATTATTCCAAAAAATTAGGTTTATGTACACAAAAGAAACAGAGAAATAGTATCTATAAGGAAAAGAAAATGAATCAAATGAATTGTTGTTCAATTAAACAATGGAGTAGGACTAAGGAATTATTTGGTCGTGTAGAAGAAGAAAAATGATAAAAATGTCTTCAAAAATTAGGCGAGAGTAGAGTTCTCTGTTTTGCTTTCCAATTTATCTTCTTCGACCTCATCGTCTTCACTTACTTCATTAGACCTATCCACACTATTCATAAATATCCCTACACACAAACAATTAAACAAACAAATTTACTAAGCTATACCAAAAGATTATGAGATGAGTGAAAAAAAATAAAAACAATTTGAGTCCTTACCAATTCCCCATATAATAGCTGCGAGGAAGAGGATTGAAGTAATGATAAGTGTTGATTTTCTCCAATTTTTTAAATGATCCTGCAAAACAATTGAGAGGGTTAATAAATCTAATCCTAAAAAGTAAAACTAATTTGTTTCAAGTCATTAATGATGAATGCAAACCTGCATTTTCCCATAAAGTGGAGAAGAAGGAACATCGCCTAAGATATGGATCAAAACAGTTGAAGAAGCCATTGACAATGGTCTCAAGTTTGGTCTCACGCAATGGAGACACACAAAGTTAACCGGAGCCTGCACAAGAAAGCAAAATGACATTCGGATCAAACAAGTCGAAAAAAAAGAAACAGAGATTAGCTTTTTGGCAAAATACTTGAGATTTGATTATGTTACCTGTGGTGCAAAGATTAGAATTTCTCCCACTGCGAATAAAGCGATGAAGGCATACATATTCTTCATCAAGAAAGCAGTGAAACAAAACGCTGCGCCGAGTAAAGTTGATGCAGCTAGTAACTGTACAAGATCAATTAAGAGGTAATCAGAAAAAACGGAGCACTCATAGTAACTAAGAGGTGTTTAGTGAGTTCTTTATTACCTTGAAGGTGTTTGAAAGAGTAGCGTTTATGCGATCAAGCACATAGCTTCCACCTAATGTTCCAATTATTCCGCATATGATTGTAAGTCCTCCAAAAATCATGTCCGCGTTTTTCATTTTGTAGATACCAAAACCGGCTTTTGGTCCCCAATATGAGTAAGCTCCAATCACAAAGTTGTAGGTGATGTAACCAAGAACATTTACAATAAATACTTTCTCGCTGAAAAGAGCCTTTAAGTCTTTTCCAAATAGGACAACCAGGTTCTTGGATCTGCCCCAAAAAGAAGTATATTAGTATATATAGTTGTCTTTTACATAGACAGTAACAAAGAAGAGAGGATAGCGAAACTCACTTGGGGGTTTTGGTTTTAATTTGTGAAGCTTCTGCATCTGTAGGAGCAACCGTTTCAATAGATGTAGAGGGTTTCTTAGAATCCTTATCAGCAAAACCTATACGCAAAGAAGAGGGACATTTTAGTCAAAAATTGGCAAAACATCCAGAAGGGATTATGCAATGTTGATTAAAAAGTATCTAGTATCACCTTTTAGCTGCTGCGGTGGTTTGATACAGAAGGACAAAATGACGAAGACAGCCATTGCGATTGCCTCTATGTAAAACGCCCAACGCCATCCTAAATGGTTTCCAATCTGAACAGGTAAAGCAAATAGATTATAAAAACATTTTCCTCAGAAGCAAAAAACTTGCACCCATAGAAAGAGTTAAGCAAACTTACGTATCCACCAAACACATAGCCTAGAGCAACTCCTGCTGGTATACACATGTAGAACAGTCCAAGCCAGAAATTTTTCTGGAAAGAAAGACAAAAAAAACAATCAGAAGTAAGTAAACTAGCAAAAAATTAAGACTAATAACAACAGAATTGAAAACTAACCCTTGCAACAGGAGCACTATCATCGATATAAGGTGCTGCAAGACTAATAAAGGAAGCCTCACCAACCCCAACAAACCTATAGGCAAAGTTACAAAAGAAAAGATTGTTAGTTAATATACAGAAACCAGAGTGAAAAAGGCGAAAACATGGAATTTTAAATAAAGCACTCACATTCTGAAAACAGCAATCATCCAGAAGTTGTAGGAAAACCCGCAACCGATAACAGCAATAGTCCAAACAGTTAATCCAACACCGATTAGTTTAAAAGGGTTGAATCTGCAAGAAAGTATAGAAAGACAGAGATAATCAAAACATTGATTCTTAAGTACACACCAAAAAACAAGAACACAAATATATGAAACTGTTGATAAAAATTAAACCTTTTTGACAATCCAGCGAATATTGGAGAAGCCACAAGAAGTCCAACCATAAACGCAGATGACAAAAGACCATCTTCAAAGTTAGTTAAGTTAAACTCTCCCCTGTATCAACAGACACACACAAAGTCTAAGTCTTTCTCATAAAACTATAAACATAATTATTCTCAAAATCAAAATTCAGAACAAAAAAACTTACTGAATTCCAGTTCCTGCAGAGCAAACCCCTTTGGCATCACATACTTTTGAGCTTCCATTAACACCATTACTCGCGATCACTCCTCGATCAACGTAATTTATCAAGTTAATGATACACAAGATTGTCACGAATCTACAACATAAAAAGCCCTCAAGAGTTAGAATCGCTTAGTCAAAAAAAAAACACAAAGCTAGGCAAATCACTTATCTAAACATGACACAACCCTAAAACACGAAATCTTTGCCTTACTTTTTGGAAATCTAAATTCACCCAATTCATAGATTTTGTTTTGTCATACAATCACGCTTAAATCGTTTTCACAAACCAGAGAGAGAGAGAAAGAGATCACAATCGTCATCAACTTCCAAAACCCACCAAAGAAATAAACAAAAGTTCCGATTTTTTTACCTTCCCGGAGTCAAAAATCGTTTTTTAGTCGCCGGCGGAGCTTCTTCTTTAGCCGGAGAATCTCTCTGGCCAACTCTCGTCATTATCTCTGTCTTTCGCTGTCAGATTCAATAACACTCTGTCTTTCTTTAGTAAAAAGGAACAAAATTTTGATAAATACAGAGAGAGACCTTCTCTGAATCCGATTCCTGTTTTGATTTGGGTATATCTTTTACTTCTGACGAACTGTTATTTCAATACTCTGATTTATCCGAATTTTAATTCTATTTTATCACTTTAATAACAAAAATCAAAACAATATCTTCTTGTTAACAAAAAATAAGGTGTACAATAATTTTCCTTTGACCAAAAACAAAAAAAAAAGTGTAATTTCCTTTTTTCTTAACAACATAAAATCTATTTTTAATTAATTCAGGAATCCAAATTTGTTAGTTGGAAAAACATTTAAGTAGATACAACTATTCTCACTAAACACAAGGACACAATTTTTTTTTTTAATGTGAAAATATGATAAATAATCATTCATCTTGTTCATCATTGTGTATTTTCATAGGTTCTTAATGGAAGTATATGCAGAGACGTGAAGGTCACAACACAAGTCTTTCTCCATTGAGTTGTCCATTCCAAAGGGAGCAAAAAACAACTTGTCCCTAGATTTCAAGAAAGGAGATTTCAATTATTATGCAGTGATTGATGGTATTGAGATAACTTGAAGTGTCAGTAACTTACTTGTGGATAGCTAAAGTTGGTTCGAGACCAGGGATTGAGCTATGTGAGGATGACATTATTACAACTTTGTTGGAGTAGACAACACCGCCCTAAGTAAAGAAATGTGAGAACAAGAATATGTAACTTGGAGATAATTCTTGTGTGTTATTGTCTTCCACTTACCTTCAAAATATTAACAAAATGTGGATTTGTGTTATCTTGTAAGCGATCAAGACGGTGAAGTTCAGCTGGATCGAGCCCACATAGCTCCAATTTTTCAGGAGGTACAAGACCCTAAAAAGCACAAGCACAAGAAGTTCTTTGTCAATTTTGCCAATGTAGACTGTAGAGTGTATAAAGTAGTATAAAGGGAAAAAGCAAAGTGGCATGCCTTGTCAAAGTCTTGGCATGTCAAGAGTATTCTAGTACCTTCAAGTCCCTACAAAGTTTGCAAAGAGATGGCAATAAGAAAACTATGAGGTGAACAAACGCTGAAAGTTTGAAGAGGTGTTTTACCTGATTAACAAAAACATCCCAAAACAACGGTCCAACTATTGCAGTTTGCCAGTTGTGAATGTGTAAAACATCAGGCTGCTTTCCAGATTTTGCAATGTAATCCAATGAAGCACGAGAGAAGTATGCAAATCTGATTTTGTTCTCAGATAACACATATAAACCAAACCAGTCTGAAAACAAATGTAGATTCAAGCTCAACTATATCAAATTGAAGTACTGACCTATCAAAATCGTCCTGATACCCGTATACTTTATCACGGCTAAACATTGACGAGTAATACACTGGTTGAATAAGTGTCACTCCTATTCCAGAGACAACTCTGCATAAACAAGGTTCTCTTTGCCTTAAATTTAGGAAGAAATGGAATGTTTTGACAATATTTTACCAATTCTTCTTTTACAAACACTGAAAAATATCAACATTATAAGAAGAATAACTTGCAACAGCTCACTCACCCGTTCCATATTCGGTTTGCATGCAGCTGGCCATCAAAATAAGAATATGCATCGGCTTCGATTTCACGAAGCCCTTCAATTTCGTCCAAATCAAGTGTAGAATATCTGTTAATGAATATAGTTAATAAGACTCTACTTCACAGTTGATATTATAAAGTATATTTTTCTGAAGGATTTGACTCATACTTTGGCAATATAACTTCAACCATGTAACCCTCTTCTTGGAGTGCACAAGACAATCCTGTTATATATGAGGCCAAAGGTCCAACAGAAACTAATGGAGCCATTTCGGTGCAAATATGAATCACATGGAGACCATTCCTGGAATCAATTGACAAATACAAGTCAAAACATAAATTAAAAAAATGTGAAATAAGCTTGAAGATAAAGTCCACTAGAATTTTCACCTTTTGCCTTTATTTGTGAACCGTCTAAGTTCTGCTAGAATTTCGGCATCTCCTTGTTGCAGGACATCAAGAGGAAATACAGAGATGTTCGCTTCATGCTCTTTAACCAGCTTTCTCATGGATGAAGCTTCTTCAATGTTAACTAGTCCATTGATAACCATAGAATCAATACGGAGAAGCAACTCCCAGAATAGAGACGACTTATCTGCTTATAACATGGTACAAGATAAGCTTCAGGGTTCAAAAGACTAGTATCACATCGCTCACTTGAATACAAATCATCAAAAACTATAGAGACTATTCAAAAAAATGAGACCTTTCTTGATTACAATCTGACTTTCTGCCTCCAATTGGTTTATCCTCTCTAACAATTCCTCTTTATCTTTCTTTAGCTGTTCTAACTCGTCAACTGCAGCTAGGCGTTGTTTGTTTAAGATCATTATATCTAATCACACAACAAAGACGACACAATCCAATCGGGTGAGTTAACTTTCAGAATATGAAACCGAAACAAATAGCAACCAATTTTGTTTTTACTTTTTTGAGCTTCTCTAAAGAGGTTCCATATGTCCTTATGTTTTGCTTCTTTTGTAATAGAAGATTGTCCAAGACTTTTCTGTGAACTAAACTAGTTACATTCTGCTAGAAAATCAGAGAAGATAGCAAACTTCAAACCAAAGAAGAGTAACCTGAGAATTGTCAAACTCTTCATGCCCTTCTGATCTGGAATCGAAAAGAATCCAGTTTAATTACAGAGAAGCAAAATCAATTCTTGCAACACAAAATATTCTTCTACACAAACCAGAAAGATTGAGAAAGGTTCACTCTAGATAAGCAATGATTTCATGAAATTAACTAAATTCTGTAAAATGCTACACTAATATTACTATCAACCTGAAGAATTCGGATCGAACAGAGCAGAAAGAGAAATCTCACGAAGGAGACGAAACTCAAAACCTCAAACAATGAAGCGCGTGAGACTTTCGATGCCTAGGGTTCACTATATGGACTTTAGAGGATGACCCACGAAGCGACAGATTCCATATCGTCGGAAGATTCGCCGTTGCTTGCATCGTTTGGAAAAGTTTCAATCTTCGCCGGCAAAATTTACCGGGAACGACAAAATAGAAAACAGCCGGTAATAATAAATGGAGCTTAAATAAATAGAAAACACGAAAACGCCCCATCATTATTAGAATCTTTAACATTAAACCTAGATACTATCTTTACTCTAAAATTGCACCCTATAAAAGGACAAATATAAGCCACACAGAAACTATATGGAAATTCGGTATTTACCACTACAATATTTTTAAAAATATACCCCAATATTATTGTTACTCTCAAAACTCACCTTACAATGTTTTTTTTTTTTGGTCGAGAGAGGGAAGACCCCATAATTTATTAAATAAAAGTAACCCAAAAATACATAAAAAAAACATAGTAAGTTAATTTTCTTAAGTGTTTAAAGACCTCATACTATGAACCGAATATTATGTTCAACTAGTTTACATATATTTAAATTTTAATATTTTTGTTTTAAAATATTATATATTTAAAAATATAAAATTTTACTTAAAAAATCAAAAACCTTAAAATAGTGGTATAAAATATAAATTTTAAAATATGTTTAAATAAAATTATAAGTGTTTAAAATTTATATGTGTAAAACATGTTGAACCTAGAACACCTTTTAATCACCTTTTACTATGAACCTAGAACACAATGTGTATTAAAAATATACAAATTTTTAAAAAACAAATCAATAAAAATATAAGTGTTACAATATTTATTTATGTGTAAAACATGTTGAACCTAAAACACCTCTTAAGGACCTCATACTATCGACGGGATGTTATGTCCAATTAGTTTACACATACAGTATTTAAATTTTAATACTTAAAAACATAAATATAATATATATTTAAAATATTACTTTAAAAATCAAAAACCTTAAAATAGTGGTATTAAAAAAAATATATATATTTTTAAATAAAATCATAAGTGTTAAAATTTATATATGTATAAAATTTATTGAACCTAGAACACCTCTTAAGTACCTCTTACTATGGACAAGATGTTATGTCCAACTAGTTTACACATATTTAAATTTTAACATTTAAAAGCAAAAATATTATATATTTAAAAATAAAAAATATTTTTATCTAAAATATTAGTTAAAAAATCGAAAACCTTAAAATAGTAGTAATTTAATTTTTAAATAAAAACATAAGTGTTAAAAATTTATATGTGTAAAACATATTGAACCTAGAACACCTCTAAAAGACCTCATACTATGGACGGGATGTTGTGTCCAATTAGTTTACACATATTTAAAATTTAACACTTAAAAACAAAAATATTATGTATATTTTAAAAAATAAAACATTTTATCTAAAATATTACTTAAAAATCAAAACAAAAATTAAATAGTGCATAAAATACAAATTTAAAAACAATTTTAAATAAAAAGAATAAGTGTTAAAAATTTATATGTGCAAAACATATTAAACCTAAAACACCTCTTAAAGACCTCATATTATGGACGGGATAATGTATCTAATAGTTTACACATATTTAAAATTTAACACTAAAAAATCTATTAAAAACAAAAATTAAAACAATTTATTTAAAAAAATATTTGTGAAAACCTTGTGATTAGTTTTAAATCAGAAAAATCAGAACGGAAAAACATAAAATCTTTTTTTTCTTTTTAAAATCAAAATCATAATCTTTATTAAAAAAGAAAAAGGGTAGTAAAGTAATATACCTAAAAGTCGTGATATACTCAGGCGGCGACTCGTGCTTGTTCTGAAACTTGAAACCACAAACGAGAGCGTCTTCGTGTTTTCTTTCGCCATCCTCTTAGTTCCTCGTTGTCTCCGGTGAAAGCATCTCGGTGGCTAGATCATTATCCGGTGAACTGAAATCTATTTTGTTTTGGACGGTAGACGACGGCCGTGGATTGAAGGAGATTATCATTCAATCTATGAAACGATGATATGCTTTAATTTCGGCTCCGATCAGTCTGAAATCTTACGGATGTTGCATCGGCTTTTGCTTGGATCATCGTCGTCGGCTTCTACTTGGATCATCATCATCGATCGGAATCCACAGAGTTTATGTATAAAGAGAGAGTTTTGATTTGTCTCTGAAGGAAGAAGATGAGAAAGAAAGAAATAGAGAGAGTTTTGATTTGTCTCTCAAGGAAGAATTAGAAGAAGCGTTGTTGAGACTGCGTGAGAGCGTCTCTCATCTATTTATTTATAAGGGGAGCAAAGAGGTTCAAAAGAAACAAGGAAATTGCTAATCACAATTAACAACGGTCACAATCACATAATATTTGACAAGATAAACTTAACGGTCACATAATATTTGACAAGAAACACTTAACGGTCACATAAAGATTTCCTTTTTTCCTTGGATGGCTTTTCATGAGTTTGTTTCCTTTGTTTGTTAGTTGTTACTGTGAGAGAATCTGATGAGTTTAATTAAAGTGAAGAATTCACTCATTGCATGATCCGATCCTCAAAAGTATGTATACTAACCACAACAATCATGATTGTCCATCAAATTTGTCTTTTTTTAATGTTCTTTTGTCAAGCGGCCCACAAACCCACCAGCTTGCCCCAATAAGCATCATCACAGGGCGGGCTTGAACTCTACATATGTCCATAAAATATCGGGCTTGCGGGTTGGCCCGCGAAACAAATAGAATTTGATGGAACCTTCTGCTTCGTCTAGAGGATCTCAAACTACTACAGTACTCTAATTTTCAACTAAACCTAAAACTCTTCAGACTTCAGAGGATTTCATACCAAAATTTCGATTCTAAGTTAAATTGTTACCATCCTGTTCATACATTCATCAATTTTTCAATGTGGTATCATCCTTTTCTTTCTAGTGTAAATCTGTTTTGATTGATTCTAGCTTTCATTAGTTGTCTATTGGATGTAGAAGGTGCGATACTGTTGTAAAAGAGACACAAACTCAATCTGACACCATTAGGTATAAGTAAATCCTGCAAATGGAAAGTGACTTACGAGTGGTAATAAATATAATGTTCAGAACATGTTTCCTCTCTAATTCTCTCTGTTTTCCCAATATTTAAAATACAGTTTCGCAAGTATTGAAAGTGTTTTAAAAAGTGATCATACATAGTAAGAGTAACTCGTAGAGAGAGATAAGTTATGGGAACTGACTGTATCAAATTAGTTGGACCATGTTTTATGTCCGTGATGGTCGGACTCAGAAACAGAGTGGTGATGTGAAGATGACATGTTTATGGTCCCATTTTCACTTTTATTGGGTCGTGTTTCACCTTTCAAATGAACCACTAGAAAATTGAAGCAACTTTTTTTTTTCAAACCAAAGGAAAAAAGATGACTTTGTTAAGACCTTTGTCTTGGTTTTTTTTGCTTCATCAAGCGTCGCTTTCGCAACATGTTCTCTCTATTATTACATGATTTCAAAACAAGCAAAACATATCACTGCCTAATTCTTAACTTTGTGCTTCAGTCTTTCCATAAATAATAGTTAACTTTCAAATTCCTAAATGTACTAAAATCAACTATGGTTGTTGAGCTTTATTATTCTTCCGTTTAATCTTGGTTCGAAAGAAAAAAGATATGGTATAATCATTCCATTCATATACGTATTACTAATCATAGTTATCTTTTTGGTGAGTAAAGAGATTTGAATCAAGATTGTGTGTTGGTAATAAGAATCCTTATAGAGATGTGCATTTAAGGAGACAGAAAGGAACACAGCACGAGACGATGCGGTTAGAGAATAAACAAAACAAAAAGAAACTTGGTAATGGATACAACGTGATTCCATCGTTAAACAACTTTGCTTTTGGCTTTGGATTCTTCTCTATTTTAACTCTTAACCCAATGTTATCTCATTATCCTTCATCTCAATCTATTTTTCTATTTACTTAAATTTGAGTTTTCAAGACACTTTTTAAAAAAATGAAAAAGGGTTAGAAATAGAGAAGAGAGTAAGAAAGAAGTGTAAAATCAAATAAACGAATCTCATTAAGCACCTACTTCCCACATCTTTCTTAAAGTTTCTTACATAAAGCTCCCTTCACACGTGCTTACCAAATCAGATTGTCAATAATTCTTGCTCAATAATTTTTCGAAATTTATTTGAATTTATCTAATAAAAATACATTGTTTGAGTATGATATTTTGCTTAAGAAGGTTGATTATTCTCCCTATCAAAGTCTAAAAAGAAGATTACAAAACAATTGTATGGTTAAATTCATATAAATTTGTGACTAGTATTTTAATATTTACATATATACAAATACTTATAGATGAAACGAGAATGCAGAAATGATTATAGATAGATCAGTGACAGTGAACTGTAGCAACCGGCAAAGAAACCTCGTTAGCTGGACACACGATTACGATCATGCCCCCAGTCTCCTCTGTCCAGACGGCTGCATTAATAACAACGAGCTAGAGGGTGTTTTCGTCTTTTCGATACTTATCCCAAAACCGACAATCTCTGGTTTGGACTCGAAGGCTGATTTGGTCAATTCATAGCAACCGAACGAGCAGTCCATTCAAGTCCAAAGAGCTCCTTAGTGGTAAAAGATGTAATTACGTAGATGTTCCATGGTCAAGAATGTATTCAGTCAAAATAAATATTTGACCAAAACTTTCGGTTAATTTCCTACCACCAGCAAAATTATAACTTTTTCTAATAATTATCAATCATTTTCAATCTCTTTTAATTTTCTTTTTCACTTTTTTTTATTAATTAAAGTCAATTCACACTATACAAAAAGAAGGAAGTCTAAATATTTTTTTACTTTCATGTTGCTTTTCTAACTTTTATATTTTGCTCTTCTCAACAGATTTTGCTGGTTTTTGTATTAGAAATATTATTATGTTTCCAGAAATGAATTTTTTATATGTCGTCTGGATTCGTATATATATATTGGAAAGTGAAATTAATTCATTTGATTTTTTTCTTTGATATATCGACCAAATCAAATAAATACGACCCCATTGTGGCATTGTTAATGCAAAAAGGCACAAGTACAAAAAAAACATAATAATTCACTATTTTATTTACAGACACATGGGCCCAATTCATACGGCCCAATTACCATAAACCTCTCTTTTAAAGAGTGGGTTCCACAGTGGTAAACTTTTTGACTATCCATTGGAATGATTGCATCTGGACCGTTCATCTACATTAATTATTGGGTTTTTTCGCTTTAAAGCATCAATTAACTTATTACGTATAGGATTAGATTACCAATAACGATCTTTTTAGCTTTTGTCGTTTTCCGATAAAACCATACGATTAAGAATATGACCTCTTGTATCTTTTGAGGGATTTTAGTTAATCTTTCTACATTTATTTTGTTGGATGCTCATACAATTATCCTGTGTCTCTCAAAATAAAACAAAAATTACTCTATTTATTAGTACATTACACATGATTATTTAGAAAATGTATATTGTGGTCATATGAAATGAGAAATTAAAGGAAATTTGTCAATACTTGAGAACATCACCATTCAAATGTTTCAAGAACAACATGACTCCAAAACAAAATAAATGAACCTTTCCCTAATAATAGTATATTCTCCATCGTACAAAGTTCTAAATAATACAATATTCATTTCGTCAAAGCATATGATGTGTTGGAATCAGAATTATCTGCAAATGTTTGAATTTCAAATGTTAGTATCAGGCTATTTTTACTGTTTTATCAAATATCGTTTCTTCTGCAATCTATCACTTGATTGTTTTATCAAATCAGCACTAGTATTATTGATTTTGTAATTTGTGTTTGTCTACCTCCAATTACTTTTTAGTGTTATGATTAGTAATGTAATAAAATCACAAATCTGACGTGGCACCTATATACAATTCCAAAAACAAGTGGAACGAATATAAAACAAATTCACACCTTCCTCATCTTCTTCTTCGTCTTCACTTACCTTCTCTCTACACTCACACCATCTCACAACCCTAATCTCTCCCACACAAGAGAGATAGAGAGAAACAATGAAACTTTTTCTTCTCCTTCTTTTTCTTCTCCACATTTCTCATACCTTCACCGCAAGCCGACCAATCTCCGAGTTCCGTGCTCTCCTCTCACTCAAAACCTCTCTCACCGGCGCCGGAGATGACAAAAACTCGCCTCTCTCTTCCTGGAAAGTCTCAACAAGCTTCTGTACATGGATTGGTGTCACGTGCGATGTATCTCGCCGTCACGTGACTTCTCTTGATCTCTCCGGTCTCAACCTCTCCGGTACTCTTTCCCCAGATGTTTCTCATTTACGTCTTCTTCAGAATCTATCACTCGCTGAAAATCTAATCTCCGGTCCGATTCCGCCGGAAATCTCGAGCCTTTCCGGTCTTCGTCACTTAAATCTCTCGAACAATGTCTTCAACGGTTCGTTTCCCGATGAGATTTCTTCTGGATTGGTGAATCTCCGAGTTCTTGATGTCTACAACAACAATCTAACCGGAGATTTACCGGTTTCCGTCACCAATCTGACTCAGCTCCGGCACCTTCACCTCGGTGGTAACTACTTCGCTGGAAAGATCCCGCCTTCGTACGGAAGCTGGCCAGTTATTGAGTATCTAGCGGTTTCCGGCAACGAGCTTGTCGGGAAAATCCCTCCAGAGATCGGAAACCTAACGACTCTCCGGGAGCTTTACATCGGCTACTACAACGCTTTCGAAGACGGTCTTCCTCCAGAGATCGGAAATCTATCGGAGCTAGTCAGATTCGACGGAGCTAATTGCGGATTAACCGGTGAGATTCCGCCGGAGATTGGGAAGCTTCAGAAACTCGATACGCTTTTCTTGCAAGTGAATGTCTTCTCCGGTCCATTAACTTGGGAGCTAGGAACGCTATCGAGTTTAAAATCAATGGATTTGTCTAACAACATGTTCACCGGAGAGATTCCAGCGAGTTTCGCAGAGTTGAAGAATCTCACGCTTTTGAATCTCTTCCGTAACAAACTTCACGGCGAGATACCGGAGTTCATCGGAGATTTGCCGGAGCTTGAAGTGTTACAGCTTTGGGAGAACAATTTCACCGGAAGCATCCCGCAGAAATTAGGAGAAAACGGTAAACTAAATCTCGTCGATCTCTCTTCCAATAAGCTGACCGGAACTTTACCGCCGAACATGTGCTCCGGTAACAAGTTAGAAACTTTAATCACTCTTGGAAACTTTCTCTTTGGTTCAATCCCTGATTCTCTTGGTAAATGTGAGTCTTTGACCCGGATCCGAATGGGTGAGAATTTCCTGAACGGGTCAATCCCAAAAGGACTATTCGGATTACCCAAATTAACTCAAGTGGAGCTCCAAGATAATTATCTCTCCGGAGAGTTACCAGTCGCCGGAGGTGTCTCTGTTAATCTTGGTCAGATCAGTTTATCAAACAACCAGCTCTCAGGTCCATTACCTCCGGCGATCGGGAACTTCACCGGCGTTCAGAAACTTCTTCTTGATGGAAACAAGTTCCAAGGTCCTATTCCTTCAGAGGTAGGGAAGCTTCAGCAGCTCTCGAAGATTGATTTCAGCCACAACTTGTTCTCCGGTCGAATCGCGCCGGAGATTAGTCGTTGCAAGCTCTTAACGTTTGTTGATCTGAGCAGAAACGAGCTCTCCGGTGAAATCCCAAATGAGATCACTGCTATGAAGATATTGAATTACTTGAACCTGTCGAGAAACCATCTGGTTGGATCAATCCCTGGTTCAATCTCGTCAATGCAGAGCTTAACATCTCTTGATTTCTCTTACAACAACCTCTCCGGTTTAGTTCCGGGAACAGGACAATTCAGTTACTTCAACTACACATCGTTCTTGGGTAATCCTGATCTCTGTGGTCCTTATCTTGGTCCTTGTAAAGACGGTGTTGCTAAAGGAGGTCACCAGAGTCATAGTAAAGGACCTTTATCAGCTTCTATGAAGTTATTGCTTGTTCTTGGACTACTTGTTTGTTCGATTGCGTTCGCGGTAGTAGCCATAATCAAAGCTAGATCATTGAAAAAGGCGAGTGAGTCACGGGCTTGGAGGTTAACAGCTTTCCAGAGACTAGACTTCACGTGTGACGATGTCTTGGATTCTCTCAAAGAAGACAACATTATAGGCAAAGGAGGAGCTGGTATTGTCTATAAAGGCGTAATGCCTAATGGTGATCTAGTCGCGGTTAAAAGACTCGCTGCAATGTCTCGTGGATCTTCCCATGATCACGGCTTCAACGCAGAGATTCAAACCTTAGGAAGGATAAGACACAGACACATAGTGAGGCTTCTCGGATTTTGCTCAAACCACGAGACGAATCTACTTGTCTATGAGTACATGCCTAATGGTAGTCTCGGTGAGGTGCTTCACGGTAAGAAAGGAGGACACTTGCATTGGGACACACGTTACAAGATTGCTCTTGAAGCTGCTAAAGGACTCTGTTACCTTCATCACGATTGTTCTCCATTGATCGTTCACAGAGATGTCAAATCAAACAACATCCTCCTTGATTCAAACTTTGAAGCTCATGTTGCTGACTTTGGTCTCGCTAAATTCCTTCAAGATTCCGGTACTTCTGAATGTATGTCTGCAATCGCTGGCTCTTACGGCTACATAGCTCCAGGTACTAAAATCTTCAAAAAAAGTTTCTAACTTTACAATCTCTTGCTCTGTTTTTCTCTTTAAAGTTTCTAACTTTACTATCTTTTGCTCTGTTTTGGTGTTTGTGTAGAGTATGCGTATACGTTGAAGGTAGATGAGAAGAGCGATGTGTATAGTTTCGGTGTGGTTCTTTTGGAACTCGTCACCGGAAGAAAACCTGTCGGAGAATTTGGAGACGGTGTCGATATAGTGCAATGGGTTCGTAAAATGACTGATTCGAACAAGGATTCGGTTCTGAAAGTATTGGATCCGAGACTTTCTTCGATTCCGATTCATGAAGTGACGCACGTCTTCTATGTAGCGATGCTCTGTGTAGAAGAACAAGCTGTTGAGAGGCCGACTATGAGAGAAGTTGTTCAGATTCTCACTGAGATCCC
This sequence comes from Arabidopsis thaliana, assembly GCF_000001735.4. Lineage (NCBI taxonomy): Eukaryota > Viridiplantae > Streptophyta > Magnoliopsida > Brassicales > Brassicaceae > Arabidopsis > Arabidopsis thaliana. The sequence continues at coordinate 26,284,840 of NC_003076.8, forward strand.
GAAGTTGCCACCGTCGAAGGATCAGCCGATGACGGAATCAGCGCCGGAGAGTGAGCTTTCGCCGAAGTCTGGTGTTCAAAGTCCGCCGGATCTACTCAATCTATGAGAGTTTTCTGATTCACGGCGGTTAATTTAGGGTACCGGTATAAGGGGTAAATTTGTCTTTTCATAAATGTTATTAGCGATGAGATTTGGTTGTTAATTTACTTTAATCCCTCTTAGTACGGTTTGTGCTTTGGTCCGGTTTAGTAGGTTTTTTTTTGAAAGAAGGTTGTTTAAACTCTTTTTAAGTGTGTTTCATTTTCCTTTTTTATGTTTTTAATCGGTATTCGGCTTTATTTAGTTTGTAATTTGTGTTAATGAAAATGTACAGTTGGTTTTTTTTTGAAGGAATTTCAAAATATCTTGAAAAGAGTGAAATGTGTAATGTGAACACTCTTGCATGTCTTGCTATAGAGTCACGCATCTGCAACTGATATGAACGATCACCTTCTTTATTGTTTTTAGGTATTTGACTTTGTTACAAAGATTCAAATGTAGCTACTAACACCTGCAATAACCTGAAAGAAATTTCATCAAACAGAAATTATATTTGATCTCCATCAACAAGATGTTTGAGAGCGGTTAAAGTTGTGGTTGCGTTTGCGTTTGGTGAAAATGTTAACTTGGAAGAATAATTAAAGAGGAAGCATGTGAGAGGTCAAAGGTATAAATGTGGTGGGGAGATAATGATTGGTTTTGAGTTAATATGAGAAGCCTATAAGGTGATATTTCTCCCACATGCAAAATATATACCAAAGTCTTTAAGTCTTTAATGATTTTGATGAGATCTCTTCTCTATTCCCTGCTCATGAAGCAATTTCTACTCTATGTAAAGCATTTATGATTTCATCGATCACTCATAAATATAAGCCACACCCAACTTACATTAATATGGTTTTCATTTGGCTGTACGTAGTTTCCAATGATGATTGTAGATCTAAGTCTAGGTTTTAATGAGAAAATTGGACCAAACAAACAAAATTGTAGCTATCTTCGTGTTTGTTCACATTTTGGAGATAACAGCCTAACTAGATCATGGGCTAAGTGTTAGCTTTGATAGGGATTCTCACGTAACTCTATGATAACATATTGCACTAAAATGTGATTTAGTTCACTCACTAAGTTAGTGACATTTCCAAAAAGTGTCATCCACTTAGCAAATTCCGTTGCTATGTTTATGATTCTTTCATTACTATACTCCAAGCAAGAATTTGACGAGTGATACTGCAATTTTATCTTTTTCATAAACGTAACGTTTATTTCACAAACAAACAAAAAGTGTTTTTGTAATTTCCTTGATGCACACATCAATTGCGTGTGTGTTCACGATTTCATCACATATACAACAACTATTTTCCATTTCACTGTGCGTCCATGGGATATTCATGTTCGATGGATCATAAAGGTAAAAGACTCAGGAAAAACAATAGTTAATGTCATTTCATATCAGCTTTATATTCTCACATTATGCGTAATTTCCGGACAAAAGAAAGCTATTAATTAGAAACTTTTTTTATCTCAAAGAATTTTCGTCTGTGACAACTCATAAGCACTGAAAATTAGACTACTCCAATTTTCTAACTCAATTTACTCTGTGTCTATGCTATAGACCTATCAGTTATGTAGCACATATAAATATCAATCCAAACATTTTAATTGGTAAGTTTTAGGGGTGAAAATGCCACGTGGAATTTATGATTGTGATGTGACAGAGACACGTAGAAAGAAGAAGGAGTGCACTGTGTTTTGAATGGGTCCGTTTTGTCTTTATCTTGGCCTTCATTGTTTTCCCCGACATAGTTATGTCCCATCCCTCGTAGTTGCTAAAGAGAATCCTTACACCAAGGTAAATTACAATAACAAAATTTAGAAATTTAAATTTATCAATTGATCTGATATGTGAAATGCAGTTTGTATACATTTGGTATTAGCCGCTCAATTTTCTTAAAAGATTTCAGAATTTAGTGTAGGTGATTAGGTATAATTAGTTGCTGGTCATCATAAGAAGAAAAACACAAAAACCCTAATTAATATTCGTACCTGCTATCACTAACACTATATAATATACGAAAGTGTCTAGCTAATTATGTAAGATGATTATAGTGGCTCTACCTTTTACTATGATTCACGTACTAGTGACTTGTGTTGGCCCAAATCTTACTCATTCCGTTTAAATTTTATAGTGTTTACATATATATATGTAATGGAGTTGGAATGCTCTTGGGGACATCAAGAATGACCGTTTGTTTATCCGTGACATATGACTGAACTAAGTAAAATAAAGGACGTAAATAGTTAGTATATGAATTTGATTCATGGATGAACGTCCGTGACATATGAGACCGTCGTATGTCAAGAAAATGTGTGTGAGAAAATTATATGTCATATACGATGATATCGTAACGTGGTGCTAGCTAGGTAGAGATTCGCTTTGTTTCGTAAATGCTCATCGACGTAAACAAAATCACTTTTGAGTTTTATAGTTTCACGAGTAATGATGTACTTGTATATTATGATGATTGCAGTACTCTTTTTTTCTTAAAGAAGAAAGCAGGAGATGATTGTAAATTTGTAAATGTATATTCTTGTAACCAGAGAATTATCATCAGAGATTAATAATGGTTAAATTTAGAAAGTAATAATAGTGAGGTGACACTGAAAGGACAAAAAGAAGAAGAGACAATTGGTTAAGTGCCACTTTTTCTATTTGTTGACATACATTTTTGAAAATCAAACGTGACAAATATTTCCAAATGCTTCTGATCCTTTTGAATTTTAAGCACATAGCTCTTTTAAAAATAATTAAATTACAATTAGCTGTAAAGTTCACTTGCCTCATTATTTACAAGATAGAGAAATATTATAATGTTTTGCATGATCAAACCTTCTTACTATATTTTACCAGGCATGATCTAATTTCTAATAATGCATTGTCTAATACGTAATCATTACTGCCATTATTATAAGTTATGCACATGCATAAACAATATCTATCAGCTTTTTGAAATCTTTGTTATCTTGAAATTTTAGCTATGAGCTGACCAATGGATGAATAATAAGATCGATGGCGAACCACGCCTTCACACCAAATGTCAGCAAACCAAATGTTAGTTTGGACTCTTGTATTTTATCGCTTACAAATTGCAATGAAGTAATGATCACATATTCGATAAGTTGGATTTATCATGTAAAACTTTGTTTAAAGCATGTAGTTATAATTGCGAATCAAAACTTTAGCTTTGTTTTGCCTTTGGATTCCAGATTCCACCAATTAGTATCTCCAAAAAGGGCATACACAGTCAACTTTGACACGTGAGTTCCCACACGTGTATCATAGACATTCCTATAAACCGCACGATAAAATGTAAAGCATCACGAGACTCATAATTGGGATTTCCTCTCTTCTTTCTTTGCTTTAATATTCTTTTCAAAATGAGAGATCACACGAGACACACGAGAACGTCCACATACCGAATCATTTGTTTTTTTTTTGTTTGGTCAACAATCACTATTTGTTGTTATATGATCATCTTTAACTGTATAAAACGTCCGTGAAAGTTTTTTTATGCGGAGTTGGGTAAAAGATCCGTTTGGCAAAACGTGACAACATAAAAATGATTCATATAATTTGGGCCATGAAATAATGGGCCTATCCTCGAATCAGATGTTATTTTTTAAAAAAGCTCAGATTATACATAGTTGGATCCTGAAAAGCCGAATCACAAAAATAATATGGGCTTTACTTTTGAAAACTAAAAAAGCCCAATATCTTGAAAAATGATTTAACATGCATAAGCGCCACCTTGTGTCGAAAGGTGGAGTAGGCTCTGTTTAGACGACAATAAATTTTATTGAGTGCTGCTGATTGTGAATTTTGAATCTTTAAAGTTATATTTTTGTTATTAACTTGTCGAGGCCTTTGAGCACTAACAAAATTGGAGTTCCAGCTCACCCACTGGCCCACTAGGCGTTATTACGTTAACGAAATTTCCAACGGTCAAAAATAGTTTTCCTTTTTTCAATGGGGATAGTTTGGTAATTTCGACTCTCTCACAGCCAAGTTTTCCTTTTTCTCTAGGTTTTATGTTTCCTGATACAACGTACATAAAATTGTTTACAAGTATAACTCCAGCGTCAGAGATCCATTCGATAGCGACTTCTCTCTCTCTCTCTTTTCTGATATCAGAAAAACTTTCTTTGTTTTCTCTCTTCCCTTTTCTCATATAGAAAAACGTTCAGAGATTCAAAAAAAAAGGTCGAATTTTGTTTTTTGGGTATGACGATCATAAGCAAAAGCAAAGGATGTCTTCAAGAGATCAAATCAACTTGCGCCGACTCCAACACTCTGTTTTCAAAAGGTATTTTTCTTCCTTATCTATGTTTCTCTTTTATCTACTGTCTTGTTGGAATTTTTGGCCAAATCAACATCTTTTTATATGGTTTGTTAATCTTTAGTATCTAATTATCTGGTTGATCGCAAAACAAATAATTCTCATGTTCAAAGTGGGTTTCTTCTAATCCAATTTGAATTTTAGTTCTTATATTATTCCCCTCTAACCCTAATCATATGTTTCTCAAACTTTTGATTTTTATTCAAGATTCCTCCTAATCAGTTATTTCTTCTTTGTATGTAGATGTAGTTGCAACTTCAGAGCTTTTCTCATCTGTGGTGTCGTAGCGTGAGAGAGACGGATTTGCAGTCATTGAAACTCTTTGGACATTACAAAGCCCAATAAAGATGGACAAATGACAAGCCCATTTTTAAATTTTGTCTGACTCTCGCCTATCCTACATGAATTCTACAGAGACAATGCATCATCCCATTCGGCTAGGTCAATTTTCATCCCTATCTTGTTTATAATCTATAATCTTATAGATAGGTTACTTACAAAAAAGGTCTTTAATACTACTTTTGATTTTTCAAAACATAATATATTTCTCAAAGTTTTTGATTTTTAAAGGTTTTTAACTCTCTTTATTTTTCTATTTTTTTCTTCTATAAATATTAAATTAATATGACGTTGTGAAATCTAACCGGATTTTGGATCCTGCCATGTAACCATGGTCATTAGCGATTCCACAAATCCAACATGTTTTTTCACATCTTCATGTATATTTAGCATTTTTTTTTTTTTTTTTTTTTTTTAAAAAGTTTTCAACTCTTTTGTTTTTTTTAAAGGTTCTATAAATACTAAATTCATATGAGATTCAATATTTAGAATATAAATACTAAACTAATACATGTGGATACCCAATACAAATATAAACCTAACAGTATTAGTTATATACTAAACTAATATATATATATATATTTGTAATACCTCAAGAACCTAAAATTAAAATAATAAATCCGAATATACAGCGGCGGATCCACGTTATGGGTGATGGGGGCAACTGCCACCAGTAAAATATAAATAATTTACGTTTTTTAATAATACAGAGTAAGTAAAGTAACAGAATGGTATGAAATGCTCCCACTAAAAGCAAGAAGTATCGGGTTCAAACCCATTTAAAGACATTTTGCCCCCATTAAATATTTCTGCTGAGTCCGCCCCTGCGAATATACTAGATTTTGTTTTTTAGTAATTCATATAAATTGGATATATTTGGGATAAAAGTAGCCAATGTTATAGTTTTCTTTTAGGTAATTTGAGTATTTTGGTTATATTTGGGTAAAGAGTAGTAACCAATGTATTTTTGGGTAATCGGATATTTCGATTAGATTTAGTATATATGGTACTCTTTCCGTTTCACAATATAAGTTGTTTTAGCTAAAAGCACGCAGATTAAGAATATTTATTTTTAAAAAGTTTAACCAATCATAAAAGACACTGCATAATAGAAATAATTATAAAACATTAAAATAATATATAATAGAAATTTGAAAACAACTTATATTGTGAAACAAAAAATTTGGTCCAAAATAACTTATATTATGAAACGGAAGAAGTATATTATATTCTCTCATCCATTTTAAAAATAAAATTTGAGGATTTTAAACAAACTTGTTCCCCCTTTTTATGGAGTACTTCTTATAATAGTGGCTAATTATAAGAGTCTAAAAACGAATTTTTATATGAATTTAGAAAAATTAGGATGGGGTTTTTGGGAAAGATAAAATGTTGCCTATAACAGTACATATTTAATCAGACAGAAGTGTCTTCACGGCGACGAAGAGTGTCTTCCGGCAATTGCATACTCCAACGCAAACAAAAAATGAAAATAAAGCAAATGTCATTCCCGTTAAATAATACGTGAATGTCATTCCCGTTGAATGCTAATTAAAGTAGAGAAGCCTCAAAATCCGATGAGTCATACGTGAATGTGGTTCTAGTGTCTCCCCAAATGGCTTCCTTCCATTTAATTCCGAAGTTAACTTTTACACTTGCCATCAAACTTTAGTAATGAAGAAAACATTGATACAACAAAACTGCGAGTGTAAAAAGTCTCATTTCACTGTTAAATTATTAATTTTAAGAGTAGACATTAACTGCGCCTAACTGATGACTAAAGAAGAGTTGATCAAACAAAGTCTACACATTACCTAACATTCTCTGTTCTAACTAAATACATCCATTTAAGAGACACTTACCAACCTCCTACTCAAAGCTACTCTAACTGTTGTTCAATTAACCATCAACATAACTGCAGGAGTAATTGATTAAACAACAATGAACTCTGACTTCATCAAAAACATCGAAAGACTCTGAAGTCAAGCATGTTGTTTTTATATGTCAACCGCAAACCTATGCATTAAACAACCAATAGAAGCCAAAAAAACGTACAGAATCTAGGAGAATGCAACTATGATTATGAAAATTCACGCACACTAATACCACTAGCTTACAATTAGAGAGTGAAACGTTACAATACGTCCACGCAAAATACGTCTTATTATTATGATAACGTACATTAATATTCATGTTTTCTGTTTGTGCTCTGCATTTTGCTTATCTGTGCTAGGTGAAAACAAAAAAAAGAAGAGATTTGGACATTTTAACACACGCTTTGCTCGCACTTCACTTTTTTCACAATCATACTGTTATTTTCCTTCCTCTTATAATGAAAACTTACCGATAAGCAAATTTGTACCAAACGTATGAACGAATGATCTTTCTAGATTAGTCGATTTTACCATACATTAATTAAATTATTAGGTTCATCTACCCAACTACAAAAAAAGGGAGATAACGTTGGCGTTTTCAAAAAAGAGTGAACACTAATAAAAGTTTTCTAGATTCCTTTTCTCAACTTTTCTTTAAGCTAAAAGACTCCAAACAAACACTTAAGAAAGAAACTGTCACTCAAACTTAAACCTACTTCCCATGTGAATCAAAAGAAAGCAAAAAAAACCAGCAAATCCGTCCATCTTTAAATAACAATCTCAAACTCTTTAAACGTTACTCAACTTTTTTCTTCTTTTCAAAAACCCATTCTATGAACACAATCTCACCTCCTTCATCGTGTTTCATACCTCTCTTCCCAACACGATGCTCACCAATACTAATCTCTTCTTCTTTCTCTCTTTACTTCTTCTTTCTTGTTTTCTCCAAGTTTCTTCCAATGGAGACGCTGAGATATTGAGTAGAGTTAAAAAGACCCGACTTTTCGACCCCGATGGAAATTTACAAGATTGGGTCATAACCGGAGATAATCGGAGTCCATGTAATTGGACGGGAATCACATGCCACATCAGAAAAGGTAGCTCCCTCGCCGTCACTACCATTGATCTCTCCGGCTATAATATCTCCGGTGGCTTTCCCTACGGATTCTGTCGTATCCGTACACTCATCAACATCACTCTTTCTCAAAACAATCTCAATGGTACGATTGATTCTGCTCCTCTCTCCCTCTGTTCTAAACTTCAGAATTTGATTCTCAATCAAAACAACTTCTCCGGTAAATTACCGGAATTCTCACCGGAGTTTCGTAAATTACGAGTCCTCGAATTGGAATCAAACCTCTTCACCGGTGAGATTCCTCAAAGTTACGGGAGACTCACTGCTCTGCAAGTTCTGAATCTTAATGGTAACCCGCTCAGTGGAATCGTTCCGGCGTTTTTGGGTTATCTGACTGAGTTAACTCGTCTTGATCTCGCTTACATCAGTTTTGATCCTAGTCCGATTCCATCAACCTTGGGGAACTTGTCGAATCTGACTGATCTTCGGCTAACTCACTCGAACCTCGTCGGAGAAATTCCTGATTCGATCATGAATCTGGTGTTGTTAGAGAATCTTGATTTAGCTATGAATAGTCTCACCGGAGAAATACCTGAGAGTATCGGAAGACTCGAATCGGTTTACCAGATTGAGCTCTACGATAACCGGTTATCTGGAAAATTACCGGAGAGTATCGGAAATTTAACCGAATTGAGGAATTTTGATGTCTCGCAGAATAATCTAACCGGTGAACTACCGGAAAAGATCGCTGCTCTGCAACTTATCTCTTTCAATCTCAATGATAATTTCTTCACCGGAGGATTACCAGATGTCGTAGCTTTGAATCCTAATCTCGTTGAATTCAAAATCTTCAACAACAGTTTCACGGGGACGTTACCAAGGAATCTCGGGAAATTCTCAGAAATCTCTGAATTCGATGTCTCGACGAACAGATTCTCCGGTGAATTGCCGCCGTATTTGTGCTACAGAAGAAAACTTCAGAAGATTATCACCTTCAGCAATCAATTAAGCGGCGAAATTCCGGAATCTTACGGCGATTGTCATTCGCTTAATTACATTCGTATGGCGGATAACAAACTCTCCGGCGAAGTTCCGGCTAGGTTTTGGGAACTTCCTCTTACTCGTCTTGAGCTAGCCAACAACAATCAATTACAAGGTTCGATTCCTCCTTCGATTTCCAAAGCTCGTCATCTATCTCAGCTTGAAATCTCCGCTAACAACTTCTCCGGTGTGATTCCCGTCAAACTTTGTGATCTCCGTGATCTCAGAGTCATCGATCTTAGCCGCAACAGTTTCTTAGGATCAATTCCGTCTTGCATCAACAAATTGAAGAATCTAGAGAGAGTAGAGATGCAGGAGAACATGCTCGACGGCGAGATTCCGAGTTCAGTGAGTTCGTGCACCGAGTTAACCGAATTAAATCTCTCCAACAACCGTTTACGAGGCGGGATACCACCGGAACTCGGTGATTTACCGGTTTTAAACTACCTGGATCTCTCTAACAACCAACTCACCGGTGAGATTCCGGCGGAGCTGTTGAGGCTCAAGCTTAATCAATTCAACGTCTCCGATAACAAACTCTATGGTAAGATTCCTTCTGGATTTCAGCAAGATATTTTTCGACCCAGTTTCTTAGGTAACCCGAATCTCTGTGCCCCAAATTTGGATCCGATTAGACCTTGCCGATCCAAACGGGAAACCCGGTACATTCTCCCAATCTCAATCCTCTGCATCGTTGCACTAACCGGAGCTTTGGTTTGGCTATTCATCAAAACCAAACCGTTATTCAAGAGAAAACCGAAACGGACCAACAAAATAACCATCTTCCAGCGGGTCGGGTTCACGGAGGAAGACATATACCCGCAATTAACAGAAGATAACATAATTGGGTCGGGCGGGTCGGGTTTGGTTTATAGAGTGAAACTCAAATCAGGTCAAACGCTTGCGGTGAAGAAACTCTGGGGAGAAACGGGTCAAAAAACGGAATCTGAATCTGTTTTTCGATCCGAAGTAGAGACGTTGGGTCGGGTCAGACATGGAAACATCGTGAAACTTCTTATGTGCTGCAACGGCGAGGAGTTTCGGTTCTTAGTGTACGAGTTCATGGAAAACGGCAGCTTAGGTGACGTTTTGCATTCGGAGAAAGAACATCGTGCCGTTTCTCCACTTGATTGGACGACACGATTTTCGATCGCGGTTGGTGCTGCTCAAGGACTTTCTTATCTACATCATGACTCTGTTCCGCCTATTGTTCACCGTGACGTCAAAAGCAATAATATATTGTTGGACCATGAGATGAAGCCACGTGTCGCCGATTTCGGTTTAGCTAAACCGTTGAAGAGAGAAGACAATGATGGTGTCTCCGATGTTTCAATGTCTTGTGTTGCTGGATCCTACGGCTACATTGCTCCGGGTTCGAATTCTTAGCTCTACAATATCAAATCGTTAAAACCCTATACGCAAGCGTTTTAGTAACATTACTGTTCTTCTGTGGATGCAGAATATGGTTATACGTCAAAAGTGAATGAGAAGAGCGATGTCTATAGCTTCGGGGTGGTTTTACTCGAACTGATTACGGGAAAAAGACCGAACGATTCGTCTTTTGGGGAGAATAAGGACATTGTTAAGTTTGCAATGGAAGCAGCTTTGTGTTACCCTTCTCCATCAGCAGAAGACGGAGCCATGAATCAAGATTCACTTGGAAACTATCGAGATCTTAGCAAGCTTGTTGATCCAAAGATGAAACTTTCGACGAGAGAGTATGAAGAGATAGAGAAAGTTCTTGACGTTGCATTGCTCTGTACGTCGTCTTTTCCTATCAACAGGCCGACCATGAGGAAAGTAGTAGAGTTGCTTAAAGAGAAGAAATCACTAGAGTGATATTAATCCTAGGCTTTTAATTATTAGGCTTCTATAATGTACAAAATCCGACTAGGATTGTTACTCATTATTATAGCCATAGGTTGGACTTTGCTTTAAAGTTTGGGTTTTTAGAAATTAAACTACTTAAAGTTTGAACCAAAAAAAAACAAAGGAAAACTACCTGAAAACTTTTGTTTTCTTGCTTCACAAGACTCTACAGACTTCAAATTTCATATATAAAAGGATAATTCAAATGGTTCCGGATGAAAATTTCCTTTTGTTGATGTTTTCAGTATAGTTATAGTCTCTTACTTAGTAAGTTAGGTTTATGGTTTTTATTTAATTATCAAATTCGTCACAACTTTGCTTTCTTAGATCCAAAAATTCGTCTAGCTATAGTTCAAATTGGTTAAAGCTGCTGATTCTCAGAGTTTTTTTCTAAATTCCTATGTCAGGATTAGGAAATAGCTTCAAGTAGTAGTTTTTGTTCGTCTGGCATGTAATTTCTGATTGAATTGTTATTTGTTGGTATGTTGTAGATCAAAGCGGATAAGGTGTATTCGATATGTAGACGAACTTTCACGGTTTTTAATTGGCGATATGGAGACTCTATTTTCACCTTTTTAGTGGACCAGGTTAGACAAATATACAAGAGCCTCTTAAAGAAAAAAATAAAAATAGTATTGGGCAACTTATAGGCCCATTATGTATATTAACAGGCCAGTTTCTCATAGGCTTTTGATACTTTCATGGACTCGAAAATTTAGGGTTTCAGAGACGACCACGTTACCACCGTCATGAAACCGCCAGTGACCGTAACATATTCACCTCTCGCATCTTCTTCTTCTTCACGGAGAAGCAATCGAAGAGAATCAATCAACTAGACAAAAATCGGAAGAAGAAACACAAACCGAGGTTTTAGAAACATGGCGTCTAAGGTAATCTCTGCCACAATCCGCAGAACCCTAACCAAACCACACGGCACTTTTTCCCGGTGTCGCTACTTATCAACCGCCGCTGCTGCGACGGAGGTGAATTACGAGGATGAATCGATTATGATGAAAGGAGTTCGAATTTCAGGTAGACCTCTTTACTTAGATATGCAAGCGACGACTCCGATTGATCCTAGAGTATTCGATGCGATGAATGCTTCACAGATCCATGAGTATGGGAATCCTCACTCGCGAACGCATCTCTACGGCTGGGAAGCTGAGAACGCCGTCGAGAACGCACGAAACCAGGTCGCGAAACTGATCGAAGCTTCACCGAAGGAGATCGTATTCGTGTCCGGTGCAACGGAGGCGAACAATATGGCGGTGAAAGGAGTGATGCACTTTTACAAGGACACGAAGAAACATGTGATAACTACACAGACTGAGCATAAGTGTGTGCTTGATTCGTGTAGGCATTTGCAGCAAGAAGGATTTGAGGTAACTTATTTACCTGTGAAAACTGATGGATTGGTTGATTTAGAGATGTTGAGAGAAGCTATTAGGCCAGACACAGGGCTAGTTTCTATTATGGCTGTGAACAATGAGATTGGTGTGGTTCAACCTATGGAGGAGATTGGTATGATTTGCAAAGAGCATAATGTTCCGTTTCATACTGATGCTGCTCAAGCTATTGGGAAGATACCTGTTGATGTTAAGAAGTGGAATGTTGCTTTGATGTCTATGAGTGCTCACAAGATCTATGGACCGAAAGGTGTTGGTGCTTTGTATGTGAGGAGGAGGCCGAGAATCAGGCTTGAGCCGTTGATGAATGGTGGAGGTCAGGAGAGGGGATTGCGTAGTGGTACGGGGGCTACGCAGCAGATTGTTGGGTTCGGGGCTGCTTGTGAGTTGGCTATGAAGGAGATGGAGTATGATGAGAAGTGGATTAAGGGGTTACAGGAGAGGTTGCTGAATGGGGTTAGAGAGAAGCTTGATGGTGTTGTGGTGAATGGTTCAATGGATAGTCGATATGTAGGGAATTTGAATTTGTCGTTTGCTTATGTTGAAGGAGAGAGTTTGTTGATGGGATTGAAGGAAGTTGCAGTGTCTAGTGGAAGTGCTTGTACTAGTGCGAGTTTGGAGCCTTCTTATGTGTTGAGAGCTTTGGGTGTGGATGAAGACATGGCTCACACTTCGATTAGGTTTGGGATTGGTAGGTTTACCACGAAGGAAGAGATTGATAAAGCGGTCGAGCTTACGGTTAAACAAGTTGAGAAGTTGAGGGAAATGAGCCCGCTTTATGAAATGGTTAAAGAAGGTATCGATATCAAGAACATTCAATGGTCTCAACACTGATTCAACAGTTCCACTCAAACTGTGCGGGACAAGAGGGAATCTCCAGTCTGTGGTCAGCCGGGGTATATGAGAGCCATACTGAGATGTGAGTATGAACGATGATATGATCCTGTGTTCTTACTATGTTCTGTTGGTAAGTTATCTATCTATATTGCTTTCTAGAGAGAATTGCATGTGAGAGTTTCTTGTGTGGTTTTGTAATAAAACAGAAACAAAGGTTCATTTCTGGTTAGATTGTGATATCCTTTGAAATTGAATGATTAATTTTTAGGTGTTGTGAGCTTAGCTTTTTTAGCTACGGTAATGGTGAAGTTTGTTTTGTTTTTCTTCTTATTTATGAAAATAAAATACAATTTTATGTGAATATTTTTTTTATTCCTCTTTTCTCACTCTCTAAAAATGTCGGCGAGTCTCACTAAGATGTTGAAGTAACAAAACATGAAATGAGAAATGAAATTAATGTTCTTACCTTCATGTTAAGTTGAAGTAGATCATAATTATCCCATGTGATTTGGTACCAAAGTTTTTTTTTTCAGATCTACGTACACTCGAGTCGACCTTTGCTATGAACTCAAATATGATCCAATAAAATTTTATATTCTTCTGTGTTTTTTTTTTTTGTATTCAAATTTGGATAGAAACAAGTATTTAGTAGGTCGTAGGTGCCATAGGTGGCCCTTGGGAAACATCCAATGGATACAAACCTCATATTATAAATTCTCTATGCCAAAATAATTAGGACCATAGGTTATGTTATGTACCTCAACCATCCTTTGATTGAGACATTAAATTCCTTCACGTTTGTAAACCACACTTTCGTATACATTTTCTTCCCTAACACTTCTTGGCACTGTTTCTTTTATTAATTTGATTTTTGAAACATATGTCAAAAGAAAAGAAAAGAATCGAAACATTTAATTAATTAATGTTTGTAATTGCACGTTGTACATTCATTACTTTTATAAAGAGACTGATCAAATGATGATTGATAATCCTTTTAGTGTATATTAGGCGTGTCAATGGTGTATATATTATATAGTGTCTATATGTCATAAGAAACGTCATAAATTTTATCAAAGGAACAACAATTTAAGTCTGATTAATCTATAATTCTCATCCTTACATTTTCATTGGCATCAAATTTAGGTAATTTTTAGAATATAGCTTAATAAATGAGTAGGCCAAGAGGACGGCTCGCAATTAGCTGTGTGGAAAGCTAAACGATGTCTCCTACCGTCCACGTCAGCGTCTTAAATCCTCAAATCCCATTGGCAACAAAAAAAACATTGTGTATATAAATACATGCATACTTATCACTCTCTACTCACTTTTACAACTAACTCATAAGTAAAACACAGACAGTTTTTAGATGGCTAAGATATATTCCCCTTCTTTTCCCGGTACTCTCTGTCTTTGCATTTTTACTCTCTTGACGCTAATGTTCATTCGGGTTTCCGCTCGACCCGCGACATTCGTCGAGGATTTCAAAGCCGCCTGGTCGGAATCTCACATCCGTCAAATGGAAGACGGAAAAGCTATCCAGCTCGTCCTTGATCAGAGCACTGGTACACCAACGCCACAGTTATATTTTTAAACGGAAACATTTTGAAATTAATGGTGTTTTTATGTAATATACTCTCACTGTACATGTTCATATTTGTCTTTTAAAGGATGTGGATTTGCTTCCAAAAGAAAATATCTATTCGGACGAGTGAGCATGAAGATCAAACTCATTCCCGGAGACTCTGCCGGTACGGTCACCGCTTTCTACGTAAGTCTATCATTTTACTCCACTAGTTTTGAAATTTTACACATTCACACAATAAAAAATAACATTTTCTTGAAACACTAACGGTCAAATCATTGATATGTCTATAGATGAACTCCGATACGGCCACGGTGAGAGACGAGCTAGATTTTGAGTTCTTGGGAAACAGAAGTGGTCAACCTTACTCAGTGCAAACAAACATATTTGCTCATGGCAAAGGAGATAGAGAACAAAGAGTTAATCTTTGGTTCGACCCATCTATGGATTACCACACTTACACTATCTTATGGTCACACAAACACATTGTGTAAGCTTTTCTCTAATTGTACTTTCAACTAGAATCAACATTTACTGTTTCAAAACAAAAAATCACCATTTACTGTTTAAAAAAACCTTAGTTTAACGTGGGGTTGTTTTGGTTACTCAGTTTTTACGTAGACGATGTGCCAATAAGAGAATACAAAAACAACGAAGCCAAGAACATAGCTTACCCAACATCACAACCTATGGGAGTATACTCAACATTATGGGAAGCAGATGACTGGGCAACACGTGGTGGATTAGAGAAAATTGATTGGAGCAAAGCTCCATTTTATGCTTATTACAAAGATTTCGACATCGAAGGTTGTCCTGTTCCTGGACCAACCTTTTGTCCATCGAACCCTCATAATTGGTGGGAAGGTTATGCCTATCAGTCTCTTAACGCCGTTGAAGCTCGACGTTACCGGTGGGTTAGAGTAAACCATATGGTTTATGATTATTGTACTGACCGGTCTAGGTTTCCTGTCCCACCACCCGAGTGTCGTGCTTGAAAATAATTGCATACGTACGTTGCAATGATCATGTTTCGTCTTGTACGAGATTTTATATATAAATTGTGGGAAAATGTGGATTGTATTGTCCTCTTACGCAATTGTGCAGACGTACGTGAGTGTGTATAGATATAATTGTGATTTGTGGTTATTTGAAATTTTTATAAACATAGATGAATTCTGTGAAGACAATTTATTATGTGACTGTGACCTTATGGCTAGGCATTGATTGTTTCGAACACATAACTTTTTTTTCATTACCAAGCAAATTCCGAATCTAAATTTAGTCATCTTTCCCACGATGATAGTTTAAACTCGTAACCTTGAGACACATGTTCTTTAGAAGATCATTAGTACACGCATAGAGTTAGAAATGTTGGATTACAAATTCCAAATTGTAAACAAAAGATTTGATAAACCACTAAAATTTTGTAATCTTAACATAAAAATAACCACAAACACAAAATAAAATATAATCGAAGCGTATAAGATGTTACAAGGATTTGTTGCACGAAGAGGATATTATTGGTTTGGCTATATGGTCCCATTGCCAACAAAGGCGTCAGATTTGCATTAAACCTTAGAAGGAAAATGTCTTATCAAGTTCAGAGCTTGTTGAAATAATGTGGAACTCATTAAGAAATGCCAAGAAAACTTGAAATCAATGGGTTGATGTTGTACATATCTAATTTTCAACTTCAGAATCGAACTAGTTCTCATTTAGTTTTGCCCTGATAAGTATTTCTCCCTTTTCACATTATTTTATGTTCTTGTTGAATGCATACTATAACACTAATCAGAAATATTAACAAGATGACATGATATATATAGCATGTAACCAATAAGTAAATTTACTAGTGGCCAAATTCACATAAACTCAGTGGATATATCATATACTTGTTTTTAATAGTGAAAACTCACCTAAAATTTGCAACCCCAAAAAAATTCACCTTAGTTAGTTTTTTGCTTAGTAAATTTGTTTAAATTATAGCATTCAAATACTTTTGAGGTCTTAAACATAGAGTCATAGATTGGTTAAGCCACCGACAGTACTATTACAGCTGGAGAGAAAGGATGTATCCATGGAGAAAAAGGCAAACAATAGCATTCAAATACTCTTTTTCAAAATTACTAAGTAAAAGAGTTATTGCTTGAAACTCCACATTGATTGTGATTGATAGATCAGCTTTGGGGAATTGAGTGGCCACAAAAGAAAAAAACAAGGTACATTCACATCTCTTATTTGAAAGCTACATGAGTCTTATCTTAAACGTACAGAAGAAAAATAGTAAAAAGGAACTTTTGTCCTCACTTACTACTACTACTCATTACTGTACTAACTCTTCTCTTTGTATCACGTTTCATTACAACATTCAGATATCAGCTAATTAGGATGATGGTTTGTCTAACTCTATTTGTTGCTGGTTTTGACTGCAACTGGGTCTGAACAATAAGGGCAGTTCCCAAACAGAACATCAAATGACCTGCAAGAAATTGGATCATAATTGAGCTTTAGAGCACAAGGATTGTGTGTGTTTGGATATGAGAGCGTGAGAGATTAAGGTTTCCACTTACTGTCTTGTTGTTGTGATAGACCTTAACCAGTCTGTGAGGCAGAGGCTATGGAAAGACTTGTTGCAACTGATGTTTTCACATGTGTAATCTGTTCGTGTCCCACTTCTAGCTCCGAGCTCCTCATCTTAGATTAAAGTAAATGAGAAGTTAGCGAACCATCAAAGCAAATTACTATTCTGAAGCATTGCTTTTTCGGTTTAAGAAATCACCGGTGGGTAGAAAC
Organism: Arabidopsis thaliana; assembly: GCF_000001735.4. Taxonomy (NCBI): domain Eukaryota; kingdom Viridiplantae; phylum Streptophyta; class Magnoliopsida; order Brassicales; family Brassicaceae; genus Arabidopsis; species Arabidopsis thaliana. Next base: position 26,302,089 of record NC_003076.8, read on the forward strand.
TGCGCATAGCAAATCCCACATTCAACTTGTTGTTGATCGTCTTCCACTTGGAGACCTAGAGGCTTTGGAAGCTCAGTACCTAGAATACATTCAAGGTTCTCAGGAAATGATCTTTCATTTGACCTGTATGATTATCATTAACCCGTCATTCCTGCTTTCAACAATCCATATAACTCCATGCTATATAACCAACCTCTCGAAAGAGATTTAAAATGGGAGAGTAGAGACAAAATAATTTTACCATCTTTTGCAATTTCTTCTCCATAACATATGCAAGTTGTTCATATGCGTAGCTGAAGGCACAGGACCAATAAACCGGGACCTGTCTAAGCACTTATAACTATTAAAAAATGTCGACAAGTAGGTTATTGAGAGTGTGTGTTTGTCTAGAAACATACTCTGGTAGGGATTTAGGGTCTTTGAAGTCGATATGAACAATGATGATACAATCATTCCCTGAGAAAAAAATGAACCAAGTAGAGATAGATAAAAGTGAATTTCGTCAAGACAGAAATAAAAGAGTATGGAGACAAATGGAATTGAGGTAAAGGTATTAAACCAGCATCAATCCGGCGAATAGCAGAGGCACGAGCTGGTTGCTTGACATCAACAACACATAGAGATTTATCGATATTGTCCAAGACAGACCAAAATTCTTGAAGATAGTCCAAATGCTGTTAACAACAAAAACAAGCTGATTAGTGATTACAAAGAGAGAATGTAGCAAAGTCTTAGATCTACCTTTTGGAATTGGTGCATTACATCCTTCAATCTTGAACTTGTTGACCATTCTAGTGTAAACATATATGGCACATCCTACATCGAAGCAAAAGTTAATTCGCTACGGAGAATGAAAAAAGCTTAAGGATTTGACATTAACAAACCGCAGAAACAGAAGGTGGTGAATTAGGATAGTCTCTGTTCAGTTGAATTTCTAAGTTGTGAGCTCTTCCCTTCTTATCTCTGTACATAATCATGATGATGGCACAAAGCTAACATGTCACATGAAGATGGAGCTACATAGGTTGCAAAGTACTAATCACATTAAGTAAGATTTTGAAGACAACCCTAAAATTATGGAACTTACAGAATGTGAAAGCTAAAAAACGTTAAATCTCCACCTAATCTCCTTATTGGTTCCCATCCAATTTCTTCTATCTAAGAAACCAATACAACAATGGTTCGTTGAATATGTGAGAGCACTCGATTTCAGAAGAAGGGAAGGGATCGATGGTTAACCAAACCTCCGAGTAAACTTTCCGGTAAAACGAAGAAGACTTGGCTAATTCCTCGCATCTTTCACGGCCTACACATTCTCCAGAAACATTCATCATCTACGCAGATCATCTTCAACCTCTGAAACTTTCTGCATCTCGAGTAATCCGAGTGCTATGTTTTGGGCCGATAAGCCCAATATTTGATGAATCTTATTATGGCGCAGTTAATAATTAGGAACAAGTATTTGAGTGAGGACTTCGAGTGTTACGTTGGGCCTAAAAGCCCAATATTTAATGAATCTTATTGAGGCCCAGTTTATATAAGTATTAAAATAACAGGTATATAGTTATCCTTGTAGCCAAACATGGATTTTTCAAGGCGGTGCACTTTCTTACTTTTCTTTCCTTCTTTCTCTGTCTCCTAGAAGCCACTTCACTGGGATCGTCTCCATCTTTGATCCAGGTTCGTCTTCTTCGTGAATCTTCCTGCTTAATTTTTTTTTTCAGTTACTACTTTTTTTTGGTTATTGTTAATTTTCTCTGATGGAAATTCTCCGAAATTGAAAGTTGTTAAAGCCAAAATATTTGGGAATTCAAAAACATTTCGATGATCTGAATGAGGTCAGATCGCTGAGAAAATATGGGATTATAGGTTATTTTCGTTTTAAATTTTCTATGTTTTGTATGTTTGCATGATATATATATATATATATATATATATATATATATATATAACTAAGTCGTTACTTGATTAGCCATTTTTGACTTATCTACTTTCTTTTTATGTTGTTGAGTATTTTATTGTGTTGTTTAATGGATCATTTTCAGGTTCAGAGATTAAACAATTTGAAAAATCGGAGACTCTGGGATTGTATGGTTCGTTGTTACTGATAGATTACTTAAGCTATGGTTTGGTTTAGAATCGGTTCTTCTGTGGCAAAGCTTGCCATAAGAAGGACACTGTCTCAGTCTCGTTGTGGTTCATATGCCACTAGAACAAGGGTTTTGCCTTGTCAAACCAGATGTTTTCACTCTACAATACTCAAATCAAAGGCAGAGTCTGCTGCACCTGTTCCACGTCCTGTCCCACTTTCTAAGCTAACTGATAGCTTCTTAGATGGAACAAGCAGTGTGTATCTAGAGGAGTTACAAAGAGCTTGGGAGGCTGATCCCAACAGTGTTGATGAGTCGTGGGATAACTTTTTTAGGAATTTTGTGGGTCAGGCTTCTACATCGCCTGGTATCTCGGGGCAAACCATTCAAGAAAGCATGCGTTTGTTGTTGCTAGTTAGAGCTTACCAGGTTAATGGCCACATGAAGGCCAAGCTTGATCCTTTAGGTCTAGAGAAGAGAGAGATTCCAGAGGATCTCACGCCAGGTCTTTATGGGTTTACTGAGGCTGATCTTGATCGGGAATTCTTTCTGGGTGTATGGAGGATGTCGGGTTTTCTCTCTGAGAACCGCCCGGTTCAAACACTGAGGTCGATACTGTCGAGGCTTGAGCAAGCTTACTGTGGGACTATAGGGTATGAGTACATGCACATTGCTGATAGGGATAAATGTAACTGGTTGAGAGACAAGATCGAGACCCCAACTCCTCGACAGTACAATAGTGAGCGTCGGATGGTTATTTATGATAGGCTTACCTGGAGCACACAGTTTGAGAATTTCTTGGCTACTAAGTGGACCACGGCTAAAAGGTTTGGACTGGAAGGTGCTGAATCTTTGATTCCTGGCATGAAGGAGATGTTCGATAGGTCTGCAGATCTCGGGGTAGAGAACATAGTTATCGGTATGCCCCATAGGGGTCGACTTAATGTTTTGGGTAATGTTGTTAGAAAACCTCTACGCCAAATATTCAGCGAGTTTAGCGGTGGTACTAGGCCAGTAGATGAAGTTGGGCTTTACACCGGAACAGGTGATGTGAAATACCACTTGGGTACATCTTATGATCGTCCAACTAGAGGAGGCAAACATCTCCACTTGTCTTTGGTAGCAAATCCCAGTCACTTGGAAGCAGTAGATCCTGTTGTGATAGGTAAAACCAGAGCGAAACAATATTACACGAAAGACGAGAACAGAACAAAGAACATGGGTATTTTGATCCATGGGGATGGTAGCTTTGCCGGACAAGGAGTGGTGTATGAAACTCTCCATCTTAGTGCACTTCCTAACTACTGTACCGGTGGAACAGTGCACATTGTGGTGAATAATCAAGTGGCTTTCACAACCGATCCCAGGGAAGGAAGGTCTTCACAGTATTGCACTGATGTTGCAAAGGCTTTGAGCGCCCCAATTTTCCATGTCAATGCAGATGACATTGAAGCAGTAGTGCATGCTTGTGAGCTTGCTGCTGAGTGGCGCCAGACGTTCCATTCTGATGTTGTTGTTGATTTAGTATGCTACCGTCGCTTTGGGCATAACGAGATAGACGAACCGTCATTCACACAACCAAAAATGTACAAGGTCTGGCTATTATATCATCCATCTCTGTGAAATAATCTAATAACCAATTCAAGTTTCCATTTCATACTTTTCTTGTACTTTTTTTTTGTTTAAAAACGGATGTTACTTGTTGGTGATAGGTGATACGCAGTCATCCCTCGTCACTTCAAATCTACCAGGAGAAGCTCTTGCAATCTGGACAGGTAACCCAAGAAGATATTGATAAGATTCAAAAGAAAGTAAGCTCTATCCTCAATGAAGAATATGAGGCAAGTAAAGATTATATTCCACAAAAACGTGACTGGCTGGCAAGTCACTGGACTGGATTCAAGTCTCCGGAGCAGATTTCTAGGATTCGAAACACCGGGTAAAAAACATTTTTATTTCATTTAGTTTGTCAATGCCTTTTGGCCTTTTTTCTTTTCTTTTTCAATGTAACATTTTGCTGGAAAACTATTCCCTTGTTCTTTTGCAGAGTGAAGCCAGAGATTTTGAAGAATGTGGGAAAGGCAATCTCAACCTTCCCTGAGAACTTTAAGCCACACAGAGGAGTTAAAAGAGTTTATGAACAACGTGCTCAAATGATTGAATCGGGAGAAGGCATTGACTGGGGACTTGGAGAAGCACTTGCTTTTGCTACACTGGTTGTGGAAGGGAACCATGTTCGGCTAAGTGGTCAAGATGTTGAAAGAGGAACTTTCAGTCATAGACACTCAGTGCTTCATGATCAAGAAACCGGGGAGGAATATTGTCCCCTCGATCACCTAATCAAAAACCAAGACCCTGAAATGTTCACTGTCAGCAACAGGTATGCATTTTTTTTTAATCTCTAGAGATGATAACCACTCTTCAATTGTTTTTACATGATCTTTACGTTGTTTGTGTATGCAGCTCCCTTTCAGAATTTGGTGTTCTCGGTTTCGAACTGGGTTATTCGATGGAAAATCCCAATTCTCTGGTGATATGGGAAGCTCAGTTTGGAGACTTTGCTAATGGCGCACAAGTTATGTTTGATCAGTTCATAAGCAGTGGGGAAGCCAAATGGCTCCGTCAAACTGGTCTAGTAGTTTTACTTCCTCATGGATATGATGGTCAGGGTCCTGAACATTCCAGTGGAAGATTGGAACGTTTCCTTCAGGTATATTATATGACCGATACTTACCGTTAAGATTCTCTCCACTTTTTGTATTTGTTTCCCTCTCATTTGAAAATTTTAACTGCAGATGAGTGATGACAATCCTTACGTTATCCCTGAGATGGACCCAACTCTTCGAAAGCAGATTCAAGAATGTAATTGGCAAGTTGTTAATGTTACTACACCTGCCAACTATTTCCATGTTCTGCGTCGGCAGGTAAAATATCTATTTATCCCAAGTTCGTAAAATGTTGTTACTTAATTTTCGTATTCTTCACACTCACATGCTTGATATCATCCATTTGCAGATACACAGGGACTTTCGCAAGCCTCTTATAGTGATGGCCCCCAAAAACTTGCTTCGTCACAAACAGTGTGTATCTAATCTCTCGGAATTCGATGATGTTAAAGGACATCCTGGATTTGACAAGCAAGGAACTCGATTTAAACGGTTGATCAAAGATCAAAGTGGCCACTCTGATCTTGAAGAAGGTATCAGACGTCTAGTCCTCTGCTCTGGGAAGGTATAAAAAAAAAGATCCACTTTTTCCGTCATTAACTAACAAAGTTCCCACATTCTGAAATTTAATACTTTAAATGTCAATGAATCAGGTCTACTATGAGCTTGACGAAGAGCGAAAGAAGTCTGAAACAAAGGATGTAGCCATTTGCAGAGTAGAGCAGCTTTGCCCATTTCCATATGATCTCATCCAAAGAGAACTAAAGCGATATCCAAGTAGGCGTCGAAAACTCAAGTTTGTGTTCAATAGTTTTGGTTGATTATGGAATTCTTTGAAACTTTTGTTCTTGTGTTTAACAGATGCAGAGATCGTGTGGTGTCAAGAAGAGCCGATGAACATGGGAGGATACCAATACATAGCCCTAAGGCTTTGCACCGCGATGAAAGCACTGCAAAGAGGAAACTTCAACGACATCAAATACGTTGGTCGTCTTCCCTCAGCTGCTACAGCCACAGGATTTTACCAGCTTCATGTTAAGGAGCAGACTGATCTTGTGAAGAAAGCTCTTCAACCTGACCCCATCACCCCCGTCATCCCTTAAAAAAACACAGCTTGAGAGGCTTGAGCCTGTATAAAAAAGACACAACACAAAAATAAAAGATTCATGAGAGAATCTTTGGTTACCAAAGAGTGTCACTGGAAAATAAACAGATGTTTGCTAGACTTACAAATTTAAGTTTATTCGATTTGTTTGGTTTGTTATAGGATTTAATCGAGATAAAAGGAAAAAAGATTTAAACCGTTTGGTTTAGTATGATAATTCATTAATTTGGTTCAACTTTGGATTGATTTTGGTTCGGTTTGGTTTTATCAGTGACTGTATCAGCTTGAGGCAGTTGCAATCTTGTAACTGGAGAGAAAAAGCTATCAAAGTTAAAAGTTATGGCGAGCCATTTTTGCTTGCTTCTGATCTTCACTTTCTTCACTCTAGTGTTTCCGTCAAACGGATCTTCACTGTCTTCTTCCAAGCTTTTACCTCGTTTCCCTCGCTACACTTTCCAGAACCGAGAAGCCAGAATCCAGCAGTTCCGGGGAGATCGAAACGAGTATCGATACGAGACTAAGTTCTTCTCACAGCAGCTGGACCACTTCAGCTTCGCCGATCTTCCCAAATTCTCTCAACGCTACCTCATCAATTCCGATCACTGGCTTGGTGCTTCTGCGCTTGGACCTATCTTCCTTTACTGCGGCAACGAAGGTGATATTGAATGGTTTGCTACAAACTCTGGATTCATTTGGGATATCGCTCCCAAGTTCGGTGCCTTGCTTGTTTTCCCCGAGGTTCGTTGGTGTTGTTTTATTTTTCCTGTTGGAAATTGGAAAAAGAAGAAGCAATTTGTTACTGATTTTAGGGATTTGGTATAGCATAGGTATTATGGAGAGTCTATGCCTTATGGAAGCAGGGAAGAAGCTTACAAGAACGCTACCACTTTATCATATCTCACTACTGAGCAAGCTCTTGCTGATTTTGCTGTTTTTGTCACTGATTTGAAACGCAACTTGTCTGCGGAAGCTTGCCCAGTTGTGTTGTTTGGTGGATCATATGGTGGAAGTAAGTGAGCAACTTTTGTGTTAGTGGAATTCTTTTTAAATGAGATTGTGGAGTAATTGTGTTTTTGTGTTTGTTGTTATTGATGCAACAGTGTTAGCAGCATGGATGAGGCTCAAGTATCCTCACATTGCAATAGGAGCTTTAGCTTCCTCAGCTCCAATTCTTCAGTTTGAAGATGTTGTACCTCCTGAGACGTTCTATGACATTGCATCAAATGATTTCAAGGTAATACATACTTTTGCTTCCCTTAGTCGATTGACTTTATCTTGTCTTTCTTTAATCATATAGGGACCGTGTTTTTGTTTGTAGCGTGAGAGTAGCAGCTGCTTCAATACCATTAAGGACTCGTGGGATGCAATAATAGCAGAGGGTCAGAAGGAAAATGGCCTTCTGCAGTTGACGAAAACTTTTCACTTTTGCCGGTAAACAAATAAATTGGAGTTAGTGTGCGCTTGTTAAGTGTATTGATTAGTAATAGTTCAATGGATTGTTTCTCGATTTGCAGGGTGTTGAACAGTACTGATGACCTTTCAGACTGGCTGGACTCTGCCTATAGTTATTTGGCAATGGTGGATTATCCGTATCCTGCTGACTTCATGATGCCTTTGCCTGGACATCCCATTAGAGAGGTATATTTGGGAAGTAACACTTTATGAGTTTATACGAATATTGTAGAAGAAATCTGAGAATGCATTCGCTAGATCATTTGGATTTTCATCTTTACATCAACGATCCGGGGAGGCTATGCTTTAAAGATTTGCTTGTTGCGTCAGGCTATTGTTCAACCACGTCCGTTAAAGTCTTTGTTCAATGTGGTGTATCTTTCTATAGGTCTGCAGAAAAATTGACGGTGCTGGTAGTAATGCTAGCATCCTAGATCGCATATATGCAGGGATAAGTGTGTACTACAACTATACTGGAAATGTTGACTGCTTCAAGTTGGATGATGACCCTCATGGGTTGGATGGATGGAATTGGCAGGTATGAAAAAGTCAACTGCTTTGTTTATCTTTCCTTTTTCTGATAATATTTCAGTGACGCCATTATTCACTTTCACCATCCGTTTACAATAGGCATGCACGGAGATGGTAATGCCCATGTCTAGCAACCAAGAAAACAGCATGTTTCCAGGTTATGGTTTTAATTACTCTTCATACAAAGAGGAATGCTGGAATACATTCCGAGTTAATCCAAGACCCAAATGGGTCACAACAGAGTTCGGTGGACATGTAAGACATCTTTTGATAAACTCAAGATTCTTTCAATGCTGTGTTCTGAATCTTTACTATGTCTCTGTAATGTAAAAGGATATAGCGACCACCTTGAAGTCATTTGGAAGTAACATCATTTTCTCAAATGGTCTGTTAGATCCTTGGAGTGGTGGCAGGTAAGAATATTGTTCCCTTTACTCAAATCCCAAGAGCTATTTTACAAAACGAATCTCGTAATCGTGACAAATGCTTGAGTTTGACTCGTAATATGCAGTGTTCTCAAGAACTTATCTGATACCATTGTTGCTCTCGTCACAAAAGAAGGTATAACTAAAAGCCTCATCAATCTCTCTCGTAACTAATCTGTTTTTTTTTTTTTTTTTTTTTTCATTTGCATAGACTTAAAAACGTTTGATCATAGTAGCAGTAGTCTACATTTTATTGACTTGATGAATTATTTTTGGTATATCTATCTTACAACATCATGATCATAATCATAATCATCATCTATTCTCTTTGAAACTCACAAACTAAGTTGATTCTGGCTTTTTCTTCTTTTTTTCTCAGGTGCACATCACTTGGATCTACGACCTTCAACACCAGAAGACCCGAAATGGCTTGTGGACCAGCGGGAAGCCGAGATACGGTTGATTCAAGGATGGATCGAAACTTATCGAGTAGAAAAAGAAGCTAAGGTTTCTCTGTTAAAACGTTCTTGGTAAGAGAACAATGAAAAGAATCGTCTCAGTGTGTAACTCGGAATCTGCAAACTTTGTATTGCGAACACATGCTTTGAATAAATCCATGTAACTATGTAAACTCTCAATGATCACTAATCTTTTCTACTAGCTTAACTTTTTCGTTTTTGGGTAATTATATATGAATACACGCAAACAAAAGAAGTACAGAATAAGATTTATGAGTCTGGCTGATACACCCAAACACATCTGTCAAGGATCTTAAAGAATCATATCTTCTAAATATTAATTTTCATCACATTGTGTTTTTATGGCAGAAGAAAGTATGAAACATTTAATGGTTATGAGTAGAAAATCTAAAATTTAATTACCATACAGTCGTGACTCTTGAGAAAATCGGAAATTTTAATTACCATATATAATCACCTCGTTTAAACTAAATTGAAAATTTTGGTATTGGCCGCTAAAAACGAGGAGGAAAAGGCATAAAACGCCGTCGTTTGGGCATTTTGACTGGTCGAATAAAAACTCTTTTGACTAAAACGTCGACCTAAAAAAAGAAGAGAGAGACTAGACCTCTCTACAACGCACTGTCACAGAACTCTTCTTTGTTGTGCGAGAGAGAAATAGAAAAAGTGAAGAGACAAGCACCGTGCTTTTGATCGGAGATCGGAGGAATTTAGGTTCGATTCTCCGTAATTGTGATATTGGGAGAGACTATGGCAACTTCTTCTCGTTCGGAGCGATTTCCGATAACGCCGAGTACGGCGGCTACTAATAGATTGACGATTACGCCTAATTCTAGGGTTTTGAAAAGCCCTCTCACTGAAGAAATCATGTGGAAGCGGCTCAAAGATGCTGGGTTTGATGAACAATCGATCAAGAATAGGGATAAAGCTGCCTTAATCGCTTACATCGCCAAGCTAGAATCTGAGGTTTGCTTCTCGATTTTTCGTTGATTTTCTCTTTCTCTAGTGTTATGAGCAGAGTACTCTAGGCGGGAACACAATGAAACTAACTAATGAGAGTGTTATAATTACTGGGATTAGCTTGTGCCCTTGAAGTTTGATTTTTCAGTTCATATGAATTTAATTCGTTTTTGTGACTGCCCTTAATTGTTTCAGTCATCTCCGTTACGCTCGTGGGTCAATCCTGACAATTTTATAGGATGTAATTGGTTTACTGCAGTTATTGCTTTGCTTTGGGACCTTTAAAGTTTCGATTTTGTTTCCTCTTAGGTTGAGATTGTTGTATGGGCTAGTTTATTCTCTTGCATGTTTTATCAGTAAAATCTATTGGCAGTGCTATATTGATCTTAACTTTCATGTAGGTTTATGATTACCAACACAACATGGGTCTTCTCCTTTTGGAGAAAAACGAATTGTCTTCGCAGTATGAAGAGATTAAGGCCTCTGTGGATGAGTCTGACCTAACACATATGCGAGAGAAATCAGCATATGTCTCGGCTCTAGCTGAAGCAAAGAAACGAGAAGAGAGTTTGAAGAAGGATGTAGGGATTGCGAAGGAGTGCATTTCTAGTGTAAGTTCTTAACTTTGAGAGCTAGCAAAAGCATGTTGTTTCCAGTCTGTTTATTGATTTTGTTTTGTTCTTTTTCTCTCAGTTGGAGAAGACTCTGCATGAGATGCGCGCAGAATGTGCCGAAACAAAAGTTTCTGCTGGGAGTACTATGTCGGAAGCACATGTTATGATCGAGGATGCGCTGAAGAAACTTGCAGATGCTGAAGCAAAAATGCGCGCAGCAGAGGCTTTACAAGCAGAAGCTAACCGGTATCACCGAATTGCAGAGAGAAAGTTGAAAGAAGTTGAAAGTCGTGAAGATGATCTTACTCGGCGTCTTGCATCTTTCAAGTCTGAGTAAGTCTTTTCTCTCGGTTTACTGGGCTTTTGGACTTGTACTATTAATGTGTGGGATTAAGTTGTTGTGTTGGTTCTTTCTTTACATGGTTTAGGTGTGAAACGAAAGAGAACGAAATGGTTATTGAGCGACAGACTTTAAATGAGAGGCGGAAGAGCTTGCAGCAAGAGCATGAAAGATTATTGGATGCACAAGTTTCACTAAATCAAAGAGAAGATCACATTTTTGCTAGATCCCAAGAATTAGCTGAACTTGAAAAGGGGTTAGATACTGCAAAGACCACATTTGAGGAGGAACGCAAAGCCTTCGAAGACAAAAAATCCAACTTGGAGATTGCGTTAGCCTTGTGTGCTAAAAGAGAAGAGGTTTGTTTTTATTCACACAATTCTCTGTTATTTTTGGTTTTGCATTATAGGTCATCAAAAAAATTTCTGGGAGACAAGATAGTAATGTTTTCATGTTTTTTTTTTTTTTTTGCAAAAAACAGGCTGTCTCTGAAAGGGAATCTTCGCTACTTAAGAAGGAGCAAGAACTGCTTGTTGCTGAAGAAAAAATTGCCAGCAAGGAATCTGTGAGTTACCATTCATACTTAGTTACCATTCAACCAACCTTGTAGTTACCATTCATACTTTAAGTTTTGTGTTCATTTGTTTGCTAGATTTAATGAAAATGCTTTTTAACTTTCAATACAGGAACTAATTCAGAACGTCTTAGCGAATCAAGAAGTTATCCTGAGGAAAAGAAAATCTGATGTGGAAGCTGAATTGGAATGTAAGAGCAAATCGGTGGAAGTTGAAATTGAGAGCAAGAGACGGGCTTGGGAATTAAGGGAGGTTGATATCAAGCAGAGGGAAGACCTAGTTGGTGAAAAAGAACATGACTTGGAAGTTCAATCAAGAGCATTGGCAGAGAAAGAAAAAGATATAACAGAGAAGTCTTTTAACCTTGATGAGAAAGAGAAGAATTTGGTTGCTACAGAGGAAGATATTAACCGTAAGACTACTATGCTGGAGGATGAGAAGGAACGGCTTAGAAAATTGGACCTGGAGCTGCAGCAGTCTTTGACGTCATTAGAAGACAAGAGAAAACGGGTTGATTCTGCAACACAAAAACTTGAAGCCTTGAAGAGTGAGACAAGCGAATTATCTACTCTGGAGATGAAACTTAAGGAGGAATTAGATGATTTGAGGGCCCAAAAGCTTGAAATGCTGGCTGAAGCTGATAGATTGAAGGTGGAGAAAGCTAAATTTGAGGCTGAGTGGGAACACATTGATGTGAAAAGGGAAGAGTTAAGAAAAGAAGCAGAGTATATAACTCGGCAAAGAGAGGCTTTTTCAATGTATCTCAAGGACGAGCGTGATAACATCAAAGAGGAAAGAGATGCATTGAGAAATCAGCACAAAAACGATGTGGAGTCGCTAAACCGAGAGCGTGAAGAATTCATGAATAAGATGGTGGAGGAACATTCTGAATGGCTTAGCAAGATACAGCGTGAGCGTGCTGACTTCTTGTTGGGCATTGAGATGCAGAAACGAGAGTTGGAGTATTGCATCGAAAACAAACGAGAAGAATTGGAAAATTCTTCAAGGGATAGAGAAAAGGCTTTTGAGCAAGAGAAGAAGTTAGAAGAGGAGCGTATACAGTCGCTTAAGGAAATGGCAGAGAAAGAGTTAGAACATGTCCAAGTGGAACTAAAGAGGTTGGATGCTGAGAGGTTGGAGATCAAATTGGATCGTGAAAGAAGAGAGAGGGAGTGGGCAGAGTTAAAGGATTCGGTTGAGGAGCTAAAGGTGCAACGAGAAAAACTAGAGACGCAAAGGCATATGCTTCGTGCTGAAAGAGATGAAATCCGACATGAGATTGAAGAACTGAAGAAATTAGAGAATCTGAAAGTTGCATTAGATGATATGTCCATGGCTAAAATGCAGCTGTCCAATTTAGAGCGTAGCTGGGAAAAGGTTTCTGCTTTGAAGCAGAAGGTTGTGTCTCGGGATGATGAACTTGACCTGCAAAATGGAGTCAGCACTGTGAGTAATAGCGAAGATGGCTACAACTCTTCAATGGAAAGACAGAACGGCTTAACCCCTTCATCTGCCACTCCATTTTCATGGATAAAACGATGTACTAATCTGATTTTCAAGACTTCTCCAGAGAAATCCACCCTAATGCATCATTATGAAGAAGAAGGAGGAGTGCCTTCAGAAAAGTTGAAGCTAGAATCGTCGAGAAGAGAAGAAAAGGCTTACACTGAGGGACTGTCTATTGCGGTTGAAAGACTTGAAGCAGGAAGGAAAAGAAGAGGTAACACATCTGGAGATGAGACTAGCGAACCAAGCAATAACAAAAAGAGGAAACATGATGTTACCCAAAAATATTCTGATGAAGCTGATACCCAGAGGTAAAGTCTGATCATTCAATATTAAATTTTACACATTTGTTTTCTTGTTTTTACATCAATTTTAAAATCTGAATCTTACATCTTCTTTTTCTCAGTGTCATATCAAGCCCGCAAAATGTGCCTGAGGACAAACATGAACTACCATCAAGCCAAACCCAGACGCCAAGTGGTATGGTAGTCATCAGTGAAACCGTTAAGATCACAAGAGTAACGTGTGAGACAGAGGTGACCAACAAAGTCACAACCCTTGACTGCTCAGAAAGTCCTTCGGAAGCAGGGAGAAAGATGGGAGAGGAGACAGAAGATGGTGATTGCAATCAGGTAGTTTTCATGAACTCTTTAAAGAAGAATTGCCTGCAAACTTTACAACAGATGAATAATACCCTTTGGCTATTTCTGTAGACTGGGATAAACGCGTCTGAAACAGTGATTCATAATGAAGCTGCAACAGAAGATATATGCACATAAGGTACGTCTCAGTCTTCACCAGATAACTAACCCCCACATATGTTGTCAAAGTCACTAACAAGAGTAGTTGTTTCTTGTCTGTTGATGCAGAAACTCTATGAATCCTTTTGGGCTTGGTTTCTAGAGAAGATAAGGGTATGTAAATGGATTTGATTGATTTTAAAACTCGATCGGTCGATGTGATAATCATAGTCAGTTTTTTTTTTTTCTTCCAGATTTCGAGTGAGTAGTGTTGGTTAGTTAAGGTAGGGTAGGGAAAAATCGTTGGCTTCTAGTGTGTTGCAGTGTGTGTATTTGAGAATATATGATTTGTGAGACTAAAAAGCCGAAATCATTATCGGGGTTTATTGTTTCTTCTACTTGTAATGATGTTGATGATTGATGTCTTTTAGCTCATCGGTTAGTAAGTGTCAACAGCAAGAGTGTTCGGCTGGACTACCGTGGCCCATTCTGTAGATTTCTTTCTAGCCCGGCCCACAACTTCCATTGGGCTAGATATGTTTTTCTCACGTAAAAGATATCTGACTGTCGATATTGAAGTAACTTCTTAAAACATTTAGATTTAATTGATAATTTAAATGTCACTTTTGGTTTTTTAGATGACGATTAAAATCCTTTTCATAACCCAAAATATTAGTTTTGCCGATATTAGAAATCCGAAGAAAATGACAGAAAATAGGATTAATCAATTTAGGGTTTAATAAAAAATAGTGAGTGAGAGAGAGGCTACAGTGCTCCACATTGACATCAACAAGGTTGAAGAAGAACAACATCATTCAACATCAGCATCACGAATATTTTCGAGTCATGGAGAGAAGCGCCGTTGCCTCAGGTTTTCATAGAAATTACATCCTCTGTGCTTCACGCGCCGCCACTTCCACGACGCGCCTCCACTCTTTGTCCTCCCTCAGAAACTTTCCCTCTTCCTCTCTCAGGGTAATTAAAAAAAATATCACTTCTTCCGAAAACTCATGTTTTATGAACAAAATCTGATTCGAATATTCTGATTCTTGTAGATTCGTCACTGTCCTTCTCCCATCTCTTCCAATTTCATCGTTAGTGAAGTTTCCCGAAACCGACGATGCGACGCCGTTTCTTCCAGGTTTGACTTCTTCGATCTCAATGGAAACAACGACAGAATCAGTTTTAGTTGACTTGAATTCGTACTTGCGTTGTGTTTACAATTCTGTGATTTTGTGACTTTTGGGTGCAGCACCACCGATGTGACTGAATTAGCCGAAATTGATTGGGACAAGATTGATTTTGGGCTTAAACCAACGGATTACATGTACGCCATGAAATGTAGCCGTGATGGTGAATTCTCTCAAGGTCAATTGCAACCTTTTGGTAACATTGACATTAACCCAGCAGCTGGTGTTCTCAACTATGGACAAGTAAGTATATTTCTCTAAGTCATCACCTTTATAACTGATCTATGGAAGTTTGACTATACCTAACTTGATCTATACAAGTTGAATTGTAGAAGTTCTGATACTTTGTTTTGTTATTATAGTGATGCCTTGTATTTGTGTGTGTAGGGTTTGTTTGAAGGTCTAAAAGCTTACAGAAAACAAGATGGGAATATTCTACTCTTCCGTCCTGAGGAGAATGCGATCCGAATGAGAAATGGCGCTGAAAGAATGTGTATGCCTTCTCCAACCGTTGAACAGTTTGTTGAGGCTGTGAAAACTACTGTATTAGCTAACAAACGCTGGGTAATTTGGATAAGGCTTTTGAATTTGTTTCTTTTATGTGTTTGTGTTACATCATTCTACGATTGATCGTCTTTTGTTTGTTACAGATTCCACCTCCAGGTAAAGGATCATTATACATAAGGCCATTGCTAATGGGAACTGGAGCTGTTCTTGGTCTTGCTCCTGCTCCTGAATACACTTTCCTTATCTTTGTTTCACCTGTCGGGAACTACTTCAAGGTTTTTTTTTTTTTTTTGTAGTTGGTCTGATGCGATATCTGTAATCATCATTTCGTTTTCTGAGTCTGATATATCTTTTACAGGAAGGTGTTGCGCCGATCAACTTAATTGTTGAAACTGAATTCCATCGTGCAACTCCCGGCGGTACTGGAGGTGTTAAAACCATCGGTAATTATGCTGCAGTAAGTACAAAGCTGAAAGCTTGTTTCAAATTTTATTCTCCTCTGTTCTCAAAAGCTTAACTAATCATCAATAATTTTAGGTCTTGAAGGCTCAGTCGATTGCGAAAGCTAAAGGGTATTCTGATGTTTTATACCTTGATTGCCTTCACAAAAGATATCTTGAGGAGGTTTCATCGTGCAATATTTTCATTGTGAAGGTAAAATCAAAGATCATCTTTTCGTTGGAACATCTAAAGTTTCTTGCTGGAAACGAAATTCTTTGTTTACTTGGATTGGGCTCTTCTTGTGCAGGATAATGTGATATCTACTCCTGAAATTAAAGGAACCATCTTGCCTGGAATTACCCGGAAGAGTATCATCGAAGTAGCTCGTAGCCAAGGTTTCAAGGTAAAATCCAAATTCCCTTCTTCAAATTTTTGGCAACAGTCTTGATCAAGTATGTCAGAAAACTGAGGAACTTGAGTTACGGACTGCAAATACTTCATGGTTTTGTAAGTTTAACAAAATTTCGGTTTAAGAGTCCTTAATTCTGATTTTCAGGTGGAGGAACGAAATGTGACAGTTGATGAATTGGTAGAAGCAGACGAGGTTTTCTGCACAGGAACCGCCGTTGTTTTATCTCCGGTTGGAAGCATCACTTACAAAAGCCAAAGGTACAAGACCTTTTCTTTTACCAGTTAACAACTATAGCTAATGAATCACAAAGTTTACACTAAGAATCTTTTCCGAAAAATCTTGATAGGTTTTCTTATGGAGAAGATGGCTTTGGAACAGTCTCGAAACAACTCTACACTTCCTTGACGAGCCTGCAAATGGGTCTGAGCGAAGATAACATGAACTGGACTGTTCAATTGAGTTAAAACCAGTCACGAACATATCAATATTATACATATGGATGTGTTAGTAGATACAGAAGATATATTAGAATTCCATGCTTCTGATGCTTCAAGATTCTGATACTTGAAACTATAAACAATAATCTGTCTTTAAAATAACTAAAACGGGGAATAAAAAGCTAGTTCTAGCACGAATGCTATTCAAGTACATGTACGCAACTTTTTTTTTAATAGGCTTTGCAAAACTCATACACAAACTACCAAAAACCTCTATTCAGATTGAGTTCAGATTCTAGTCAGACTAAAGTGTGTAAAAATAGTTCTGTCTTTATCACATCTTTGGTATTGTTTTGTGAATGAATTTTGCTAGCATCAGAAAGCTACGGCGAAGAATTGGAAACAATATTGCGTGTGAAATGAGAAAAAGAACTCGGCACTGATTTGTGGCTTTTTATTTGCTTAATGAGTGACAGCTTCTTCTACATGCAACTTGACGTGTACTTATTTTAATCATATACTAATTATTATTTGGTTACCCAAAATCTAATCTAAAAATCCCACTATCTTTGTTTTTGGACCGACACATTTCCCTCCTATCCTCCTTCAAAACCTTATTTCTGAAAAATAATCTCCAAGGAATCCAATCCAATTGTGTTTCTGTGTGTTTTCCGATATTTTAAAAAACTATGCTTTATACTATTTTTGAGAGGATATTATTGAACTCATTAAGCTTCCAGCGACAAGAGGAGACGTGGAGCTTTTTCTTGTAAAAAGATGTAATGATTATCTCATGATTACGATATAATAACATATTTTAGGTTAAACTATTTCAAAGTTTAGTGTAACTAAAGGATTGTGTACATTTGTCACGAGATTCATATCATGAACTCACTTTTTTTTTTTTTTTTTATCTTTAGAATACTTCCAAAAAGAAAAAGTAAATGGATCCTAAAAAAGTATGAGATGAATATAGAATCATAGAAGAGAGCATAGATGCCTTGAGATGCATATTACAATGACCTTCCTCTTCTCTGCCTTTACCTTTTGACTTACTATTCTTTTTCTCGCTTTTTGCACTCATTTTCGTTTTTAAGTTGTTTGTTTATGAATAATTGGATTTTAGTCAATCATGTGTCTTTTCATCTAAAAGATTTTACAAACTGATATCATTTATTTACAGATAATATATGATTCGAATTCGAATCCATATGATTTTATCTCGGATAGATTTCCAAAGTCATTGGGTTAATAATTGAATTAAAAATTTTAAACATGATTTTCTTGGTATCAAACCCAATATAACATAACTTTTAAGATGACTATGTTATATTAATTCAATACGTCCTAAGTAAATTACAAACTACAAACACAAGTCTTGGTTATTACTGAGATATAAAGACAAGCAGAAGAAAAAGAGTTATATATTGAGAAAAAATGAATGTATTAATTAACGTAAATGCATGTATATGCATGGTAAATAGGCGATAACATTATAATAAGTTCAATAATACAAACTTTATAAGAGTTTATTGAATTTTTGTTGGGAAAATTGAAAAAGAAGGGATGGCCTACGATGCAAAGACCAATTCCTGTTTCCTACTAGTGTTGTTGAAATCTGAATACACATTTTGTCATGTTGATTAGTGATTACCCTTAGCTTCAAAGTTCAAATTAACTTTACACTAACTTTTCCATAAGTAAAGATATTTTATTCATGACGATACATATTTTATTCTACAAAAACATATAAACAGTGCATTGTACCTCAATAATTTGAAGACTTTATATTTTTCCAAGTGCTTTGACTTTTAACTCTTTATTAACCATCAGGAGACAAGTCAACCTTTATTTCCCTCTAGAAGCCTTTGGCTAATTTATTAAACTTAAAAACGAACCAATTAAAAGTTACAATTCATAATTATTTTTGTTTATGATTTTTTCACTATTATTAATAGGCTATTCGCATGTATATTCAATCGTATTTCACTTGTTTTGCAAGGAACTAAATTATAATAAACAATACACCCAAATTGACCAACTTATCTTACACAAAAGATTAAGAGCATACGTTTATAGAAGAAGGTCCAAAAAATTGTGACGCCATTTAATAAGAGGTATAGTGGGTTTTCTTGTTCCTTAATCTCAGCTGCCGTGGAAAATAAGTGTTAGTAGTAAATTTATTGAATTAAATTATAATAGTTAGATTTGTAACATCCCTATCAAATCTTTGATTAAAATTTGATTTTGGGTCCATGGGACAGGCGTCATTAGGTTCAATTTTAATACTGCATGATTATTAAGTGGCTACATTTATAAATGAATTAAACAAACCCATCTATCAATTCAGTATTGTCACCGTGAGTTTGAAACTTTGTCATTTTATAAGTTATAATCCGTTATATTTTATTACAATTTTTTCTCTTAAGGAGATTAATAATAGATAAAATCGTACCTGATCCAGAAAAGTTTTAATATCCATAAATTTGTTAGTGGTAAATTTTCTCCGAGGGTTGGCAAAATTTTGTTCACCAACCGTAACGGAATTTACACTCACAAATTTCAATATCTCTACCTTCTTTTCATCTCTTTTGGTACATATCATTAACTCCTTTCCTTTTCAAAAGACAAATGTATATTAAATAGCAAGTGATTCACCATCCACCAAATGTGATCTTCTGATTAGTGATATTTCTTTAGACAATTTAATTGATGGATTTGAAAGGAAAAAAACTTTGATATATATAGTATGAAGAAGTTTCTTTGTATTTATCCAAGAACTGTTAGTTCAATCACTTGCGCTTTGTTTACGAATGATTAATGACGTTAACTATTCAAATACGATGCTACTCTGTTGTTGAATTCATGCGCTTTGTTTTCGTCTTTGATTTTTAATAAATTTACATGTTCAATACAAATATCTTTTTTATTGGTATAACAAAGAACCATGATAAGACTGATACATAAAATAAGATGTTGTCATGTTCTTATTTAACTACTATATACTTATATTGATCATGCTCAATGGGAGTTTGTGTATATAAAAATAAATTTAGAATTTTTCTTTGTTTTTTTTTTTTTGGGCAAAAGAATTTTTCTTTGTTAATTCACACATTTCCATCACCAAACATTCGAAGTATTTGTCTCTATCTCGACAACATTTATATATATTTTTTTCTTTTTTTTGAACACGACTCGACAACATATAATACACTCCTTTGTACTGTATACTACAAAATAAACTACTAAACAATATTGACTCTATAATATATAATTTATATATACATACAATACAAGTCTAATTCAATCACTTTTGGTTCAAATTGGAAAAACATTGAATTCTTCTATTATTCTTGATGACCAAGTCTATATCACATGTAATAAAAGTACACATAACCGGTCTTTCTTTCTTATTCGTAAGCTGCCATGCAAGTGGGGCTTCAAGCTTTCGTAAAATCTCTCATGTATTCCACATTATTAATCGAATTTAAAGTATTTTGCATGTTATTTAGATTAGAAATGTCGTTTTCTTAATCACACTCCTAAACTGCGGATCAGATATAATCACCAAGATTAAATAATATAAAAATATAATCACTACTTGCCAAGACATGAATCATGAGGAAAGTTCTATAGCGTGTACTAACATACAATAAATCATATTTATGCGTATACATTTACTAGAACCATAGGATCGATGAATCAGATGCAACTCATGCAGTCATATTACAATATATATTTAGATATGTTCATCTTGATCTTTCAACTTAAAACTCGTTCATATTCATCATTTAAAAAAATATATATATGAATGTAAAAAAATGGTAATTTAAAATTAGATGAGAATGGGGAACAAATTAATCACCAAACAAAAAAAACGGAATAGAGTAAGGAAGAGAGAAAGAGTCAATGAGTGGGGGCGGCTAAGAAAACATTATAAGTTTATAACTTATGAGTTTTATGATTAGGAAAATTATAATAAAACTTGTTGTCGAATAGTAAAATTATAAGAAAACTAAGATATTATTTCTCAGTCAAATTATAAATGATATTGAATATCTAGATTCTGATGTAGGAGCAAAGACAAAGGAGAAAAACATTAGTCTCCCCCCTTCTCTGTCATTTCTTAACTCTACTAATATTTTATCACATAATTTATCATCCAATTTTCCAATTCCATAAAGTCACTTTTTGATTCAATTTTATTTTAATTCCCTATACTTTATTGACATCTTCCATCACATGAAGGACTATCTCCTCCAGCTATTATATACTCTCTCTCTCTCTCCTTTATTTTTTCTCAATTCACATATAATTTTCACCTTTACACACATTTCCATGTAAGTATATATAAACCTCACACACGCATTATCATACACCATCCTCCTCATTCTCTTCATCATCAACATAAGAGAGAGAGAAGAAAAAAAGAATTACAATTAATAAGAACAAGATCAAGAATCAAGAATCAAGAAAATGGGAAGAGCACCGTGTTGTGATAAGGCCAACGTGAAGAAAGGGCCTTGGTCTCCTGAGGAAGACGCCAAACTCAAAGATTACATCGAGAATAGTGGCACAGGAGGCAACTGGATTGCTTTGCCTCAGAAAATTGGTATGTATTACTTAAAACTCACTTTTGATTTAAAATTGGCACTGAGAGTTTCCAAATAGTACTTTGAGACCGTGGTCGTGTTAAATTTGTGTGTTGATGATATTTATTTACATGGTATAGGTTTAAGGAGATGTGGGAAGAGTTGCAGGCTAAGGTGGCTCAACTATTTGAGACCAAACATCAAACATGGTGGCTTCTCCGAGGAAGAAGACAACATCATTTGTAACCTCTATGTTACTATTGGTAGCAGGTACTATATACTTACATATATATCATCATATGCATGGATGAATATTATTAATTGACACACTTATTCTTGACTTAGAGACTCACTATGTATCTTTGTTTAATTCTAGGTGGTCTATAATTGCTGCACAATTGCCGGGAAGAACCGACAACGATATCAAAAACTATTGGAACACGAGGCTGAAGAAGAAGCTTCTGAACAAACAAAGGAAAGAGTTCCAAGAAGCGCGAATGAAGCAAGAGATGGTGATGATGAAAAGGCAACAACAAGGACAAGGACAAGGTCAAAGTAATGGTAGTACGGATCTTTATCTTAACAACATGTTTGGATCATCACCATGGCCATTACTACCACAACTTCCTCCTCCACATCATCAAATACCTCTTGGAATGATGGAACCAACAAGCTGTAACTACTACCAAACGACACCGTCTTGTAACCTAGAACAAAAGCCATTGATCACACTCAAGAACATGGTCAAGATTGAAGAAGAACAGGAAAGGACAAACCCTGATCATCATCATCAAGATTCTGTCACAAACCCTTTTGATTTCTCTTTCTCTCAGCTTTTGTTAGATCCCAATTACTATCTGGGATCAGGAGGGGGAGGAGAAGGAGATTTTGCTATCATGAGCAGCAGCACAAACTCACCATTACCAAACACAAGTAGTGATCAACATCCAAGTCAACAGCAAGAGATTCTTCAATGGTTTGGGAGCAGTAACTTTCAGACAGAAGCAATCAACGATATGTTCATAAACAACAACAACAACATAGTGAATCTTGAGACCATCGAGAACACAAAAGTCTATGGAGACGCCTCAGTAGCCGGAGCCGCTGTCCGAGCAGCTTTGGGCGGAGGGACAACGAGTACATCGGCGGATCAAAGTACAATAAGTTGGGAGGATATAACTTCTCTAGTTAATTCCGAAGATGCAAGTTACTTCAATGCGCCAAATCATGTGTAACATTTTGTTTAAAACTTTATTTGTACTTAAATACATAAAGAGGGGTTTTCTATTTTGTATAAATCTGTGTCTTTAGGGAGTGGTAGAAAAGTTTTATGGATTGAGATTAGTATTCATGCAGAAATTTGTTTATTTTAGTTTCAACTTAGCTTTATTCGAACAACTTATATGATATTTTTTCGAGTTTTTCCTTCATTGTTCTTGCTTTTATAAATGTGAAGAGATTCTATCATTCTACCTTTTAGCTTCTTCTTTTGTCCCTTAATTAATTAGGTCTTTATATATTTTATAATCTTTGCAAATTTACATCTGACACATAAAAAGAAGGAAACGACTATGAATCTAAATTTAAGAGCCTAAAAGAGGATCGTCTTTTAAACGCACAAACATCGATCACCAATTACATTAAGGGAACTAAATAATTTATAATCCTTCAATTTCTTATTGAAAAGTTCGTTTATTTTAATGTTAACAGTATTATTTTTTTACATATATATATATAAGACATAGTTCTCTAAATATACTATTAAACAGTAATTGTTAGGTGCCTATAGTAATGGAGAATCCAAGGATGATTTTCTGCCCTGTTTCTTATTCAACTCCACTTGAGTATATGTATATGCGTTAATCTTCAGTCAAATTTTGCCAAACCAAGAAATACATAATCAGCTCTCTTTATTTTCCTTTTTTTTAAAAACAAAATTTAACTATTAACTGACTTGGGAGACTTCAGTTAAATTTGTAGTTGAATTATCATAGAAATAAGTTATAATTGTCGACCAACAAAAAGAATTCATAAATTAAGTAAAAAGAATGGTGCAATATGGACACGTACATGGTCGGATCTATATGGCTTCGTCTGATCAGAGATACTCCGACAAACACTCGAATACACATATGTGTGTGTATGCACAACTATATAGGTTAATTATCAATTATTTTTCTTACATAATTAGTATTAAATTAATTTAAAGATATCTTTTCCCGGTTCAATAGGACTAATACTACTTGGATCTCTCCGGGTGGCTATGCACAATGTCGCTGGAAACCATTAATGTCTTAACAATAATTAATATATGAAACCATTTCTCATGTACGTATAGATTGTTAATCAATAATTAGAAATAAATAAATAAATACCTAACAAAATGAAGAAGAGTTGTCTTACCAATTCAACGAAGGTGTACGTAGAGCTTCGAAACTCTCTCTAGTCAGTTTGGGAATTTGAAGATCACAGAATCAAATGATGTCACTCAAATTTCTCTTTTTCCTGTTTGAGTTTGGCACATATCTTTGCCCATTCAAACCTCCAAATAAAATCATTTCATTTCTACCATTTTTATTTGGAGTGACAAAAATCATGCTTATCGTTCATCATTGTTTGATTAATTTACCAAATTTAAAAGCAAAAATATCATCATCATTGTTTGATTAAAAATGTTCTACGTACTATATCGTCTAGTGACGATAAACCTACAAACGAAAAGATAAAGCTCCGATTCTTATCGTTCCGAGGCAAAGCCTTACATATATACCTCTTGGAGAAAACGCAACCGTGCATTAGGCACATCTCATTCAAATAGAAATAGTTCCATCATTTTCAAGACTTTGTTAGTTCAATTGTTCAAAGTTTTCGTAGAGGATTTTTAATTTTAATTTTGGTTCGAATTGTTACAGTTCTCTATCTTTGTTTTCTGTTGTACTTCTTGTTTTCTTCGTTAGGAATTTTTTCGTTTCTATTTATGGTTTTACTTTTACGATAGTTATGTTTCTTTTATAGTTCAAAAAAATTAGCCAGACAAATAATTTAATTTCAATATTTTACGTTTGGAGACGGCGCAACATTCGTATTCTAACATTGACTTTAAAAAGGCTACATATATAAAAGATGGGTTTATCAAACCCACTTAGAGAAATACAATAATACTATACTATAAATATACGGAGATGTAAATTTCAATAGTTCACATGATCTAACGTATTTGACACTAACATGGTGTTCACATTGTATACTTACGTAACTATGTAATCTTTTCTGTGACATATTATCAATTCACGATCGTTAAAAATTTGTGTACATGTTAGAGTATAAAGAAGATTTTATGTTGTTCAAATTTATGTAGACATGATGGACTAATTGCACACATATAAAAAAAAAAAGGTAATGATATAAGCTAAGGACCCGTTAACCAAACAAATAATGTCTAACAGTCCAATATATATGTAAAACTCTTATATCTTTTTGGATTTTTATTTCCAGAAAATGACATTATATTTTTGGTTTTGTTAGACGTGCTTTGATTGATAGTAGGCTACTATACACAAATATATAATATAAATATAATTAAGAAGAAGAATGTTTTTTGTTAATCTCAGTTTTGTACGTACATACGCTTAAGGACAATAGAAGAAAAGGGTGTTATCAAAAGAATAATTGAAAAACTAGCTAGTCTCTGAATGACAAGTCATTTTGTATGTTCCAAACATTCTCTACAAACAGAAAAACGACAAATCTTATGGAATTATCCTCCTCTAATAAATATATAAATTAAATCCACAATTAGGATAAAAGATAATTAATTAACAAAATCGTAATCTAGGGAGGAAAATTAGGAGATTCTAGAGTTAGTGATATGAAGATTATGTATGTAAGCACTTGCATCAGTGGATGGCAGGACGTGTCTTGACCATGGACTTACATGCTATACTTAGTTTAGCCGTATAACTTTTATAGTTTTTATTAAAGCATTTCTCATCTACCTACCTAAATACCCTATCATCTAAACTTTGTTAAAGATTTAAGAGCTCTAGTAATACAACCTAAAAAAAAAGAATCATGTATAGAATTTTAGTTTCCACATTGGCCACTATTTATAAGTTTAAGTGAAAAGAATGAGTTTCATATTTTATGGATTGAAAATTTAGAAAACTTTATAACTTCTTGGGTCAAGGTAAAGCATTATATGAAAAGAAGGAAAAAGGAATAACTATCGCTGAGAAGAAATCAAGGAACAAAACGATATATGAACGAGAGACTATAATAGATATGCGAATAATATGGATTCACTTGTGATTAATAATATAATGCATTGATTAATGGTACATTCTGTCAAACCTCTAGACGATAAGTAAAACAACACCATATAAAACCTTGATTAGCCTCGCGACAATTCGCCCCGCGACGACATTTTTGTAATATTTAATGATATAATTTCTTTGTTTAACCATTAAAATTGGACCATTGTCAAAAAGGAACCAACGTACTTAATAATTATATTTTTTTATATAATGCAGCTGATGCTGACACTCACTAACACGTTAATATTATTAACCTTGATTTTTTTTTTTTGTTCTTTTATAATAATAGTTATCTTTTTCAACTTTGTGATTCAGTTTTCTGTCCGTTTAAAAGTTAGGAAATTTGTTTTTATCATAAAATAATGAAAATGTTTGATTGTGGAAATGGGAGTAATGTCGCGTCCGTCTGATTTTCTTTTTGTTTTTGTGTTTTAACTTTTTACATATTTAAATTTATAATACTGCTTGCTTCCGTTACGTAGATGATTTGGCAATTTCTTGTTATCTGCTTATGGGAAAAAGATAGATACAGGAATATGTCCGCTACTTTATATTTGTCAACTTTAAAAATAATATTTATATATATATATATATATATATATATTTATATATCACTGATTATTTTCGCAATATCGGTTTTGATTATTTAGTTTTTGTTTTTTTTTGGGTCAAAGGTAATTAGATTCCAACTCTTTCTTTGCTTCAAAAAGACTTGTAAGGCCCAATAAAGCCCATTTTTGAGGGAAACATATGGCAATGGCACGTCTAGTAAGGCCCCGTAAAAGCCCATTTGTTACGATTTAGAAAGGAAAATTATTAATTTACCAATCTTGGTTCTTGGCTTTGAATTAGATAACTAAGCATTATATGACACTAATTACTTAGGCTGAAAGGCAGGACGAGCCGACTAAAATTATTATCTTTGAAAAAGGAACTATATTTAAAAGTCAAATAATAATAATAATTAAAAAGAGAGATTAATTTGGGTAAACAATGTTCGAAAAGATGGGAAGAAGAGGATGAACATTGATAAACTCCATGAGAATTAATAAATCGACTTTATATTATAATTGAAGACGGTGCATCTAAGCCAAAGAAACAAATCTTTGCGTGATTTGATAATTGTCTCTTACGTAACATATGTGCGATGAATCTTCTTAATCGTGCACATATTAAGTGGATGTATGTACGAAGCACATCATTAATTTAAGTTCTATCGTTCTAATTATAGTTATAAAGATATATTCGTATATATATATAAATAGCTAGTGACTTCTCGATTCATAAGCTATGCATCAAGTACGAGAAAAACTAACGTGACCCACATGGTATATTAGAGAATACTATAATATATGAAAAAATTTAATTCTGAAAATTTCCCCATAATGTTATGTTATGTATGGATCAAGTATGTATGTGTAACGTAAGTAGCAATGCCATGCGTAGATGACCCCTCATGCATACATGAAGAACATCAAAGGGGTCCTGGCATATAATTGATGTAATTTGAATTCCAAATTATATGTCCAATCGGTCGAAGTCAAATATGGAGTAAAAAACAAATCGTTACAATTCATTTGTTTGTTATGCATATATAAATATGATTACTATAGGTGTATGCATAAGAGATGTTATATGTTTCTGTGTCATGGCATGTGCAGTTATATGGCCTCACTCGTGAAGCCCACGTGACTGAAATTTTGGTTCAAACTTGACATGCATATGTACATAACTTCCATAATCTATATCTACTTTACAATACGTTGATAAAGATAAACTTCCATAATCTATATCTACTTTTAGAACTGGGTAAAACAATATTTTAAACATTTTTACAAGAAAACGTATTCTTACATTACCAACTATATGATTAGTATGTGGCACCAGTTGACGTAACAATTTATGGAATGATAATATCAAATATCATTCCAATGTCGCTTATTATAGTAGCAAGTAGACTACGACCATGACAATGACGAAAATTTTCTGGTACAACGACTTCATAATGTCAGTTTGTATAGTTATGGTCGGTCATATGCAATAAAGACTTTTAAGTAGAATATTACTTAATCAGTATTACTCATTCACGGATTCTCAAATCCAACCAAATTCTCAATCTCTTATTTTTCAAAGTACGTACTGCTACTACATATCTCTGTTAAGTTTTTATAATCGAATTGTTAATTAATTGAGACAGATTTTTGGGGACTCAACCACCACATTAATGCTGTTCACATGTAAGGATCATTTGCCGTTACGGCCGGTATAGCCGCGTATCATGCTAAAATTAAAACAAAATCGGTTACTAAAGTTGTATTATATATTTCGTAGTCTACTCTTCGTAGTACCAACAAAGCTCATGGCACTTTTTTAGTTTTTTTTTTATGTGATAGGCTTAGCATAATAACATTTGACCGGTATCTTATATCTTATACTATAATGATTAGCCTATGATGATATGACACTTTATCCTCTACTTTATCCCTCGGGAAATAATTTCACAAGAAAAAAAAAATGGTTATAAAGACTTTTCTCTTTAAATGATTGGAGCCTTTTCATCCTCAAATTTTTGAAAATTATTGATTTCGATGATTGGAATTGTAATGTATAAATCTATAATCATTGTAATCATTGGGACATATCCTCCTTAACATATATATCAATCAACCATGGCTCTCGATATACAGATTTCGGTTTCTCATAAGTTGCTCATTTTTTTCTTATAATTACGTTAATCCTGATAGAGTAAGTTTTGATTATACAAAAAAAAAATGTGGATTTCGTTGTAAACTTGTAATTTTAGTTCAAATATGTGACGTGAACATTCTTACGCAATGCAACGTACCTATTCAAAGCTCAAAACTTTACTGCCGTAGAACGCTAGAAGCTACCTTTACCCCGAAATTGTTAATGGGTTTTAGTCGATTTTTAACTAAATTATTTAGGCTTCATCGAATATTTTCGACAAGTAGATCATACCTTCTCTCTTGATTCACCTAAGTGGAAAACCTTTGACTTTCCCCTTTTGCTTTCTCAGTTGACCAATTCGACAATTCCCGCCATATTACCATATAATGATTAATTAATTAGTTAATTGACATTAAATTAAGCCTCCTTTTGATATGCCTCAACTAACGTCCTTAACCAACAACGTTAACACGATCTTTATAGCCTTATAGTCAGAGGAGAATTCTCACAACAAACTCAAAAACTATACCAAATGATAGAGCATAAAATTAAAGAAACCCATATTTATAAAACAAAATATATATAAACTAAAAAGAGTGAATTACATTTTTATATATGGGTACAATACACACAAACGTTTCACTAAAATTACAACGGGATATATATTTATTTATATATATAGCCACTGCAAATCCACATTCGGATTGAGTGCATTAAAAACATATAATAACACATAGTAACAATTTTACACCCGAAAAATTGCATAAATTAAAGACTCACCCAAACATTAAAAAAAATATTACATATATAATGATATGATTATAGATATCTTGGAAAATTAAAAATACTTTCCCAAAATATAAAAAATGAAGGAAATAAAGAAGAAGAAAAAACCGTGAAGTTTTCTTTTGTTCGTCGTCTCAAACTTAGGGAGATGAATAATTTCATCGTTCATCAGGTACACGATCGGTCCATGAAACCCGGAAAACCCAGTTAGAGACTGTCTTCTTCCTCAAACTCTTGAGCCTTTCATGGCTGCTTCTTGATATCATTCGTCCACAGTCTGTGGATTCTACGAAAGTTTTGAGCCTCTTCAAGGCCAAATCGAGTGTGTCCTCGCTCATATTAGCGAAACAAACCCTAAACCAACCCGGTTCGGTGCAGTGACATGAAGAACCGGGTGATATGTTTAGTTTCACGTTGTAAACAATCTTTTTCCAGAGGTCAAGCTCTGCTTCAAATGTGTTTGTGTCCAAAAGGTGTCTCATGTCGACCCAACAGAACAAACCCGCGTTGCTTCTCAGGCAAGTAATCCCTGCAGACTCAAGACCAGACACGAGGCGTCTCTGTCTGGACTTGAGTCGTTTCTGGTTCTCTTCGAGGTATTGGCTAGTGAACTTCTTGTCGGAGAGCAATGCAGAGAGAAGGTATTGTGTCTGAGAAGAAACAAGACCAAAACTTGACATTTTTGTAGCTGCTGAAACGATCATTTCGTCGTTGGAGTAGATCGCTCCCACACGGAAACCAGGAAGTCCCAGATCTTTAGAAAGGCTATAAACGACGTGGACTCGTTTTGAAACCTCCGTGTCTTCGAGTTTCTTGTCTTTCAAGACATCCATTACGCTTATGAACTGTTCAAACCCGAACATAGTGCCTGAATAGATCTCGTCGCTAATGAGATGAATGTTCTTGGAAGTGATGAAGTCAACGAGAAGGTTAAGTTCACGTCTGGTCAACGCAGTGCCAAGTGGGTTAGATGGATTCGTGACAAGAACTCCTTTGACTTTGAGATCAAGTTTCTGGGCTTGTTGGTAAGCTTGTTGCAGAGCTGATTCCGTGATTTGGAAGCCATTAGAGCTTGAGCAGTGAATGGGTACTATCTCTGCTCCGGTTCTCCATTTAAGATCTCTATCAAATCTGTAATCATAAAAAAGCCTAGACGTAAGCATATATTTCTATTGGGTTTACTTGGAATCCAAGTAAAGAGGAGAAGTGTAATTTACCCAGGATAGTAAGGAGTAGGCAAAAGGAAAGCATCGCCAGGCTCTGCAAGGCAAAACATGAGAGTCTCATTCGCAGATGTCGAACCAGCCGCTAAAACAATCTTTTTTGGATCGAACGTGACACGGTTTCCTCTTATCTCTTCCATAAACTCAGCCATAGCCTGTAAAAAATGACAGAAAATGTTCATGAGAAATGGATTCATTACTTGTGATACACGTCAGGTTACTCTCTTTATTGAATTTGAGAAAAATGAAAGAAGCTTACTTTTTTGAATTCAGGCATGCCATGATAGTCTTGAAATAGAGCAAGCTCTCTGAAAATGGATTGACCGTTCCTCTTGAGACTTGCCGCGTCTGGGTTCTTAGTTAACCATGACTCGATTAGATCGAAACATAGCTGGTTTTCGGCTAGACCCATCTGGATCATCCCATTAGGGTTCTTGATCTCATCATAAGGATTCTTCTCGTACTCTTCCCATCCCAAGAAGTAGGATGAGTCTTGTCCATGACCATTGCTTGTCACTTTTGTCGAAAGCTGTTTCATTCTCTGTTTTTAAAGTCAAGAGATTTTGGTCGTAGAGAAGACTAATGTGGGTGAAGGAGAGAACGAAAAGAAGAGATCTTGAATTAGGGTTTAAGTTGGTGAAGAGTGAGATGTGGTTGGAGAAGCAATGGGTCTGTTGGGATATATATATATATAGATAATAATAATCTAACGACATTTAATTTCAAAAATAAAATGTGACAACAGAATCAGAAACTAGAGAGACTTTTTTGACCGTCCAGACATTACCATAGTTTTTAGTAAATATTCTCCAAGACATGTGAGACAACTTCTTTTATTATTTAATGCGATCTCCAATAATTAACAAGCTATATTATTTAATACAAAATAAACAATTAAAACATTGCAGTAGTTCTTGTTTCTTTTTGAAAATAAGAATGATCTATTATTGAGTTTCTATTTATTATTGCATTCACACATACAGCAATAAATCTTAGGATTATGTTTAAATAAAAATAAAAAAACCAGCTCTACATAGGGA
The DNA here is from genome assembly GCF_000001735.4 of Arabidopsis thaliana. NCBI lineage: Eukaryota > Viridiplantae > Streptophyta > Magnoliopsida > Brassicales > Brassicaceae > Arabidopsis > Arabidopsis thaliana. The sequence goes on from NC_003076.8 coordinate 26,333,201, forward strand.
CAAAATTAAATAACACATTTTGAGCTTCTTTCCAAAATTTATTTGATCGTTTTCTAGGATTCAAGCATATTTAATAATAATTCTACAAATTAATAGTACTAAAATGATTAGTCTTTACGCGTTTCCGTCACCGCCGGACCGTCCTTATTATGACCATCATTTAGGGACCAAACATAGCAATTTAAAAAGAAACCTCAAATGTAATTAACTTTTTGTTGTTGTTGTATAAACTGAATCACTATGCTTATGATTAGTTTAGTCGTCCATTCACGATGTCAGCTACAAAATTGGCTGTGTGAAGTTGGATAGAAAAAAGAACCAACATTAATTTATATTCTACTTCTTGTCCAATACTAATGCCAAATAATTACTATTTATAGACTGCTAAAATTTTATATGTCGTATAATGTGAGTATTTTGCTGAAAAAAACTGTGAGCATTTTATGTAACTTTAGTTATCAGATTCTGTAATTAAGTGTCAACACGTTGACTTAGAAAATATTAACAAAATAAAATAGGGTGGTAAACGTAAAATTGGAAAACAAGGAAATGACATACAAGAAAAATGAACAGAGACAAGTGGAGCTAGGGGAGTCAAATGTAATGTCATACCGACATCAAATCGTCTAAAGTAATCCTGTATACCTATGCATCTACGTATGTATACATTTATACGGCTAAAATACATTTATTTATACGGTAGAGGGTAAGTCAAATAGGACCATTTATGCTCCCTAAACTCTAGTAGTCCCAAATGTCTTGGTCCGCAATTTTTTTTCGTTTTCTCTTCCTCTATCATTGACAACAACTTATTTATTTGGTGGGATCGGATACATACAAATATGTTTTTTACTGACTAGGATGTTTTCAGTCTTGTAATTATCGACAGGTTAACCGGAGTTGTAATTAGTTTTTTTTTTTTTTTGGTTAAAGGGTTTTGGAGTTAGTTTCATGTGAATTATGCGGTATTCACTGACGTAGACTGATCTCCAATACCAATAGAATAAATGATGATAGTTTAGCATAATTGTGTTGGTCCGCAGTTTATGTAAAAATAAATGTTGAGTCAGATATTGTTGCAGATATATTGATATAGTTACTTTGATCATGGGTGAAATAATGAGTTTGGATGGTTATCATAATAAAAACATAAACACAAATTTTTTGTAGAATACAATTTTCCTACTAGTTGAATTGAGCTTTAGTTGTATATATCTTCATCCTGTTTTTTTTTTTAAAATGTATACAAATCAAAGAAATAAACATATTGTTTATTATATAAACTCGAAACTTTATTTAAAATAAGCTACTAGTAGAATGCACAAATATTTCTTGAAACATGAGATTTTCAAAATAAAAATCATAAAAATGATGTGCAATGAGTGATTCAGTTTTGGACCTAGAATGATTAGTATAAGAGCATAATATTTAATCAATCAAATTGAGTTATATTAACATAAAAATCAGGTGGACGATATCAAAACCCATGTTGGTGGCCGTTGGTTATAACTTATACCCCCAGATTTGTAGGCGACGTTGTTCGTTTAAGTTTGACTCCAACTATTAACTAACTTAACTGGAATATTCTTTGGTAGATGTAACATATTATTGTCTCTTAACTAACCAAAAAAAAACATTAATGTTTGTTATAGGATTTTTTCTGACGTCAGGAAATCGTTATCATTTCAAAATCGTATATCCACTTTTTTGAAGTACTTTTTTAATAATTAATGAGACGCTGTGATTTTCTCAGATTATTTTTGAAGATTTTAATTAAAAAGCTCAAATTGATTTGATTGCTGCGAAAAAAATGGGTCCTCGTATAACAACTCTTAATAATGATACATTGGAGAATCACATGTGAAATAATATTTGATGATGAAGCCATATATTTCGGTATTGATCATCTTATTCTTGATTCTGTTTTATGAAACAACCAAAAGATATCATATCAACTCATAAATGCAATCATATAATTGGATAATTAATATCATATAGCTTTTTTTAGATTCTATACTTTGAAAAATCAAGATAGAATATATTTGTTATATTTTTTCATTTTTTTCCAACAGATTCTAATTATAGCTCAAAGTTGTTATATTATATTCTCTATTTTATATGTATAGACAGTAGAAAATAATCAAGAAAAAAATTCACTTGTGCTGAAATTTGCCAATTGATACATAAAACACTTGAGGTTCTTCATGACCATAATACCATTGTCTCAACAATATGATTTTAATAAAATCAAAATAATCAAAAAACAAGTAAATCTTTGAAAATATTATAATCTATTATTCTGATGAAGAATTTTCTTAAACTATTAATCGCGATATTTCACACACACACACATACACATACAAAAAAAAAAAAAAAAAAAAAAAAAAAAAAAAAAAAAAGATAACGAACTTCAATATAATTGACGAAGTTGGGACTGTATATATGCAAAATTCGCTTCAAACTTGTTTTAGCTGGTTAAAGATATGATGAAAGGGAAAATGATGTAATATTTCTTTTGTTATTGATTGAAAAAAAAAAACAGATAGAGAGAGAAGGTAGAGACGTGAGGGGAGGCACATGGAGATGCAGTAGAAATAGGGTTTAAGAATGCATGTGAAAAGTATAGGTTATAAGACCCTACCAATTCCCTACATCATCAACAACATTTTGTGACAACCATCGTGATCTTTCTCTTTTTCGATTTTTTTTGTTTTTCTTAATTCCCACTATTCATGTTCCAAGAAATGAAAACGTAGGTCCCATTTTAGCACTCTCTCAAAACCTCAAATGTATATTTTTGTGTCATTATTATTATGTTGTTACAATGTTAGCGTGTTTAAGAAATTTGAAGCAATGCTAGTGTGTTAGCCTATTAGATGGTTGAACTTTCATTCCGGCTGATATGTCTGAATGAGATTGTACAATAAATATATGAGTACCACTGATATATTGGAGTGATGAGTAGTAAAATGTGGTTTTCTATATGCATAAGAAATAATAAGTTTATGTTTCGGTTGGAGAATTTCACGGTTACACAAGAAATGAAGAATTGAAAGGCTTAATATCATGGAAGAGACTTAAATCCAAAATAAAGGATGTTGTACATAGATACAAGTTGGTGTTATATGACAAATGGGTAGGTCATATCCAAGCAATCTCGACCAAAAAAAAATGAAAACAAAAAATCCCACCTGCATTGGATACCAAGTTAACAAACAGTATGGTCAACTTATGTTTATGTCTTGATACCACTTTGTATTTGTCTCCCTCCCTATCCTTTTCCATGTTTATAAATCTATGCTGTATTTTGATTGAATGTTTTTTCTTTTCTGGCAAATGGTTCCCAAATTTTGTAACCAATTATAGATTGGAAAACGACTCATCTAGCAGCTATATAGGTTACAACTAGACACATATATATATCATAAGATTACTAACAAACCAGTGATTTTGTTTTGGTTGAAATAAAAGAGTGTATTCGACCAAAAAAAAGTGTATCAATATCAAACGATGAAATTTTTTATTAGGCTTGGGCCCGTATTCAACCAAATCAAATAAAAAGGGCCTCTTCTCGACTTGTAAAGTTGCATCGAGCCTTCTCCAACCTTAGACAAAAACATCAAATGATGTTATTCTACTATTTCTCGCATTTGATGTTCTTGATTAGGAACCGGATAGCTACCATGTGGAGGCACTAGAACAGGCCGTTGCATAAGAGACTCAAAAGAACTTAGTCATGGGATTGAATTCTCTTCACCTCGAGCGTGTAATCCATTTTCTTCAAGATGCTTATCTTGGAGATTTTCATCTTCTACTTCATCAGCACTATCTATGTCAGAATCAATATCAGGTCCAATATAGTTACCAAACTCATCATATAAGTTACCATCCATCTTTGTGTAAACCTGTCAAAAAAGAATCCCATGAGCAATCAGAATTTTGTAGTGCAGATAAACAATAACGGCAAAAAAGTCAAATGAGTGCATTACCACAAAATCAAGCTTTTGATAGATCTATCTGGGTTATTTACTATAGCAAATCTGCAACATCTTTCATTTAACCCATTGGCGACTAATCTCCCCTAATGCTCAACACCATGTCTAAGAGAACACCATCAAACAGCTTGAATCAACCAGAAACTTAAGGTAATTTGGACTAGAGCAAAACCCTAGGCGAGAATCGCCCTAACACGTGCCGAGACGATGAGCACCGCCGTTGAATTCGTCGGAACCACTGGAATTCACCGGATTGTTGAGAAACCTCCACTCTTCTGCCGATCTCAAACCCATGTTCAAGAGACGTCGAAATCTTCCGGATCTATTCATAGAGCCGCTTCAAAATTCTCCGAGTATCACCATCGCCGGGGAGGCTTCCAAAATTATATTTTAGCTTTTATTCTACTATTTGCGTTAACATACTACATTTTAATCTCAATTTGATTAACCGACTATTCATCTAGCGGACTGTAGAGAAGAGGCAAATTTATTAAATAGTTAAATTATGAATCAAATCGTTGAGAATGAATTACAATTTGTGGGAGTTTAGTTTCTTTCTATAGCGGAAAAAAAGGGTATTAAACAGAGAGGAGAGATATCTGGTTTGATGTCTTAAGACCAGTAATAATAGTGTGTACTAATGTAATGGCTTGAGGTGGAAAACTTGACAAGCTGGTTTGTATGAACTCTTGGAAGCTGCTTGTTCGAATTTCTTGCTTGCTGCTTCGTTTTCCTCTAAGTTCGTCTGTGAGAAGAAACGGATCCACCACGACGAGCTACGCATTTTAGCCTGCAAGACATTGGAATTGCAACAAGTTAGCAAACAGGACAAGTACGAACCTAACCCACATCTCTGAATTGATGAATGTAATGTGTGGTTTCATTCATGACGAGAACATGGTTTTAGCGAACTTACAGGCCGTCCAAATTTCGACAATTCCCCACCTTTAGCCTTTTGTTGACCAGGGTTACCTATATAGTAGATGAAGATTAAGTGTAATCAGACCGGATTTACAATCTCTTAGTCTCAGCTTTTTTCTAACGGGTTTGGTTTTAGTTACCTGCTAAAAGAACGACACCATCTGAAGCGACGCGAGCAAGTTCAGGCACAGTTTTGTTCAGGTACCTGGGTGAGAGGTAATCCAAAGCGTCTGAGACGATCACAAGAGAAAACGACTTTGACCGGTAAGGAAGAGGGAATTTGATGTCAGCCACACGTACAAGGCCCTTGTGCAAAAGACTTTTGCAGTTAGAGTCTGCATCCTCCACATCATATGGTTCAACACCCCATGCTTCTGTCTCTTCTTCATTCAACAGACTCGAGACCACTGAGCATGTTTCAGGACCCACGTGCAGGACTTTGCGCATGCTATCTCCATACGCACTCTTAAGAATAGGAATGGCTCTTTGAACTTCTGCTGTGCAAGAATAGTCACCTGTAGAGAGGGTTGTTAAACAAAATGTTAATGTGAAGTGTCACACATTCTTGCAGGTAAATTTAGAAAGTCATCACTGTTTAAACATTATCATCATAAACACTTATATTGAAGATGAGAAACAAGAATTACCTGTAATCTTGCTGACTTCTCTGATACTTTTGAACATACCTGTAGTAATACACATGCATTGTCACCATTAGGGCTTTTGAATCGAAACCTCAAGCAAAAACAAATGAATCTTATTATATATACTTAGTTGAAGAGAATACACACCTGGACCACTGTAAGCATAACCAATGAGAA